>NW_024723050.1:277500-387500 GCF_018991925.1 Homarus americanus | reverse complement strand
ATTCGTTGATAATAGGATTCACTTACTCACTCACACACAGATAAAGAGAGAGACAGACACACACACACACACACACACACACACACACACTCATAGATAAAGAGACGAACCCACCTACACACACACACACACACACACACACACACACTCATAGATAAAGAGACAGACACCTACACACACACACACACACACACACACACACACACACACACACACACACTCATAGATAAAGAGAGAGACAGACACTACACACACACACACACACACACACACACACACACACACTCATAGATAAAGAGAGACAGAACCACTACACACACACACACACACACACACACACACACACACACAGATAAAGAGAGAGACCAGACACCTACACACACACACACACACACACACACACACACACACACACACACACACACACACACACACAGATAAAGAGACAGACACCTACACACACACACACACACACACACACACACACACACACACACACACTCATAGATAAAGAGAGAACCAGACACCTACACACACACACACACACACACACACACACACACACACTCATAGATAAAGAGAAGAGAGAGACAGACACCTACACACACACACACACACACACACACACACACACACAGATAAAGAGAGAGAGACAGACACCTACACACACACACACACACACACACACACACACACACACACACACACACACAGATAAAAGAGAAGACAGACACACACACACACACACACACACACACACACTCACACACAGATAAAGAGAGAGACAGACACCTACACACACACACAAACACACAGAAATAAAATGAGAGACAAACACACACGCAGTAAAAGCAGTCAACTTACCTCTCACTCAAACTTAACTCCTTCTCCTCATCCTTCAAGTTGTCAACAAAATAGCCTCTCCTCTCGACCTTTCACCTTCGATCAACTCGGGGAACTTTCCTCACAAACATCCAAATGACGTGACAGTATTAGTTTTTTAATGACGTTAAGAGTCTACTGGAGAGATACTGGGCAGTCTCTGTTCATGACCGTGTGGCCTAATGGATAAGGCGTCGGACTTCGGATCCGAAGATTGCAGGTTCGAGTCCTGTCACGGTCGATCCTTATGTAAGTATTAAGCAGCTATCGAACAGGGAGGTACTACTGCCTGGGAACATATTGGAAGCATAATGTGTAGTCTAATAGTAGACCCTGCTGCTATATGGCATTACGAAAATTGTACCAGGTTGCTGATCTGACTTTCTGCCACATTTACACACAATTGCAGGGTCTCAATTGTTTCTCTTACTTTGACAACACAACATACATATATCGTTTTTCACTATTGATCTTTTTCCATTTTTTTATGGATTATTATTATTATTATTATTATTATTATTATTATTATTATTATTATTATTATTATTATTATTATTATTATTATTATTATTATTATTATTATTATTATTATTATTATTATTATTATTATTATTATTATTATTATTATTATTATTATTATTATTATTATTATTATTATTATTGACTATTATTATTATTATTATTATTATTATTATTATTATTATTATTATTATTAGTATTATTTTATTATTATTTTTATTTTTGATTTTGTATATTTTATTATAAATTTTATTTACATAAGACTAATTATTATTATTATTATTATTATTATTATTATTATTATTATTATTATTATTATTATTGTATGTATTATTATTATTATTATTATTATTATTATTATTATTATTATTATTATTATTATTATTATTATTATTATTATTATTATTATTACATTTTCGCCCCCCAGGCCCCGATGTGGGTCAGTGACCTGTGCCCGGGTGGGCACTAACCTAATCTAGCCTAACCTGATGGAATGTATACCTTGATTAGGGAATATATTTTAGAATGATACCCGTGACTAATGTACACGTATTAATAGATTCGTTTGACCCGGATTGTAACTTTAGTGAAGTGCTGTTAAGTTAGCATGACTGAAATATGGGTTAGTGGGACCCACGAACCCGCATTTCAGTATGTGTTGGACTCTCTCTCTCTCTCTCTCTCTCTCTCTCTCTCTCTCTCTCTCTCTCTCTCTCTCTCTCTCTCTCTCCCCCTCCACACCTACAGACAACCATACAGACCCTCTACACTACCCCTAAGAGCCGTGGGTGTATTAGAGTCCCTCGTTAGCACAACAGAAAATCCACCTTTATCGGACTTACTAACACAGATCCCCACCTTGTCTTGAAGCACTGTGAACATGAGTGCGTGTGTGTCTATGTGTGTGTGTGTGTAGTTGCTTGTTATTATTACCCATTATTAATTCAACAAACCAAAGACAAACGGAGAGAACGCTACGACAGGACATCTTACCTACAGCGGGGTAACAATAAACCCCACTAGACTGTCAAAGTCCCGTAACAATATTCCTTCCCTTAAGTGGACGATAAGAGGAGTATTGAATTATCGGAAGGAGAATTTCGAAGCAACAAACATATGTGCTTATAACTCGGGTAGATTCTCTTTATAACTCAGGTAGAATCTCTCTATAACTCAGGTAGAATCTCTCTATAACTCGGGTAGAATCTCTTTATAACTCAGGTAGAATATCTCTATAAATCAGGATGAATATCTCTATAACTCAGGTAGAATATCTCTATAACTCAGGTAGAATATCTCTATAACTCGGGTAAAATCTCTCTATAACTCGGGTGGAATCTCTCTATAACTCAGGTAGAATATCTCTATAACTCAGGTAGAATATCTCTATAAATCAGGATGAATATCTCTATAACTCAGGTAGAATATCTCTATAACTCAGGTAGAATCTCTCTATAACTCAGGTAGATTCTCTCTATAACTCAGGTAGAATCTCTCTATAACTCAGGTAGAATATCTCTATAACTCAGGTAGAATCTCTCTATAACTCAGGTAGAATCTCTCTATAACTCGGGTAGAATCTCTTTATAACTCAGGTAGAATCTCTCTATAACTCAGGTAGAATCTCTCTATAACTCGGGTAGAATCTCTTTATAACTCAGGTAGAATATCTCTATAACTCAGGTAGAATCTCTCTATAACTCAGGTAGAATATCTTTATAACTCAGGTAGAATATCTTTATAACTCAGGTAGAATATCTTCATAACTCGGGTAGAATCTCTCTATAACTCAGGTAGAATATATATATATAACTCAGCTTGACCACTCCCTCCTTTCCAGCCCAAGAAAAATATCCTTTGGGTTAAATTCATGGAAATAAACTTACGAGATGAATTTATTTCACTTTGCTATCCAGAATTCCTGAAGCTTCGTATATAATGAAGGCTAGAAATGGTTGCGGTGTGTGGAAGCGAATATATGTGTGGAGGTTTTACACACATGTTGATACTGAGGATATAGATGTGCGGACGGTGACCATATACTAAACACACAGCCATGCATAGGGTATGGTGGGTGAATGGCTCTCTCTCTCTCTCTCTCTCTCTCTCTCTCTCTCGACCATTTCTGGTAATTTTTCCTTTCCCTTAAAAAATAAAACAAAGTTACACACACACACACACACACACACACACACAAACAACAACATTAACATTAACAGTAACACACACACACACACACACACACACACACACACACTGGCTCAATAGTATCGTGTCTCGGGTTTATCGCTCTCCCCGATACTGAGGCGGAACTTGCAAGTGAGAGAAAAAACAGACAGAGTCCATTAAGGTAGGTAAAAATAAGAGAGACGGACAGTCATACAGACAAATACACAAGCAAAGAAAGGGAAAGAAATGCGACAAGAGACGTGTGTGAGAAAGAGAAACAGAAGGAAAGAAAGGGAGAGAAGGAAAGAGAGAGAGACAGAAAGAGAGAAAGAGAGAGGTTGTAAACACTGGTAAATTATTCCCTGCAGGTAGTCGTAAGTCCATCAAAGAGAAGTGATCGTCTTCTCGCTTACCTGAAGCCTCACCTGGTACAAATTTTTCTTCGTCAGACAGAATTCACTACGCAAAAATAAATAAACAGACGGAAGAACGAGAGGGAAATTAAATATTTATTTTTATTTTAATCAATCACTAAATATCTACCATTAGTTCTTCGTGTCGTCGGGATGTTACCGTTAAAGGGAAAATGATCGTACCGCACGCACGCCCCACACACACACACACACACACACACACACACTCGCATCTATCATTGTAATAATTCAGGAAAGGAATGTTTTGTAGGTATCAATTAGTGTATGGGAGAAACAGTCTAAACAACAATCGTGTCAGATTTTGGTGAATACATCGCGGAAAAGTTGAGGAAGGGAAAGAGGGAGGGAGAGAGGGAAGGGTGAGGCGTGGTTGAGCATTTCCGTATTTAACACACACACGTCTTACACATTAAGAGAGTAAACTTGAGGTGAAAACATTACTCTCAGCGCATGACTCCTACTCCACTCAGTACCCCTAACACCCACTTTTCCACCAGAGGAATTCACTGAGCAATAAAATTCTAGACTGATGTTGAGGAGCGTCTAGCATTCTCGTGAGGCGCCTAGACGGGCATACGCGGCGGAGGCTTGGAAGGGAAACTATGCCGTCTGAACACTTTCTCTTCAGGCGAGAGTTTGGGATCTTATACAAGGGCTATAGGTACACCTGGCCGCTGCGATGCCACGGTGCCACATGAACCTTCCTACCTCCTCAACCTACCTAATAGTGCAAGGAAATAAAATAACACATTTGTCTGGTTGTGTTTGGGAGACCCTCGCCTCACGAAAGAGAAGAAGAATCACTCACGGAAATTGGGAAGATTTTTCCTGAATCGAAAGTAGTTATTATACCTCTACCGCTCAAGTGTTTATCCAGTTTTCTTATTTTTGTTTATTTGATTATTTTTACGCTTATGCTTGTATTGTATGGTAAGAGTTACTCCCTCGATGTCTTTAGGTAAAAGACGAGAGCCTAGTGCAACAGATATTATCTCTTTAGATCACTATGCTGAAGCGCTGGAACAAGTAACCTGGTGCTCTTGAGTCTCCTGTGGCTTTAATTAACTCTGGAGCCTAACTCATTCAGGATCTCAGGAAAATAACTACTCCAGGCTCCCAGAATCATGGACCCTATTTAGAAAAAAGCGATATTCGTGGCTCAGGTCCTGTACTTTATCGTCTTCTGGTTTTCCCTCGAGCTTGTTGGCCCTTCCTCACCCCAGCTACACCTTGGGGGAGATAGCTAGGCACCTGTTACAAGTGCTCGTGTAAACCCACAATAGCTGTTCACCATCCTTACAGAACATTCAGAGTTACAATATATAAAGTATAAAATTAAGTGTGAGAATAGTGATATAGAATGATAATTTGTGACATGTTATTTCATGTCTCTATGTAGAAAGTAAATAAAATATGTATTAGTACCTCTCATAGGAAACATTAATTAGTGAAACAAATTTAATGAGGTGATATTGAATGTTAACTTATGCTAATTGCCTGAGCTACATTAAGGTGTTATCGTCAATCCTAAGAGAAAGGGACTAATTAATTATCGCAGGTGGAGGTGTGGGGCTGGCTGATAGACGAGGGGCTGTTTAGGATACCTACCTTGCCCCCTTGTGTACCTCTCTATCTTCTCTTCCTCTTGGATACCTCTCACTCTCTCCTCCTCTGGCTAACTTCACTCCTCCACAACTGATTATCCCTATTCCTCTTCCCCCTTAGGACATATTCAATCCCCTTCTCCCCACCCCTCCCATATATCCATCCTCCTCCTCCTCCCCTCAAAAAAAAGTACTCTCCCTCCCCCTGATACCACTAATCCCCTACACCCCTGGATATTTTCACGCGTTCCTTTCATTGGATGGATATATCGCTACCTTCACCTCCCCAGTTATCTTCATTTCCTTCTCGTCTCCCCCTTTATCACATCTCCTCCAAGTGTTGCTTTGGTCGTGGGAGAGTAACTCACCTACCCATCTCAGCACATGTTAATTAACTCAGGTGATTTGGCGTTATTCTTCAGCTGATTAAGGTGGCTCATTCACCAACCAAGGACACTGCCCCCTCCTTCCCTCCCTCCATCCCCTACCTTAACTACTGTCTCAACCCCTCTTCTCTCCCCTCTCTTCACTCTGTACCTCACCGTCTCAACTCTACTCTCTCCCTCCACTCCGAGACACACTTCTCCTCTCCTCTCCCCCTCCCCCTTTCCATCCCCTCTCCTACCCTCTTCTCTCCCCTCCCTTTCCTTCTCCTCCCCCTCCTTCCCCGCCCTTACCCTTCCTTCTCCTACCCCCTCCACTCCCCCTCCCCCCTCTCCCCTACACTCCTACCCGCCTCATCTTCCTCATTAGCTCTGCCATATAATCATGAATAGGTAAACTGAACAAGGAGAAGAGCGAGATAGGGAGGAGAGAGAGGGAGATAGGGAAGAGAAGAGGGGGTAGGGGAGAGGGTAAATGTGGAGGAGAAGGGGGATAAGGAAGAGGAGAAGATAAATATGAAGGAGGAGAGAGGAAATATAGAGAGGGGGAGATAAGGAGGAGAAAAGGGGGTGAAAGACGAGGAAGGAAAGATAACAAGGAAGAATAAAGGAAAGAGAAAAGAGGAAGAAGTAATATGAAAAAAGATAATTACAAGGTCACAAGAGTAAGAGGAGATGTATAGATGAATAGAAGGAGAAGGAGACGACAAAGAGAAAGGAGAAATGAGATAATCCGAGAATAGAGACTTTGGAAGATAAGTAGAAGAGGAGGGAGGGTATATAATACCTTGAGAGAAATTGATGAAAGTGGACATAAGAGATAATGATTTAATGAGATAGAAGTTTCTTTGATGGAGTGGTGGCGGCGGCGGCTGTAGTGAACGAAGAAAAAGCCGACAGTAAAATAACAATGATACGAATATGAAGATAAGAGAGAAAAATGAAGAAGGAAGGAAAGACAGAAGGAAGGAAAGAAGGAAGGAAGGAGGGAGTGGGTGACTTTAAAGGCGGTAGGATCAGACGAGAAAGGATCACAGGACCGTAGATGACGTTAGCGGATCACCAAGGACCAATTCAGATTACTGCCACCACGCAATACTGCTTTGGGAGGGACCTGAAAGCCACTAGAAACCACCCCACCCCCCCCCCATAAACCATCATCTCTGGAGGCCGTCGAGTTCATTGCTTCACTTCCCCCCCCCATAAATCACCATCTTTGGGAGTTGTGGAAGCCGCTAGTTTACCTCCCCCATAAACTACCATCTCTGGGGGTTCTGGACTCCACTTGTTTACCTTCCCCATAACTATTATCTCTCTGGGGTTCTGCAGTCGATTTATCTTACCACTAACAGGGTGCTATTTCTCTGGGGGGTTTCGAGTCGTCAAGATACACAATTTACATTTATAACAAACGAATGGAGGCAGACAGACAGACAGACAGAGAATAAAGAGAAACTAACAGCCAGGTATATAAACGGGAGGTTAAAACTCAAGACCTATTAACTTCACCAGGTTATCCCAAACACACACACACACACACACACACACACACACACACAAAACAACAAAATCCCTAGTGGAAAACATAAAACGTAGAGTTACTTGAAGCGTCCCAGAAATAAGACAACTCTAATACTCACATAAACTGACTGTAACCTAGCCCAGACAAGCACTCAGACAACACGTGGATAAATCATCTTGAACATGCAGTATTAAATTTCTACCGTGGCGTCGAGTTGTTACGTCACTCATATTAAAGGTGTGTGGATTCATGGTGGGCTCTCTTCATGGTTGTTTGTCTTCATGGTGGGCTGTTTTCATGGTGGACTGTCTTCATGGTGGGCTGTCTTCATGGTTGTTTGTCTTCATGGTGGGCTGTTTTCATGGTGGACTGTCCTCATGGTGGGCTGTCTTCATGGTTGTTTATTTTCATGGTGGGCTGTTTTCGTGGTGGACTGTCTTCATGGTGGGCTGTTTTTATGGTGGGCTGTTTTCATGGTGGGCTGTTTTCATGGTTGTTTGTCTTCATGGTGGGCTGTTTTCATGGTGGACTGTCTTCATGGTGGGCTGTTTTTATGGTGGGCTGTCTTCATGGTGGGCTGTTTTCATGATGGGCTGTCTTCATGGCATGGTGTGCTGTCTTCATACAAAATAGGTAGATCATCAGAAATAATAAGTGAACTCTTAGAGACAACGAGTTAGTTTATCACCTAGCAAGATAAGTTACCCATACCTATAACAGTAAGGTGTTTGTCTGTGTGTCTGTCTGTCTGTTTGTCTGTCTCATAAAATTTTTGGAGTAATGAGAAACGAAGAAGAGAGGAAGCAGACCACTCAATGCTGATTAGAACCTTCAGTCTTGTCAAGCATTAACATGTTACCAGTCCTTCTTTTGTATCCATATATCAATTAATATTATGAAACTCAGTATCATAATGACGTTCAACTTATATTTTCTTCCTCAGTTCCGTTTCTCAGTGTTAAAGCGTCACACAAGGGATTACGTAAGATTGCATTCTCCTTATTATATAGTTTCATCAGAAATCCGAAAACAATTTACGAATTTCTGGTGTAAAAGAAAATATTGTCTAGGTCTTCGTCAGTGGATGTGAACCATAATATTATTCTTTCCTTAAAACCTTAAAAATAGTGTCGAAAATAATGAGAACTGAGTAGTGCCACAATGTTTCGTCCTTATTATCTCCTGAAAACACTTAGTCTTGAGCAGCTAGCTATTGTGAAACGTCAGAAAAGACCAGGCAACGTGGCTCTTATACCTGTTGGTGGTGTCGTCGTCAGTCGCTGGTTGGGGGGAGGGGGGAGGGGAGGATTCTGTAAGAGGGTGATGACGTTGGAAAGAAAATAGTGTCTAGGTCTTCGTCAGTGGATGTGCCCCATAATATTATTCTTTCCTTAAAACCTTAAAGTTAAAAAAAAAAAAATGAGAACTGAGAAAAAGTGCCACAATGTTTCGTCCTTATTATCTCCTGAAAACACTTAGTCTTGAGCAGCTAGCTATTGTGAAACGTCAGAAAACACCAGGCAACGTGGCTTTTTACCTGTTGGTGGTGTCGTCATCAGTGCTATTAAAAGATTTCCAGTATACATTATTATCAACTCATTTCTATTACACAATATATAAAAGTATATCCACTTCACATATATGAATAAATATATATCAACGTTGTAACATCCCAAGTCTATAAAAAAATAAATCAATATAAAAAGAAACTTGAATTTACTTAATGAATGAGGAGAGGAGGGGGCACATCTGATATCTTGTACCAGTATACGTGTCACGAATCGAGAACCCGACAGAATCCTTGTCTCAGAACAGGATTCAAGGCTTCGAGGAACACGATCCCCTACTTTAACAGCATCACATCTGAAGGATCCTCAAGCTTCCCTTCTTTTTTTTTAGTTTTGTTAATTATTAAAAAAAGAATTATACTTATTACTTTGGAGATGGGAAGAGTGAAATATAATAAGTGAAACCTCCATGTAACGGACTTTCATATCTACAAAGTTCATTAGCTGGAGGTTTCACATTTAACGGAACTTCAATATAACGGATTTTCCTCTCCATATAGTCCGTTAAATAGAGGTTTCATTGTAGTAAATATTAAAACTAAATTGCAGGCCAATCATTGCTTAAATACAAGAAATACATTAAAAATAATATATAAATTCCTGTAAATTTGTTTATACAAATAAGTCGTAAAATTTGAATATATTATTGAGTAATGAAGACTAATAAAGGTAACTGTAACAGGTAAAGGTTATATAATAGAGTATATTACATTTATCTATATGGAGAGAAGCACCTGAGTCAGTCTCAATTACTGTAGGAGTGGTTTATATCTTAATGTATAAAGTGACTCTAGTGTCTTTAAGTCTTAAAGGTTATTGTAGTGGTTTAATGTAGGTTATTATAGAGAGCCACTCTTAATGCCGCTCAGAGTTTCGCTCAGAGCATCACTTGATGCCGCTGAGAGAGAACTGTAAGAAGAGCGAAGCAGTAATTATGGAGTGTTTACAGTAAAAATAGAACCAATTAGGACTGTAAAGACGAAGTGTGGAGGTTGCTGGGGCGTAGACACACACACACAGACAGTCGCTCTCTCTCTCTCTCTCTCTCTCTCTCTCTCTTAGAAGTATACAAATAAAACTAGGCATCAAGAAGCTGAGTTTTAAATATTACCGTTACAAATACTAATAAAAATATTAATCAGAACATAACAAAACAACAACAAAAACAACAAATAAGATTATTTCACAATAACAATATTATATTCTCTATTCACAGTAAACAGAACCTTTACGTAAAGAAATAATTTGTCAATTCCAGCACCTTTTCCACTTTCATAACTCACTAAACATCTAACTATTTTGCTGAGAGAACTTCATCAAAAAGACCAATAAAATTTGTTTTAAGGTTTTTCCTTAACACAAAACGAAATAATTTGATTATTGATGTGTGTGTGTGTGTGTGTGTAATAATAGACTAATAATTAAAGGTTTATTGAAAAAGTCGGCAGCCCGAAGGCTGAAAATATACATTAGACAAAAATGACTTATTACATACAGAGACATGGGGTGGATGGGTCGTTTAGCAAAAGGTTTCGTTAATGAAAGAAGGAGGAACAATGATTGAACATACAAATTATTATAGTTAGTGTTGTTGGCCCGGGCGTGGGCTGGTCATGGAGACACCAGGTGGTGTGGTGTTCACGTGGTGTAGTAACTCGTCTTCGGGTGTTGATATGAGGGACCTCACGTGGTCATGGAGACATCGGGTGGTGTGGTGTTCACGTGGTGTGGTAACTCGTTCTCGCGTGTGCGTGTGTTTGATTACAGGTGTTAGTGTTTTTTTTAACTACAGTACAGTGTTGGTATTTTTCATTACAGGTTAGTGTTTTTGTTTACAGGTGTTAGTGTTTTTATTACAGGTGTTGGTGTTTTTTTTATTAAAGGTGTTGGTTTTTTATTACAGGTGTTAGTGTTTTTGATTACAGGTATTAGTGTTTTTTTATTACAGGTGTTGACGTTTTTTCATTACAGGTGTTGGCGTTTTTTCTTTACAGGTGTCGTATTTTTCATTACAGGTGTTGGTGTTTTTCATTACAGGTGTTGGTGTTTTTCATTACAGGTGCTGTTTATGGTTACTTGTGTTGTTTTTTACTCTCCTCGAGGCCAAGTTTACTTTATTATGCTAATGGAGGACTGTCACAATCAGTTTGCCAAGTTTGGTATTTCCCAGATACAGGTTGGTCACGAAATTTTTTTAACGGCTATTGTCCAAACTAACCTATTCAGTGTGTGAGTGATTGACTTACTGACTGACTGATGAACATCTTATAGTTAGTATAAAAGGTATGCTGGAGGAAACAAATAAATGTTTATGGGTTAAGTTTTCAATCCCGAATTGTCTTTTCTCCATTTATTAAAAAAAATAAACTATTGCACAAATAGTTATGGTATCACCATAATTAACGCTATGAGCTGTGAGCGTTAATAAAGGATAAAGCTTATGTGTAGTGAGTTTCGTGAACACACTTTTAACGTGGTTGAGAGACTGAGTAGGACTGACCATATGAGCAGTAGGGAGTGACAGTTTGGCAAAAGTTTTCAAAATCTAATTGCTTGGGTTGGATTATTTGTCTATCGGCCACGCTAATTCCGAATATGTTTGAGTTTTTTACATCATTGCATTAGAAGGTTTGTGGATACTTTTGGGTTTGGCATGAAAAACGCGAAAAAACTGTAAATAATAAAGGGACTGGCAATGTGGCACAACCTGTTAAAATCAAGTTATTGAATTGGATTATTCGACTACTGTGTACACTGGTTCATAATATGCTATTGTTTTACAACTCAATGCCCTACAAATTATGCCGATATTTTTGCTGCAAGTCACCACATACGTATATTTCGAAAACCAGGGCCCAATATTACCAACGGCGTGGATAGATTCCGTGGAATGAATTCAGGACATTCCCGCTCATGGAACATTACCAAACTCCGTATATGTGCCAATGGCAGGCCAATGGCAATATTTACAGAGTTTGTTGAGGCTCCCTGGACGGGAATGCCCTGAATTTATTCCACGGAATCTATTCACGCCGTTGGTAATATTCGTCCCAGGACTGATCAACGAATTCAGCCCAAGTAGCTTGACTTGGACAGTTAAGGACAAAATCTCAGTCCGTACTTTTGAATAAAATATTGTTCAATAGGTGGTGATATTGAAGTGCTGAAAGTTGTTTTTTCTGTGTTGTTTTGCAGTTAGTTCAAAGGGCCGCCACCAAGATGGGTCGTCCTAAGATTAGCAACACTCAGCTGCGCCAGGGTAACGATAAGGTGTTCGGGGTTCGGATGCCTCTGCCATCTAACAAGTTGCCTCTGAACAAGGAAGTTGGAAGTGCCCTGGCTTATGAAGCAGAAAACGAGAGGTTAAGGAGAAGAACAAATGCTTTTGATTATATGGATGCCACCAACAAGGTGACTGAGAAGGTACTGGATGTGTATAGGAAGGCCACTGATTTCAGAGAGAATAAACTAAACACTTGCTTATAGTTGAATTGCCGTTGGTGATGTAATTATATAAACATAAAGTAGCCCACATTTATATAAGTATTACTGTTTGCTAGACGGGCTAATACATCTCTCGGCCCCACCTACCGAGTTCTACGAGGTGTAGTCTAACCACGTAGTTTATAATACCTATGGATGCCTGTCCATTTTATATAAGATAAAATGTACTGCAGCTAAACTGAGGAATCTACAACCGAGGGTTGAGTGTCTGAATTCCTAGCCTATGTGTGAGGGCCTTAAAACATACTTTCGAAGAAATATGTCTGTAATATCAAAACATACATAAAATTGTTAAAATGAGAATAAAAGTTGGTACCCAAAAATTGGAATTTACAAAACCCGAAGAAAAATAAAATGGCAAAATAACTTCAATTGAAGGAATTTGTGTTTCATTGATATAAACAAATATTATTAAACTGTCAGAAACTAGATTGGGTTTGCTGAGAGCAATATTAACATTAAAGAAAGTATCAGATCTGAAGTTACATTTAAATTCAAAACAAAAATGATGATGGGCTGACAAGGCTATGAAGGCACTACTGGTGAGTTCACAATACGCTGAAGCCAAATAAAAATATAATAACCTTGAACTATGAAGTGCTTATCACCATCCTGGCATAGTAAAATGACAATGGGATGGCCAGGAAAAAAATATCTCACGTTATGAAGATATACATGAATCACATTTTCGTGGAACTGCTGTAGGTGAATAAGTACACTGTGTCAGCACTGCGCGAGCGGTCGTTTGTATGAGTGTCAGATCGCATATTTCTTCTGCAGCTGGAATAAACGCGAATGTGTAGGCTGGGCATGCATACAAATGTAGATATGACGATTTACACTGTGACATCACCTTAGGATCATCCACTGTTAAAATAATGAGAAGTTATCAGGCACTACTAAAGATCAGTTTGTTTATCCTGGGTCACAAGTGTGTCATTAAATGTATTGGGGAAGGTTCCATATGCCATACGGTGAGAACGCATTGGAATGTGAATTAAAACAGAAGTATGCCGTAGCAGTGCTTCGAGTAAAAGGAAAACAATTCAGAATTGCAGCATGCGGCAGTATTGATTTTGGGACAAGAGAAAAACAAAAATACAACCTCCTGTGTTTTGAAAAGTAAGGGTTAAATGAAGAGTGTGTACAGGCAAGAGATGAACATCCAAGCATATTAAACCTGCGTTAATTGAAACAGCAATGAGCTTATCATTGGTTTCGTAACCATCTGTATCTAGTAAATACCAATCTTGGACACCTGGTTGTGAGTCATACATTAGCATAAAAGTTAATGTGGCTTCGAGTAGAACAGTGGTTCTCAACCTTGTTTGCCCCATGCACCCCTTTCACCATATGTCAGAATGTCATTCCCCCCCCCCTCCTTTCCAAGATTGTCTGCCTCAAAAAGTGCATTCCAAATAATATGCATATAATACTGAAAAACCTTTATTTTTTCCATATTAGTACATATACATTTACAATTTTACATGGATTATTTTTATAGTGGAGTTTTACAAATTAAATGCCAATTGAAAATGTTGATGGATTTATAAAACTTGAATAAAAGTAAAATAGTTTTTTATATTTATAAGGAATTACTTAACAGACCAAACTGAAGCATAATGCAATAAACAAAAGTTCAATAGAATACCAGGATATTGTAAATTTGTAATTAATTTTATTCAGATGAAGATTACAGTCAATGAGAAACCTGTGATTGTTTTTTCTTTGCCAATTCTGGGATACGCGGAGGAGTGCTTGAAAGGGCACAACGCAGGTCATTTTCTACCTCTAATCTACTACGTTGCTTCGTTTTAATTTGCAACAGAGTTGAAAAGCCTGACTCACAAAGATATGTCGACACAAACGGAAGCAATGCACGGATAGCTCTTTCTGCCACTTTTGGGTAGGAATCGCACATCAAGGGCCAAAATTCTGTGATTGATTTCTCATCGAACATATCTCTTGCTCCGAATCAGTTTCCCCTGAAAACCTGAATTCCCCCCCTGGGGAGAATTCCCCCCTGGTTGAGAACCACTGGCGTAGAATAAAAACCAGCACGCTTAATCCTAAACAACATCTGTATTAAAAAATACTAACATGTGTAATAAAAAACACCAACATCTGTAATCCAAACACCAACACCTGTAATAAAAATAACTAATAGCTGTAATAAAAAACACCAACACCTGTAATCAAACCACCAACACCTGCAATGAAAACCCAACACCTCTAATAAAACCCCAACACCTCTAATAAAAATCATCAACACCTGTAATAAAAATAAACGTCTGTAATAAAAATATAATATCTGTAATAAAAAGTACCAACATCTGCAATGAAAAGTACCAACACCTGTGATAAAAAAATCCAACATCTGTTATAAAAACACCAACACCTGCAATCAAAACTACCAACATCTGTAATAAAAATCACAAACACCTGTAATTAAAAAATTCCAACACCTGTAATGAAAACACCAACACCTGTAATCAAAAACACCAATACCAAGAGTCCCTTCTGGTCCCGCGAGGCATCCAGTTATCGTGTGTTGCCACGAGGAGGCACAGCAGGCTGTGTACTGGCAGGGGAAGACTTACGCAACGCTGGTTCCTTGTTCACCACGAGGGCGGGAGCTGAAAACTAGAGGAAGCAAGCGGTGCCTGCACTTTAACACATACATAATGCTGCCACACTAGACGCATTACACCACCCTGTGTGTCCAGAACACACACACATACACACTTCACTCACTGCCTCGGTTACCTTAGTAAAGATGCCAGCGAGAATGTGTTCTCTCTCTCTCTCTCTCTCTCTCTCTCTCTCTCTCTCTCTCTCTCTCTGGAGATAGACACAAAGAGCGAAAATCAGAGACGAGATTCCATTTCTGGCGAAGTATTAGTTGTTCGAGTCAACACCCCTTGTTTACCGACCACAAGAAAGACGTATCTGTGTGTGTGTGTGTGTGTGTGTGTAGGAGTAAAAATTAGGTACTTGACGTCAATAAAACATAACTATATATCTCTTCAGTACCAGCTGCCTCAAGCTATCTATAAAGGAATTCATGTATAATCTTCATCTTTCTTTCTTTCTTTCTTTCTTTCTCCCCCTTCTTTTCCTCCTCCTCCTCCTCCAAGGTCGGTTTCTCCGTCACCAACCACCTCCTCCACTCACAGCTCTCATCTTCACATCCCCATTACCCACCATCATTATCCTCTACCTTTGTCTCTCCCCTGATCTCTCCCTTCTGAGAACCTCCCCTCCTCTCGTTATACCACAGGATAAAACCATCTTAGTCTTGCCTCTCTCGCGTCCTATCCTAGGCTAACAGATGTCTGTCTTGTATGCTATTCTCAGATGGATGGTTTATGATTTAGTGAATGAATTGTATTTTTATTGATTCACAGGTTATTGATTTTTTAACTTTCAGGTGAATAATTTTCAGGTAATCTAATTCTTTACTGCTTCTTCTTCCCCCCTGTGTTCTCCTCGCTCTACGGTGTTAGTTGATGTTCCTCCTATTCCCCTTATTCCTTCTCCTCCTCCGCCTCATCTTACGCCTCCTATTCCTCCTTCCCCTCCTTGTCCCGTTCCTCCTCCTCCTGCCCTCCGTGCTCTGCCACTTTTCTTCTGCTGATAGGAAATCCAGCACCTCTTCACAGCTCTCCTTTGTCTTCCACCCCTGTAACAAACTTTAGATTTAGATTTTTTTTAGATTGCCCCTGAAGAGGCTAGTTTCTTGGGCACCCCCTTACATCCTGTGCAAGGTGAAGCGCAGGAGCGTTTACAGTGCCCATCTGGGAAGCATGCTAAGTTCATGCTTGCCTTTATGACTTATGCATTAAGGGCGTAAAAGCCTCTGACCTAACCTAACCTAACCTAACCTAAACTCAAGTTAAACCAAACTTGTGGAGGGGATAATCGCCATATAATTAATCCGGTATATGTCTCGTTTAAGCGTCTCATGTTGTCATTTAGGAGCCCTAAATCATTTCACTTATTTCCTATCATAAATCTCTACCTGAAGTTTCTGAGAGGTTAATTATGTTTATCTGTCTTTACATGTCTTTACCTGTCGTCACCTGTCTTTCATCTGTCTTCACCTGTTGTCACCTGTCTTTCATCTGTCTTCACCTGTTTTTCATCTTTCTTGATCTGTCTTAACCTGTCATCACCCGTTTTCACCTGTCGTCAGCTGTTTTTACCTGTCTTAACCTGTCTTCACTTGTCGCCACCTGTCTTCACCTGTCTTTACCTGTCGTCACCTGTCTTCACCTGTATCAATAAATAAAACTATACGACTTTTTAAAATATCATAATTCATTAGATGTGAACTGTAGGTAAGTCTGTTTGACCTTCAATTAAAGAGAAATTAATTATGCTCATTAATAATTACACAGAACTTTATTTTTATTTATTATTTATTTTATTGAACTTAATGTCTTGCTTGTGAACAAAAACACTGTAGACAACAACGAGGAATTAAATATGGTTTATGATGTTGTGTTAAGAGTGAGTTGAAATTTATCATAAGCTGCTTCAGTGTGGCTAACCAGTCAGTCAACCAGTCAGTCAGTCAACCAATCAGTCAGTCACCCAGTCAGTCAGTCACCCAATCAGTCAGCCAACCAATCAGTCAGTCACCCAATCAGTCAGCCAACCAATCAGTCAATCAACCATCAGTCAGTCAGTCAGTCAGCCAATCAGTCAGTTTACCAATCAGTCAATGGTCGGGTTCAATCGATCAAACGGGGGAAAATTATAATCTCTTGTGTCTGAAATAGTATCCTGACGAGAAAGGGTTCACTTAGTTGTGTAAGTTGATCCTTACTTCTCCATGTTTACTGTATGTATGGGGTGGGTGTGGGGATTTGTGGGTGTGGTGGGGTGGGATGGTGTGTGTATGTGTGTGAGGGAAGGGGGTGTAGGGTGAGGTGTGTGCGTGTACAATATCTACACATCTATGTTAGTTCGTCCAGTGTTTCTATTAGTTCGTTAGGATCATATCTATACAAAATGCCTTCTACGTTTTGGTCATATTATCATTAAACTTGATATATAAAGTGACAGTCAATTTGAGTGGTTTTAAGATGAGTGATAAATAAGAATAAGAACCATTTAAGGTGGTTATATAGTTAATCGTACGTCTGACAGTACTAACCAGCACACAAGGTCCTTACTGCTCGAGAGACCTTTGAGACCTGCCAGTCATACCTTCCTAAACTATCGTACTGCACTGAAACTCGTAATAGAATGGATAATAAAAAGTACCCAAGAGTCAAGCTTTACCATCCATATCTTCAGAATTCTTTATATTCTTCCCCTCCGCCTTGTAACTAGAGAAGTGAGACGGTACCTAGCTAGTTCAATTAAGTTACAACACAAAGATGAAGGACAAAAATCAAAGCGAAATTGCATTGAGACTGACGGTGCCTCGAACCATCTTCATATCTCCAAGTAAGAGGAAAATAAAGTGAGATACGAATCCTTTGAGATCGTGTTTCAGGTAAGGAAGGAGAAGCTTGGTAATTAGTGATTATATGTTACATACTCACCTGGCGTTTAGTTATACTCACCTTTAATTAAACCTTTGTATCTGTTGTAACTTAATTCCTTATTAAAGATAAAGAACGTTCAAGGCATCTATTTCCCTTTTCTTTTATTTAATTCTGCCTTTTCTGTTTTCTTTATATATATCTTTTTTTAACTGTGTGTGTGTGTGTGTTTGTGTGTGTGTGTGTGTGTGTGTGTGTGTGTGTGTGTGTGTGTGTAACAAAGGAGAACTTAACTTTTTTATGTGAAATATGTAGGTGTATTAATAGTGAGTGTAAAACAATAGAAACTGACAATTTCTCAATTTCGGGGTTTGAAAACTCTTCCTTCTTTTATTTCACTTCCTCAAGGATTAATTAACACCTGTGGCATGAAGCTGCTCACCCACCTGTAGTCTGACCTCTTTCTTTCTTTCTTTCTTTAATCACGTTCTGACGCTCACATATTAATTAATTTCTCTATGTTCTTCTTTCTTCTATTGTGCTGGCTTAACGACCCACTCACACTATTGATCACCAAGGGAAGATTACAAGGTCATTAGAGGTGGTAAGGGCAGACGAACGACGACATTGTTATGGTTTTGTGTCTAGAAGCGAGAAACAAATATGAAGTACTTTGTATTTGTATTTTTTCTGGCTAATTAAATTTTTTCAATATGAACATTTTTACCTAATTTTTTTAAGAGGATATTTGAATGACTACAATATAGTGGCGTTATATACCATAGCCTCACTATATTGATGGGATATTTACTATAGTCATCATACACGTTGTCGATGACTTCACTATACAGAGTCATCTCCCTACACACCACATATACTTTACACATGCTCACTATACCTTACATATATACTACATGTTCACTATACCTCTCTTATACACTATATATAATCCCTACACCACACATACACACTACATATGCTCACTACACCTAACGTACACTACTTATGCTCACTACACCTAACGTACTCTACTTATGCTCACTTCACCACACATACACACTACTTATGCTCACTACACCTAACGTACACTACATATGCTCACTACACCTAACGTACACTACATATGCTCACTACACATTACTCACACAGAAAGTTCACTGTACCTTTACTGTGCACTATATATTTTCACCATACCCTCAACTATCTGGCAGTTAACAGATAAAGTAGACAAATGGATATATTCCCCTGAAGAAAGTAGACAGATGGATATATTCCCCTGAAGAAAGTAGACAGATGGCTATATTCCCCTGAATAAAGTAGACAGATGGATACATTCCCCTGAAGAAAGTAGACAGATGGATATATTCCCCTGAATAAAGTAGACAAATGGATATATTCCCCTGAAGAAAGTAGACAGATGGCTATATTCCCCTGAAGAAAGTAGACAGATGGCTATATTCCCCTGAATAAAGTAGACAGATGGATACATTCCCCTGAAGAAAGTAGACAGATGGATATATTCCCCTGAATAAAGTAGACAAATGGATATATTCCCCTGAAGAAAGTAGACAGATGGCTATAGTAGACAGATGGATGGCCCTGAAGAAAGTAGACAGATGGATATATTCCCCTGAAGAGTAGACAGATGGCTATATTCCCTGAAGAAAGTAGACAGATGGCTATATTCCCTGAGAAAGTAGACAGATGGATATATTCCCCTGAAGAATAAAGTAGACAGATGGATGGATATATTCCCCTGAAGAAAGTAGACAGATGGCTATATTCCCCTGAATAAAGTAGACAGATGGATATATTCCCCTGAAGAAAGTAGACAGATGGCTATATTCCCCTGAAGAAAGTAGACAGATGGCTATATTCCCCTGAAGAAAGTAGACAGATGGCTATATTCCCCTGAAGAAAGTAGACAGATGGCTATATTCCCCTGAAGAAAGTAGACAGATGGCTATATTCCCCTGAAGAAAGTAGACAGATGGATATAGGTACAAAAATATACCCCAAACTCAAGACTATTCACCGTCCCAATTTACATGCTAAGATACAGTCACCCTTTAGTTTTACACTCCAGTTAAAGACAATTTTACAGTTAGTTACAGTCTGTTACAGTTAGTTACAGTTAGTTACAGTCTTAGTTACAGTGAGTTACATTTAGTTGCAGTTAATTACAGTCTTAGTTACAGTCTTAGTTACAGTCTTAGTTACAGTTAGTTACAGTCTTAGTTCCACACCCAAGTTAGAGTCTAATTTTATGCTTAGGATGTCTTAGTTGTATGTGTGTCTGTGTTGTATTATTGAGAGAGAGAGAGAGAGAGAGAGAGAGAGAGAGAGAGAGAGAGAGAGAGAGAGAGAGAGAGAGAGAGAGACCCCTGCCAATCTTCTCGTGGGATATTGCGCCTCTGAGCCTTAGCGGAAAGAGATATAATTCAAGGTCTTCTTTCTTCCTTTTAACTTCCTTCTTCCTCTTCACCTCTTTCGTCTTGCCTTTTGTTTATTTTCTTTTCTTGTCGTTTTTATATAATTGTTTGTTTGTTTGTTTTTTCTATTTATCCTTTACCCAAATTTCTTTATGTTCTTTCTTCTATTTTCGTCTGTATTTCTATTTCCCTTTTCTCTGTTTTATCATTACTTTCTTTGTTAATATTTTTTTGTATTTCTTCTAATCTTATTTTCTTTTATTTGGTTTTTCCATCTTTAATTATTTTTTCCTCTTCCTTTTCTCTCACTATTCCTCTCTTGATATTGAATTATTTCCTCTTTCATTTCCTCCGTCGCTCATTCTTTTTCTTCTAAAATTTAACCATTTCTCCCCCTTTCTCTTTCTCTATATATTTTCATTCTTCTTTTAAAATGTAGTTATCTCTCTCTCTCTCTCTCTTTCTCTCTCTCTTTCATTCTAATTTTAAAATGTAAATATTTCTCGCTCTCTCTCTCTCTGGAATGTTTATATATAACTAATGTTTATGATGTATATCGAAGTCCCCATTAAACGAAAGACTTATATATAAACGTTGCTTATAGAGACATTCATATATTAAGAACATTCGTATGTAGGTTAAGTAGTATGAACTGAGAGCTTATACCGTGTGTGTGTGTGTGTGTGTGTGTGTGTGTGTGTGTGTGTGTGTGTGTGTGTGTGTGACAAAGGAAGGCGTAATTCTAAAAAAATCCAGTATAGAATTTTACATGGGGAAAGTGTTGAATATTATGTTAACAACATAAAATAAGGTTCTTTCACTTCTTTTTTTAATCATACACAAGATTTCAACACGAATAAAAACAATAGTAAAAGTGTATGTACAAAAAATTTCATAGTTAACACAGATTAGAAAAAAAATCATTAGAATATTGAAATAAATTATCAAAATATCTCCAGTTTTCTGAAAAGAGGATTATTATTCTGTTTAATTTTGTTTAAGTTGGAAATTTTGTTTTGTGGAGGAGATTAACTAAAGAACGAGAGAATTATGAGAAAGATATGAGTTATGTGTTAAGTCTCATGTTCAGTGACTTATTCCAGGATTGAGAAATTGTCTATATTTTTACACTCGGGTCTTTTGTCTTCTGGAAAATAGCTACGATTTATTTTACTCTCTTCATTGCTTAAAAATAACTTACGAATAATTATACTCTTTCTAACACTTGGAGAGAGTCACCTAATGTGTAAATAATACAAATAGGAATTATCACCTGTGGCTAATTAAGCCCAGGTAAAGGTGGAATATATAACCTCGAGAGAAGATAATTATTTCTATTTTATGGATAATTGAGATAATTTATTTAACTACAGTACATAAGATGATTTTATACTTCTGTCAATATCTGATTATTTTTATTTATTTTTATTTTACGAGCATCGACTCACGAGGCTAAGTAAAGATAAGCAGCCCATCCCGAGTCACTGTGTTTACCCTAAGTTCCATAAGACGTCAAATAATAGTGTGACACGTTCTTCATTTCCTCTTCCTCCTTTTCTTCTCATTCTTCTCCTCGTCCTTCTCCCCCCCCCCCTCCTCCTCCTCCTCAAGAAACGTTCAACTCGACCTTAAGGTGAAGGACAAGAGCCAGAATGGAAGCATATTATCGGAAGAATATAATCACGGCGGCTGAGCTAAAGTTATTAAATAAGAAATATGTTTACGACCATGCAGTTCAGGGCGGTGAGGTAGATATTGAATTTCTGAACTATTAGCTGTGACTCTTTCTTTCTTTCTTTCTTTCTTTCTTTCTTTCTTAATTCCCTCATTCAGAAGCGGCAGTAGTATTAAACCCTATAAAACCTCGCTCACAGACCCCACACCAAGATAAGATAACGCTAACCCACACCAAACACTAAAGCCTCATTTTCCTCGAGCTTATCCCAACATAATGACCCCTATGTCTCTTTTACGTTGAATCCGTAGGTCTGTAATTTTGTTTGTTTTTAACCAGGTAATGGATATTTACACGGGGGAGGCGGATTAAAGGGTCAGGTAGGAGTGTGTTCCTCTTTCTCCTCTTGTTGTTAGTCTTGTTGCTTGTGCTTCTTTTCTCTTCTCCCTATCTTTTATCTCCGTTTTATTCTGTAGTCATTCTCTCCTCCTCTGTTTCTTCCTCCTTTCTCTTCTACTTTCTTCCTTCTCTCTCTCTCTCTCTCGTATGTTTCTTCTTATTCTTCCCCTCCCACCTACGTCCCCATCCTCTTTTCCATCTCCTTATTTGATCTCGTTTCTCATTCTTCTCTTCCCCATCTTCCCATTTTCTATCTCTCTCCTCCCAAACCTCTCCTTCACATCATCACCACCATTTACCTCCTTCTTAATTTCCCTCTCCCTCCCATCATCTTCTTTTCCTTTCTTCCACCTTCTCTTCCACCCTTTCACCCATTCATCTCTTCCCCCACTCCACCAAGACTCTCATCCCTCTCCTCTAACTCCTTCACTCTCTTCCTCACTCCCTCACTTCCCACTCCCCATCTCCTCTCCCCTCCTCTCCCTCCCCACCTTCCTGCAAGATTGAGTAGCTGGCAACGCATGGGAGGATACGTTAATTGGACTGGATTGCAAGTGAACGGCAGCACAGACGGAAACTATCAACTGCCTCTTGGAATAATTTCTTATATATTTAACGAAAGAGAGATCAGGTTAGGTTAGGTTAGGTCAGGTCAGGTCAGGTTAGGTCAGGTCAGGTCAGGTCAGGTCAGGTCAGGTCAGGTCAGGTCAGGTCAGGTTAGGTTATAATAAATGTTCGTGGTTGCAACAGAAACACAAAGAATAGAGTATCATTACGGAATAGATATCACTGTTAGTAGAATGTCATATTGATCTATTAATCCTTTGCCCATAATGCAGGGTCATATTATCATCAATATAGAGCATTTTTCCTCGTGTATCCGGAACAGTAACAAGAAGCCGTTATTGTTCCGGTAGATTAAAAGAGACAAATCAGGTATTGTTTTTGTCCTGTGCCGGTAACTAAGACCTTTCATACTGTATGAGTTACAGTAGAGAAGAAAAGTTAGCGGGATTTTGGTGTGTTTTGTGTATTTGGTGCCTGTAGAAACATTGGATTACGCGATAATTAGGCGCCTCTTATTTACCTGATGATTAAACACCCAAATGATTACCTGGGGGGGGGGTAAGGTTTTGTTTGGTTTGGTTAGGTTAGATTAGTTTGGGTTAGGTTAGTTTGGGTTAGATTTGGTTAGGTTAGGTTAGTTTGGGTTAGATATGGTTAGGCTAGCATTAGAGTATTTAATCATCCGGTAAAATAAAATAGGGTGTTTAATCTTCATCTGATTCCACTAAATATTCAAAAGAAGAAAAGTCAGCGAGTGTGTAGATGATGAACTGTGTGTCAACTATAAATAGGTAAACCAAACCATTTATGTCACAGTGTATCATAATAACTAATACCCTTCTCTGTGATGGCGGCTTTAATGACGGGTATTAGTTATATTCTACCTGTTTATATTACTAATTAATAACTTATTTGGGTTTTTAGTTGTTTTTTTTTGGAGGGGGGGGGTAATTATCTATTATCTATGTCCTGATGTTTAGTTCACAGTTTTGTCCTGACGTGTAGCGATGGATCATACAGAACACATCACAGACAAGCATAATAACCTAACTATTTATACAAAAGCTCGTTCCTACATACACAAGGACAAGCCATGCCAATAATCTAGGTTCGGGTACTTGATAATTAGTCTCAAGAAGTCCAAGAAAGTAAAATGAATTTCTACCCAAATTTTCTTTATATTGGAAAACAAAATTCTCCTAAGTGGTGCTAAGTGATTGTATCTAGTTAACCCGTTAAACCCCGGAGGAAGATGATTTAACCCCTTGAGGATGATTGAATCCGTCCGTTAATCCCCCAATTAACCGGGTTGTTCACATAAAATAAATATTGGGGTTTTAGTAATGAGACCCAATGAAGTTCCTTTGATTTATTATAGAAGGATTATGTCTATCATTCCTGAGTGTAGATCAACCGCAAGTTCCACTGTATATGAGTGAACGAGAAAGAGGACGGCGTTTATGTAAATATAAACATTGATCACTTCCGTTCGATATTAGATGATCTGAGTGCCTGATGAGTAGTGACCCACCGAGGGAGAACGGTATGGGTACATCGTCCCCCCTCGAGGGAAGATGGAGCCATCCACTGCGGCTCTCAAATAACGTCTTCCTCTAGTCAAGGATATCAAACTACTGCTCTCTTCAGGTGGCCAGAGAGCCGGCTACGTATGCCTTTACTCAGCATAGTATGACGCAGCTTCCCGTGGGCACACCTTATCACGTGCATTGAACATGTCACCTCATAGCCAGTGGAAAGTTACAGGGTGGTGAATCTGAATCTAATATCAGATGTATTGACCCATTTATATAATATGTTCTGTTGATGAGACAGGGGCCGTTACATGATAGTTTAACCCATTGTGGATGATAATTTAACCCTTTGTTGATGTTACTATAATTAGATGTTAGATTTGTGTTTTTGCTTTTATAAACACGTGAGGTATTTTCCTGTATAATTAAAGAAAATTAATTCTATACGAACTTTTCCGTCTTCACTATAGCTGGGGACAAAAGAACGTATTACATTATTTATAGTAAACTCCTATTGTACAGTCACTCAAAAAAATTATCTATACCAAATTGTGATGAAAAAATATGACACAATAGACGAAGGATTTTGACAACCCTACCGAGACAACAGGAGTCACAGTGTTCATTCTGAATTTCACCCATCACCCCCAAGTACAGATAGTTTTTGAGTGTCTACGTATCACATCATCAATAAGAGACAAAAAGTTACTTAGAGAATTTTCTGATTTTCATGACAAAGCATATCCATTGGCCTCAGGTGTCGAAAGGTAATCAGTAAAATGACAAGATATTAAAGTTGGTGAAGATAATGATACAATGACATACGATTGACTTGCTGTATGATAAAAAACAAAAGATGAAATGATGCTATATATAGTAACAAAAATATAAAAGGAAAACAAATGAAGCACAAATATCTACAAATAAAACAAAAGAAGGTGACAGATACTGAAAGGGTCACAGCTGTCAGAGTGGAAACATGGAAACATCTGGTATACGCGTTTTGATTGGTTGCCCTGAGGACCAATCAGAGTTTATTGTCTCTCCCCCCATAAAGTGTATTTTTGGCTTTCCGTTCTTTTTTTATTCTTTTTTTTCATCTCTCATCTCAACGATTCATACAATAGAACCTCGTGTGATATATATATATTTTTTTAATTCAATAGCGTCTTTTATAACATGCGATTCAATGGACGTTTTGTAGTTTGGATGAAAAAAAAAATTCTCAACGGTATAAATATTCTGTCCTCACAATAGCCTGGAAGAAATATTTACCTCAGGATATAGAAGAAGTATTGGTATTCAAGAACTGTTAACACGAGTATATGTAAACTTTAGATCGCCCCAAGAAGAGTAGATACCCTAGTTTATTTTACCTGAAGATTAACCACCGTAACGCGACCTATGTGGGAGAGGGAGTTAGGTTAGGGCAGGTTCGGTTAGGTTAGGTTAGGTTAGCGTTAAGGTAGTTAATATTCAGACGAAATAAACTTCAGTGATCATAAGCTTTATATAATTATCACATTTTACTTAAACTGATAACAAAAACAAACTATCCGGACCTAATTACCTCTTTATAAACAGTATTAGTATTCATAGAGTTGGTCCATGTATGATGATGCATATTCATGTATACAGACAAACACAGGTATACTGCAGGTAGAGGCGCCAGTCAAGTGTATATTACGAGCGAAATTATCCCAAGTCTGGTATTGACAAGCGGCCGAACCTGTCCCGTGCAAAATGAATAAGGAAGTTAGAGAGTGTGGGAGGAGAGGAGATGAGAGGGAGAGTGTGGGAGGAGAGGAGATGAGAGGGAGAGTGTGGGAGGAGAGGAGATGAGAGGAAGAGTGTGGGAGGAGAGGAGATGAGAGGAAGAGTGTGGGAGGAGAGGAGGTGAGAGGAAGAGTGTGGGAGGAGAGGAGATGAGAGGAAGAGTGTGGGAGGAGAGGAGATGAGAGGGAGAGTGTGGGAGGAGAGAGGAGGAGAGGGGAGAGTGTGGGAGGAGAGGAGATGAGAGGGAGAGTGTGGGAGGAAAGAACATAAGAGCATGAGAATGGAGGAAACTGCAGCGGGCTTATTGGCCTATACTGGGCAGTCCCGTTTACACCCAACCCCAATCGCTCATATATCCATCCAACCTATGTTTGAAGGTATCCAGTGTATTCAAGTTAATGATGATGTTTGGTAACTTGTTCCACTCGTCCACTACTCTATTTCCACACCAATGTTCACCTATCCCGCGCCTAAATCTGAATTTGTCTAATTCAAAACTATTGTTACGAGTTCGCTCCTGGTTGGATAGTTTGAGTACCTTTGTTATATCACCTTTGTTTAGCCCTGACTCCATTTACACACCTCGATCATATCGCCCCTCACCCTACGTCTCCCGAGAGAGTGCAGATTAAGATGCTTTAACCTGTCTCTGTACTCAAGGTTCCTAATGCCCGGGATTAGCCTTGTCATTCTCCCCTGAATTCTTTCCAGGGATTCTATATCCATTCTGTAGTACGGTGACCACAACTGGACTGCATAATCCAAGTGAGGTCTCACAAGTGCATGGTATAGTTTTAGGATGATCTCGCTAGTTTTGTAACTAACACTCCTTTGCATGAACCCAAGTACTTTGTTAGCTTTGTTTCGAGCAAATCACATTGTTTACTTGGTTTAAGATCTCTACTTATCATTCCTCCTAAATCTTTCTCACAGTCGGATTTCTCTATAACATCGACGTCGTTTGTGTATATAATAAATAATAATGGTCCAAGTACTGAGCCTTGGGGTACTCCACTTGTGACGTTATTCCACTGGTGGAGTACCCCAAGGCTCCGTACTTGGACCATTATTATTTATTATATACATAAACGACATAGATATAGGCGTAGACAGCAACATAAGTAAATTTGTTGATGACACTAAAATAGGACGTGTAATTAAATCTGACGAGGACTCCGCAAAACTACAGGAAGATCTAAAAAAAAAATTCGAATGGTCTGAAGAATGGCAAATGAAATTAAATGTGGACAAATGTAAAGTACTTAGTTTAGGAGATGTAAACAGAGAAAACAGATACCGGGTGAAGAGAGGGAGAGTGTGAAAGGAGAGGGAGAGTGTGCGAGGAGAGGGGGAGTGTGGAAGGAGAGGGAGAGTGTGCGAGGAGAGAGGGAGTGTGGAAGGAGAGGGAGAGTGTGGGAGGAGAGGGAGAGTGTGGGAGGAGAGGGAGAGGGGAGGAGAGGGGAGAGGGAAGGAGAGGGAGAGTGTGGGGAGGAGAGGGAGAGTGGGGAAGGAGAGGGAGAGTGTGGGTGAGGGAGAGGGGAGGTGGAAGGAGAGGGGAGAGTGGGAGGAGAGGGAGAGTGTGGAAGGAGAGGGAGAGGGGTGAGGGAGAGGGGGGAGGAAGGAGAGGGGAGAGGTGGGGAGGAGAGGGAGAGGGGGAGGAGAGGGAAGTGGGGGAGGAGAGGGAAGTGTGGGGAGGAGAGGGGAGGTGGGAGGAGAGGGAGGTGTGGGAGGAGAGGGGGAGGGGAGGAGAGGGGTGGGGAGGAGAGGGGAGGAGGGAGGAGAGGGAGAGTGTGGGAGGAGAGGGAGATTGGGGAGGAGAGGGAAGTGGGGAGGAGAGGGGAGAGGGGGAGGAGAGGGAGAGGGGAGGAGAGGGGAAGTGGGGAGAGAGAGAGTGGGAGGAGAGGGAGTGTGGGGAGGAGAGGGGAGGTGGGGTGAGGGGAGGGGGGAGGGGGGGGAGAGGGAGAGGGGGAGGAGAGGGGAGGGGGAAGGAGAGGGAGAGGGGAGGAGAGGGAGAGTGGGGAGGAGAGGGGAGGGGAGGAGAGAGAGGAGGAGAGGGGAAGTGGGGAGGAGAGGAGAGTAGTGGGAGAGAGGGAAGTGGGAGGAGAGGGGAAGGGGGAGGAGAGGGAGAGTGTGGGAGGAGAGGGAAGTGTGGGAGGAGAGGGAGTGTGGGAGGGGAGGGGAGTGGGGTGAGAGGGAGGCATGGGGGACAGGGAGGGGAGGTGGATAAGGAGTACAAAGTAGAGAGGGGAGGGGGAGAAAGGTAGAGAGGGAGGGAGAACATGGTAGAGAGGTGGGGGAGAAAGAGAGAGGTGGAGGGAGAACAAGGTAGAGAGGTGGAGGGGGAGAAAGGTAGAGAGTGTGAGGGAGAACAAGGTAGAGAGTGGAGGGAAACAAGGTAGAGAGT
Organism: Homarus americanus; assembly: GCF_018991925.1. NCBI lineage: Eukaryota > Metazoa > Arthropoda > Malacostraca > Decapoda > Nephropidae > Homarus > Homarus americanus. The sequence goes on along the minus strand of NW_024723050.1, from coordinate 358,635 downwards.
GGAGGGAGAAATGGGGTAGAGAGGTGAGGGGGGAGAAAGGAGAGGGGTGTGAGGGAGAACAAGGTAGAGGTGAGGGGGGAGAAAGGTAGAGAGTGAGGAGAACAAGGTAGAGGGGAGGAAACTTAGAGAGTGTGGGGGAGAAAGGTAGAGAGGGAGGTAGAGAGTGTGGGGAGAACAAGGTAGAGAGGTGTGAGGGGAGAAAGGAGAGAGGGAGGTAGAGAGTGTGAGGGGAGAACAAGGTAGAGAGGAGTAGAGAGTGTGAGGGAGAGACAAGGTGAGAGTGTGGGGAAAGGAGAGGTGAGGGAGAACAAGGAGAGGGAGGGGGAGAAAGAAAGAGTGTAGGGGAGAGGAGGGAGAACAAGGTAGAGAGTGAGGGGAGAAATGGGAGAGGTGGAGGGGAGGGGTGAGGGGAGAACAAGGTAGAGAGTGGAGGGGGAGAAATGTAGAGAGTGTGGGAGGTAGAGAGTGGAGGGGAGAACATGTAGAGAGGGGAGGGGGGAGAAATGTAGGGAGAGGGGAGGTAGGGGAGTGGGAGGGGGGGGAGAGGAGGAAGAACAAGGTAGAGAGGTGAGGGGGGAGGAGTGAGGGAGAACATGGTAGGGAGGTGGAGGGGGGAGAAATGTGGGAGAGGTGGGAGGTAGAGAGGGGAGGGGAGAGGTGTGAGGGGAGAACAAGGTAGAGAGGGAGGGGGGAGAAATGTAGAGAGTGTGAGGTAGAGAGTGGTGTGAGGGAGAAGGGCAGAGAGTGTGGGAGGGGGGAGGTGTGAGGGAGAACATAGAGAGTGTGAGGGGAGAAATGTAGAGAGTGTGAGGTAGAGAGTGTGAGGAGAAAGGTAGAGAGTGTGAGGGTAGATGAAAAGGACAGTGGGAGGGGAAGGAGGGAGGGAGAGTGGAAGGAGGGAGAGGTGGGGAAGGAGGAGAGGGAAAGTGAAACAAAGATATATTGGAGTGAAGGAGAGAGAGAGAGAGAGAGAGAGAGAGAGAGAGAGAGAGAGAGAGAGAGAGAGAGAGAGAGAGAGCTACTACACACACGCACACACACACACACACACACACACACACACACACACACACACACACACACACCTCAATACTTTTTCAGTAAAATTATAAACAAATATATAAGACGGGACGAACGAAATATAAAAAAGAACTGCGTAAGACAAATCGCTTCATTCATTTTACATCGTTTTCTTTTACAATCTACATCTATATTTTTACATAGGTTTTTTACATAGAAAATAGATTATAGAAATTAAGTCGAGAATATAATACAAAAGAACAAAAATTATAAAAGTGATAATAATCTAATCTCATATGACGGCAGAAATTGCCAAACAGACAGTCGTAAATCAACACAGACACATTAGGGAGGAGAGGCATTAAAAAAAAACGAGTCATTCATCAAGGGATAACTTTTGAATATTGAGCAAAATGTTATAATGTTGCAGGTGGGGTGATGGACGACTCCCTAAATTGAGTTGGACATCTATTGATTCCGTAACGTTGCTGTCTGACATCCCGCTGACAGCTTACATCAGACGTATTTCCAACCAACCACAATGCAGATAATAGGCTGGCTGTTGATTGGCCGTGGCTCGCGTACTATCAGGGTAAGAGGGGCTTGTTGGAAGGAGGTCTTGTCGCTAATAATGTTGCGGTAATCAAGGAAAATTGACGGTGATTGGCTGTGACTGACAGGCACCGACTCTGATAGAGGTAGTCGCGGCAAAGGAATTTCAGCAACTCATAATGTGATAATCAAAGGTAATTAATGAGCTTCCGGTGTCCAGCAGGGAGGTATATTAGCTAATCAGAAAGCGCCATTTTGAACATACCGGCTGAAAAGGATATTATAGGTTCGTTATTTTCGTCATAATATAGTTTCGTAATTTGTGTAATATTTCAGCCAAAGTTTCAAAATTTCAGTAATATTTCAGCTAAAGTTTCATAATTTGTGTAATATTTCAGCTAAGGTCTTATAATTTGTTTAATATTTCTGCTAAAGTTTCAAAATTTCAGTAATATTTCAGCTAAGTTTCAAAATTTCTGTAATATTTTAACTAAAGTTTCACAATTTGTGTAACATCTTTGCTTTATTATCGTTTTTGTGTAATATGCTAACTAAAATTCTATATTTGAATGTAATATTTAGTTTAGAATTTCATAATTTATATAATACTTCAGTGTCACAATTTCTATCCATAAAATCATCCTAAATATATATGATTTTTCAAGGATAAGAAAATAAATGATTAAAAATATAACTTTATTGGTAATTGTGTGTGTGTGTGTGTGTGTGTGTGTGTGTGTGTGTGTGTGTGTGTTATTCCTGTCACAGTTTTGTTGGGTGACTCTCGCTGAAGACATATGCCGGGCTCGTCCCCTCAGAGGTCAAATAATCCTCAACAAACTGAAATGTCAAACAGGTCATTACAGATAGTTAATATTTTTTATGTAGTTTGAAGGAGATAATTGCTATGGTTAATAGTTCAAACGAAGATCAATGTCAAGCTGGAAATCTAATTATGTGTCCATTATCTCCCCCCTGTCTCTCTCTCTCTCATGCCTGTGTTGAGGTGGATAAAAGAGAAGCTTAAATGAGAGGAGGGAAGAGAAGAGATGAAAGAAAACGTCGACAGGAATTAAAGAGAAAATAGGGACTAGAATATTTTACACAAAAGCGCTCACACAAACACACTTAGGACCTATACAAATATGCACGCACACAAAAACACTCAAAGATTCACACACACACACACACACACACACACACACACACACACACACACACACACACAGGGTAGATAGCAAGTCCCTACTGTACACTGTTCATTCATTCCATTAATTGGCTTGGTCGTTTATTGATCTTGAGAACATTGGCTGCTGATATGCTGCTGACGGCTGACGGGCTATTGACGGCTGACGGGCTATTGACGGCTGATGGGCTATTGACGGCTGACGGGCTATTGACGGCTGACGGGCTATTGACGGCTGACATTACGATATAGAGAAAGGAAAAAAATCAATATTTCACCAAAAATTATTACCACTTGAAAAGAAAAAAAAATTCATTAATTTTTCATATCATTCAGAAATATACTTAAGTCTCAGTAATTCATATTAACCAACAGAAGACGATAATTATGTTCATGTATTTACAAAGTTATTTACACTATCACAGCGTTGGCATTTACATTGACTCATTAATGTGCTCAATAACATGCAAAACAAAAAAATGCACTGAGTTTTATACTTTTTTTCTGTATTTTCATGTTTTTCTGTGAAGGGAAATATAACTACGGAAAGTAAACGGCAATATAATGTTTTAAGGTAGAGGATAATGATATCTTAACCACTTTATATGGTAGAGGATAACGCTACCACATCAAAACATTGGCCACTTGAAGGATACCTAAACCATGTTAACCTAATCTAACCTTATTCTCTCTCTGTTATTCTGTCTTTTTATTTCTGTTTTTCTCTTTATCGATTTATTTATTTATATTTTCTCTGTCCTTGTTTATTTCTTCTATTTCCCTCCCCTTATCTTTTTCTTTCTTTCTTTCTTTCTTTCTTTCTTTCTTTCTTTCTTTCTTTCTTTCTTCTTAAGCATTATACCACACACACCCAGGGTATCCAAACATTAACCCCAAGAGCAATATCAGTCACCACCAAAACCTAACTCATCGTGATAGTAATTTCCCTCAATAAGATCAAATATGCTAATCAGACTCGAATTACCCTCTCCGTGCTAATTACATTTCATCATTTAGCTAGCGGATGTTGTTAGTGTTTTGTGATGTTTTGAACTGGGTGACTAAACATTTTTGTTCCCTTGGTTAAACTGAGGCGCTGGTGTTGTCTCTTTTAAGTATGGTGTTGACCAAAAATTCTGTTCTGAGGAAGATTATCATGATTAAACCACAGGCATGATATCCACTCCTGGTTTAGTTTATTCATGGTATTATTGTGGGGATCTCTCTCACACACGCACACACCTTTGATGGAGGACTCAGCCTGAAACACGGGGTTAAACACATTCCAGGACCGACAGTCACACGTGTACGAGAAGGTTATGAGGATAAACAGGCGTGAAATTTGCGTAGAAAGGTATTTAAAGCACACTTGAAATAATTTGTTCTCAACTTATCTGACAAGAATGGTGTGGTTTCCTCCTGTCATAAATATCTGATCGGTTTTCTGACTGTCTGATACAGTCTCTTTCATTGGCATAGTTTCATGTATAGTTTCTATCTTTTTGTTAATTAAATTCTCTGGTGAGTCAGATATTTAATAACCTCTCCTCACAGTTCACTTCCCAGAGGCTGTAAGAATAGTTTCTTGGAAAAACTTTGTTGCAACTGAATTAAATTCTTTAAGTTAAATTCAAATTCGTTTACTCAGAATTGTCAATCGCGTCACTAAACTCACTCAATTTAATCATCAACTCGGGTTTAAAATGAAATAGTTCACAGGAATACTTAAGTAATTGATAGTTCTGCCTCTTATACGAGTAGTATATTTAGTCTCTTGATGGTTATGTATTGTTTACATCATTTATCACCAGTTTATTATGGTCACTGATGAAATGATTGACGCTGATAAAGGAAATATGTGTTTTCCACTTAATATTGTAATAAATACTTAATCTTCATTACTTCGCTGCTTACTGAGGTTTATTTCTAACTAATTTGTTCACCTTAACGAGTGAACACATGGTGAATAAACCTTATATTCATCAGGTACAATAAAGTCACCACCTGGATTGCATTATGATCAACGTTAAATTTTCCACTAAAGACATGTGGTCAAAATCATGTCTTCTAATTTTGGCGCAGGTCAGTGTACTGTAGTTCACCCCTAATAGTCTTGAATAATATTTTTTTTTACTTTTTTGGAGGTGAAAGTTTATTAAATTTTACTTGACTAATTTAAGGGTCAAACCGCCTGTTGGGTATTATAGTACAGTCAGCACCAGCCTCGTCATCTCAACCAAAAGGTGTCCTGAATTCTCTCATAGACAAAGCCCCACACTACCTGTATCCTGTATAATAATGCTTAGCCTCGTTGCGGATAAACGGATTCACTCCCTGACAGAAATATTTGTTACACTATTAAATACAAACATCTCTCTCTCATTACTTGGGTTTACTTCTCACCATTTCGTCCCCTCACTCAAAACCACAACCACCTTCTTCACCTTACCAAGATTTTTATCATAGGTTTTCAAAGTTCTATTGTTAGAAGTTGTTAAAGTGAAAGTTTATAAAAAGCTTAAATCAGTGTTCTGGGGATTTTTAGTACCACTTGGCCTCTATCATGTTCACCTGGCCTCTATCATGTTCACCTGGCCTCTATCATGTTCACATGGCCTCTATCATGTTCATCTGACCTCTATCATGGTGACCAGGCCTCTATCATAACTTAACCTCTATCATGTTCACTTGACCTCTATCATGTTCACCTGACATCTATCATGTTCACCTGACCTCTATCATGTTCACCTTGGGGGGAATAGGACTTAGGGACATATTCTAAGTCCTTGTCGAGTACCTCTCACACTTTAAGCCGTACGTACAACACAAGGATAGATTATATTGGTAGAAATACACAATAATAAGTTGATCAGGTGAGATACAACAGGTGCACGTGAATATCCAACACCGACTCACTGTTTCAAACACACCCCAGACAATAGGTAAAAAGTCCGTAGTGTGAAATGAGATTCTTGTGAAATGTGTGTGTGTGTGTGTGTGTGTGTGTGTGTGTGTGTGTGTGTGTGTGTGTGTGTGTTATTGAAAAACTTGAGCTCCGTGTTAATAAACGAGGAGGTGTGAACTGTAAATCACCGTTATTTATGACCGAGTATTAAATCACCCTTGATGACCTGTACTCTCAGTATATAAACTGTTTATTTCCATTTATATTTCACTTTTTATTTATTTATTTTACTTTGTTTGTTTTTAATTTATTTTTTTTATTTTTTATAAATTATATATTTCTTTATTAAAAAACACAGACTTTTATGATAAAGATAATTATATGTAGAACTAACCATATGACTGAGGGACCATGAGGAGCCACCTGCTGGGGGCGCCACTTCACACCACCTGCTGGGGGCGTCACTACACACCACCTGCTGGGGGCGTCACTACACACCACCTGCTGGGGGCGTCACTACACACCACCTGCTGGGGGCGTCACTACACACCACCTGCTGGGGCGTCACTCCTCCACACCACCTGCTGGGGCATCACTCCTCCACACCATCTGCTGGGGGCACCTCCACACCACCTGCTGGGGATTCATTCCTCCACACCACCTGCTGGGGGCGTAACTACACCATCTGCTGGGGTCACTCCTCCACACCACTGGGAGTCCTCCACACCACCTGCTGGGGCATCACTCCTCCACACCATCTGCTGGGGCGTCACCTCCACACCACCTGCTGGGAGTCATTCCTCCACACCACCTGCTGGGGCACTCTTCACACCACCTGCTGGGGGCGTCACTCCTCCACACACTTGCTGGGAGTCATTCCTCCACACCATCTGCTGGGGCTACTCCTCCACACCTGCTGGGGCGTCACCCTCCACACCATCTGCTGGGGGCGTCACTCCTCCACACCACCTGCTGGGAGTCACTCCTTCACACCACCTGCTAGGGGCGTCACTCAGTCACACCACCTGCTGGGGAGCTTCCCTCCACACCACCTGCTGGGGGGGCGTCACACCTCCACACCACCTGCTGGGGCGTCACTCCTCCACACAATCTGATGGGGGCGTCACTCCTCCACACCACCTGCTGGGGGCGTCACCTTCACACCAACTGCTGGGGCGTCCTCCACACCACCTGCTGGGGCGTCACTCCACACCACCTGCTGGGGGCGTCATTCCTTCACACCACCTGCTGGGGAGTCACTCCTCCACGCCACCTGCTGGGAGTCACTCCTTCACACCACCTGCTGAGGTCACCCCCACACCACCTGCTGGGGCCACTCATCCACATCACCTGCTGGGAGTCACCTCCACACACCACCTGCTGGGGGCGTCACCCTCCACACCACCTGCTGGGGAGCCACTCATCCACATCACCTGCTGGGGAGTCACTCACCCACACCACCTGCTGGGGAGCCTCCTCCACACCACCTGCTGGGAGTCACTCCTCCACACTACCTGCTGGGGAGCCATTCATCCACACCACCTGCTGGGGAGCCACTCATCCATATCACCTGCTGGGGAGTCACTCCTCCACACCACCTGCTGGGGCGTCACCTCCACACCACCTGCTGGGGGCGTCACTCCTCACCACCTGCTGGGGAGCCCTCCACACCACCTGCTGGGACCATCCATCACCTGCTGGGGAGTCACTCATCCACACCACCTGCTGGGGAGTCACTCCTCCACACCACCTGCTGGGGAGCACCTCCACACCACCTGCTGGGGTAGTCATTCCTCCACACCACCTGCTGGGAGCCACTCATCCACATCACCTGCTGGGAGTCACTCCTCGACACCACCTGCTGGGGCGTCACTCCTCCACACCACCTGCTGGGGCGTCACTCCTCCACACCACCTGCTGGGGCGTCACCCTCCACACCACCTGCTGGGGTAGTCATTCCTTCCACACCACCGGCTGGGGAAGTCATTCCTCCACACCACCTGCTGGGGGAGTCATTCCTCCACACCACCTGCTGGGGAGCCACTCTTCCACATCACCTGCTGGGGGAGTAAAAATATTAAGTACAATGAAGGAAAGAAAGTTACACAAAAGGGGTTAATTATAAAAACAGACGATAATAAACACATCATAAATAGATATAAAAACTGACAAAACTTCCGATAAATGTATAGTAGAAGCGATAAAAAAACACACATGAAACTGATAAAAGCGGAAATAAAACACACAAGAAACGGTAAACAAGGAGATACAGAGGAATGGGGAGTGTAGTGACTGAAGACCTGGAAGAAGGAGAACTGGAATGAACGTGAGAGAGAGGGTTTGTTTACCTGAGGAAGCGGCCAGGTGTCAGACGATCCCAGAGAAGCTGTTGTCGTCTCTCGTATATACACAAGAGACAGCGAGAACGAGTATAGGAATTACAGAGGAAAATATAATGTCTTTGAAAACACTGACAAAGATTAAAATATAAATAGTAGAGATGATAATGGAATAAGAAACATCTGATGAAGGTTAAGTGACGAAGGAGAGGAGAGGCTATGTGAGGGAGATATGACCCAATGTTTACGTATGAATGTTGAAAATGAAATGGGAAAAATCTGGGATTATTTTTCCAGTGTTTGGAGGCTTGACATGGTAGGTATATGAACACAGTAGGTCGAAATTCCTTAGAAAGCCAAATGGATGAACGAGGTCAAGTATACATAGTGAATTAGTTAAGGTTAAGATAATACATTAGTGAGGTCAAGTATACATAGTGAATTAGTTAAGGTTAAGAATATATAATACATTAGTGAGGTCAAGTATACATAGTGAATTAGTTAAGGTTAAGATAATACATTAGTGAGGTCAAGTATACATAGTGAATTAGTTAAGGTTAAGAATATATAATACATTAGTGAGGTCAAGTATACATAGTGAATTAGTTTAGGTTAAGATAATACATTAGTGAGGTCAAGTATACTTAGTGAATTAGTTAAGGTTAAGAATATATAATACATTAGTGAGGTCAAGTATACATAGTGAATTAGTTAAGGTTAAGAATATATAATACATTAGTGAGGTCAAGTATACTTAGTGAATTAGTTAAGGTTAAGAATATATAATACATTAGTGAGGTCAAGTATACATAGTGAATTAGTTAAGGTTAAGAATATATAATACATTAGTGAGGTCAAGTATACATAGTGAATTAATTAGAGTCAAGGATATATAATACATTAATGAGGTCAAATATACATAGTGAATTAGTTAAGGTCGAGTATACATAGTGAATCAAACACGAATTCCTTCACTATAACTCATAACGAATCTTTATAACGTAAAATATTATATAATGAACTTATTAAAAAAATGGCAAATGACAATGAAGTCTGTTAATTAGGCTGAGACAGGTAGGTAATTACGACAATTTCCTCTTCACCAAAAAATGAAAAGGGAAAATTTTCGCCTAAGATTAAAATGTAATTATTCTTGTCATGTTATATTAATGAGTTAAGGATTTTGATGGGGAGAGAGAGAGAGAGAGAGAGAGAGAGAGAGAGAGAGCCAGTAGTATCTCTCTCTCTCTCTCTCTCTCTCTCTCTCTTTTGGCTTTTTGTACGTTTGCCTGACTTTCTGTCTGTTCGCCCACCTGTCTGTCTGTTTGTCCACCTGTCTGTCGGTCTGTCTGTCTGTCTGTCTGTCCACCTGTCTGTCCACGTGTCTGTCTGTCTGTCTGTCTGTCTGTCTGTCTGTCTGTTCGCCCACCTGTCTGTCTGTTTGTCCACACCTGTCTGTCAGTCTGTCTTCTGTCTGTCTGTCTGTCCACCTGTCTTTTGTCCACGTGTCTGTCTGTCTGTCTGTCTGTCTGTCTGCTTGTCTATCTGTGCAGTATGTCTGTCTGTCTTTCTGTCTCTGTCTGTCTGTCTGTCTGTCTGTCTGTCTGTCTGTTTGTCCACCTGTCTGTCTGTCTGTCTGTCTGTCTGTCTGTCTGCATGCCTGTCTGTCTGCCTGTCTGTCTGTCCACCTGTCTGTCTGTCTCCTAGGCACACGCAAGTATTATTAGATGCTAGGCCTAAAATAATTTACCCTGCATTAGTGTGTTAATATAGCTCTTACCTGCCGCCTGCCTCACGTCAACCTGCCAATCAATTTTTAACATAATTATTTAAAGTAAGCGACCTAAAGCCAGTCCGGGCAGTCAACATCGTCTGTCGTTCTTCTTCACTCCTTTGTGGCATACATGAAGTACGCCAGACGAACGTTCGCTCGTCTACTGCCTGAAATTGACTTTTTATGATACGGGAATAAAATCACCTGGTTGATGACGTCATTGAATTACTTCCTCTTGGTGTCATTGGCTACGTTGCTGATGACGTCATGGATTCAGTTGCCGATGACGTCACGGATTTACTTGCTGAAGACGTGATTGGCTCAGCTGCTGCTTCTTATTTCACTGGCTTATTGTGGTTGATGAGGGTTTGGTTGTGAGCTGACGTCCTCAATATAGGGGTGGTGCTGACCTCATGGGTGCAGCTGTTGATAACGTAAATGGTCCAGTTATCGATGACGTCACAGGTTATTAATAACGTTGGCTCAGTTTTGATGACGTCATCTGTCCACCTATTGATTACGTCGTCGTTCAACTGATCCTAATACCAGTTAACGTCACTGTCACTTGTTACTGACATCACTGTATAACATTTGATGACATCGTTAGTCCAACAGTTGATGACGTCAGTGCTCCAGGTGCTCAAGGAGTAACTGTTCTGTCATCCTTTTCTAGCTATTTTTAACGTTATAACCGGCTGTTCCTGACGTCACTGGACCTCCTGATGACGTCACTGATCCACGATTTGACGTCACTGCTTCGGTGGTATGAGAGGTGTTGTGACCCGACCTGGGAAAAAACATTGAAATTAGTTCAAATATTAAGATACACACACACACACACACGTACACACACACACACGTACACACACACACACGTACACACACCCACACACACACACACGTACACACCCACCCACACACACCCACACACACACGTACACACACACACACACACACCCACAGGTCGAGATATATTCACAGTCTATGCGGAAGTCTTTTCACTACATACGGATAATAAAACAGTAGAATAAGTAAACAGATAAGCAAGTAAACAAGATGTATCGGTAAACAGATGAATAAGTAAACATAAACTAGTAAAAACAAGAGTATAAGTAAGCAGGTTGAATAAATATCTCTCTCTCTCTCTCTCTCTCTCTCTCTCTTAATTCCCCCAAATAATCGAAAACTGTCACGTGAATGATTCCAATTGGTTGCCGCTCTGAAATTACCCATAAAAGAAATATTATAAGTGGAGGAGGCTGGTCTCGAGGAGGAGGAGGAGTGTTATTGATTCTTTGATATGATTGGTCAGCCGTACGGGGGATAAGTAATGGGGCGTGAAAGACAGTGATAAATGGCAGGAGGAGGAGGAGGAGAGGGGAGAAGGTTTGAGATGATGAGAGAGACAAAGACAGAGAGAGATAAGGAGAGACAGACACACGGAGAGACACACAGAGATACACCAAAGGAAGAAATAAGACCGAAAAAGAATAAAGAGAAAAGACAAGAAAATATGTCGACGGAGATGAGAGAGAGGAAATAAAGATGAAGATGTAATTATTAGACGAAAGAAAGATGGTGGAAGGTTAGTAGGGAGAGGAAGATGGAGGTGGATGGAAGAGGAAGAGTGGTAGACGGGAGAAGAGAGCGGGAGGATTGGAAGAGGGAGGAGGAGGGAAGGAGAAGATGATTCGAAGATGGAAGAGAAGGAGGAGGACCGAAGAAAAGTGGAAGACAAAGGGGGGGGAGGGGGGAGAAGAAGAGGAAGGAGAGAGAGATAGACGAAAAACAATGGGGATAGAAACAGTGGTGGAGGATAGTGAAGAATAGTGAAGAATAGTGAAGGTGAAGGGATTGTGGAGCTGGCAGAGGATAGTGTATGACGTTGACCACCACAAAGGAAAGAAGGAAGGAAGGAAGGAAGCAAGGAATCCCTATCATCATCCTAATTCATCATTCTCACCTTCCTAAATCATCCATCTCATCCTCCTCATCATCCTACTCATCATTATCATCTCAATCATAACAAAGCACTCGGTACACCTTGGGGTCGTATTACCTTCATAATGAGGACTAAAGGCATTAACCATTTGTGTAATTAACTCCTATTCGATACCTGGGTCTTATTAATTAACGAGTGTTATCGCCGGAGGAACAGTGGTCTAGTGGATACGGGACTCGCCTCGTTACTGGCTCCACCTTCTCCACCCAGCAGTTATGAGAGAGAGAGAGAGAGAGAGAGAGAGAGAGAGAGAGAGAGAGAGAGAGAGAGAGAGAGAGAGAGAGAGACTAACCTCCTGATGGTAGTCAGGGTGATGTTTGTGTGAGGGGTGAGATCCCCAGTGAGAGGCCCAAAGAAACCTTAATGTGTGTATTCTGATTAAGATTGAGTTGACAGCCAAGTACTTAAAGAGGTAAGAAGCTGGTCTTTGTTTTGCAGGACGAGGTGAGTCTGTTGATGGAGTCCTGAGTCAAAATGATGTCGAAGTGAGTGTTTAGTGAATGGTGAGTGACTGAAAGGAAGCAGACAAATGTTGGCGTGATAGAGGAGGGAAGATTTGGGTCACGAAGGATAAGATTTGGTTAATGATGAATGTGAGTGAGAGGAGGTCGTTAACGGGCAACAGTTATATAGGATGACAGAACCTTGGAGGGCATCAAAGGTTATCTGAAGGTTCCTCATTAACACGTAGATTAAGCAACCAGTGAAAACTCTTCCACCACAAGCAGCTTTGGCTACAAGTTCACGGCGCCTCACCTGATCAAAGGCCACACTGCTAATAAAGGGCAACTATATATATATATATATATATATATATATATATATATATATATATATATATATATATATATATATATATATATATATATATATATATATATATCTCGCATAATGATTTGAAAACTGGCTGCCCTGATCTGATGAAAACCTTACAGATGAATATAAAATAAGACTCGTGAGAGACGCGACAGGTGACAATGCTCTCTGTAACCCTGGATATCCTGGCTGGTGGATGCAGCAGTAGGTACAGTAGAGGGGCTTGTCATGTCATCCTCCTTTGGTGGTCCCTAGATGAAGGATATATCAGACAGATAGTAATTTTTTTTACTCCAGGGTGAATAAAACCCAGTTGTGGGACGCAATGTGTCGGCACAACTGCAGGAATTTCATCAGGTCCCCCTCACTTTGTTTGGTGTAAGGTATCACAAGGGTCTGGTGGTGGTGGCAGCAGTAGAGCGAGGGAGAGGAGTTTTACCAGCGTCCTCACGTACAAAGTCGAATGTGAACAATATGACAACTGTGTTGGCATCAAAGTTAGGTTACAGAGGACGAAACTACAGAGGACAAAACCACCGGTGTTGATGTTGAATGTAAAATAATAGTCCCAGGAGGACACAATATTAGTTTATGTTGCACATTCACCATTAAATTATTTGGAACAACTGCAGTATCAGATCGACGTAGGTAATGGACTCAGGAGTGAGTGAGTGAGGCAACACAAGGTGAAGTAGCCTGAGGTAGTCAGGGAATATCAGTAAATGCAAACTATATAAAATATTATTGTGTTACATTTTTAATTTTGATAACCAATTTAGCTCCTAACCTTTCTTATCCTTATTATAATTTTTTTAGTCAATACACACATACTTTCTGTATTAAATATCCACTTTTAATAATAATAATAATAATAATAATAATAATAATAATAATGATGGTTGATGATGATGATGATATGAAATTTGGCCATCTCAAGTTTGTATAGATACAATAAACTATTAACCTGCATTTGAACCATATCATTTATCTTGCAGTAAATACGTGATCAGGTTGATATTATTAACACTCCGTAGATAGAAAAAAATATATATATTTGAATAAGAACAAAGTAAAGAATTGGCACTTTTTTAATTACTTCTTTATTCTTATTACAAAACTAAACTCGCTCATATTTTTTTCTCGGATGAAATGAAATAGAAAAAATAAACCTAAAAACTAAAACCAAACGAAATTTTCTCCAGTGACACATGTGCCAGTTCTGAATCCTCCAGTGGGTCGACATTCACTATAACTAACCTGACTATATCTACGTTACTGACAATATACTGACAAGCAAAAATGTAAAGCTGAAGATATTGGTTACAGCTCTGACTCACCACGGCCCAGAGTCAGTCCGGGGCTGAATAATTTGTTTAGACTCTCTCTTCTCACTTCTCAGTTATCACTCCTCATTTCTCTCTTCTCTTTCAACACTTTCTCACTCATATCTTCTCATTTCTCACTCCTCAGTTATCACTCCTCACTTTTCTCTTCTATTTCATCATTTCTCACTCCTCACTCTTCTCTTCTCACTCCTCACTTCTCATTTCTCACTCCTCATTCTTCTCACTTCTCACTCCTTACTCCTTATTTCTCACTCCTCACTCCTCTCTTCTCACTCCTCACTTTTCACTCCTTACTCCTCACTTCTCACTCCGCACTTCTCACTCTTCATTTGTCCTCCTCACTTCTTACTCCTTACCCCTCACTCCTCACTTCTCACTCTTCACTTCTCACTCCTCACTCCTCACTCCTCACTTCTCGCTCCGCACTTCAGTATAACATTATTTCATATCAGCGATAGACATGGTAGATATATTTTAATCAATTCCCTACAGGTTGTAGTTCCCAGTCCCTTCAAAGTTCACGAAACCTGATCTGAATAAATGAAGGAAGTGACCAAACCTTTTGCCCAGTACAACTTGTCAGCCTCGTCTGCTCTCGCCTTTGTGAAAATCGGATGAGAATTGAAACTGTCCATCCCAGCTAACAGGGTATACTGAGACAGGGAAGGAGGATGGCTGATGGTGATGTGGAGTCATAGGGAAGCAAGTGTGTGTGTGTGTGTGTGTGTGTGTGTGATAACTTCAACACCTGTGTGGCCTGTGTTGATATATATTTCTGATATGGACTCTAATTTTATTGTTGTTATGTTGCCTGTTGTGTGCGTCATAATGCTAAGTGATTGATATTGAACACACACACACACACACACACACACACACACACACACACACACACACCACACACACCACACACACCACACACACCACACACACACACACACACACACACACACACACACACACACACACACACCACACACACCACACACACCACACACACCACACTGTGTGTGTGTGTGTGTGTTCAGTATCAATCACTTAGCATTATGACGCACACAACAGGCAGCAACTGCAATAAAATTAGAGTCCATATCAAATATATATCAACACTGGGCTTATGCTGATATTGCAGGAGTCGTAGACCCTCAGCAATTTGGCAATATGAAAACTTCCTCCACCACTCACTGTCTTGTCAGCTTTCTCGATTACATATACCGCCATCTCGAGAAACGAAAAACGTCTGTAGCTGTCGCCTTCATTGATTCTTACCAGCATTTGGACCTAGTCGACCACAATATAATCACCAACAAAGCTATTGACCTGGCTGGAGAAGTCTTATACCATGGCTTACAGACTTCCTCAGTGACCGACGCCAAGCTGTACGCTTCTGAGGGGCTGTCTCCACCTTTCAGTCACTCACCTGTGGCGTCCCCCAAGGCACCAAGATGGGACCACTCTGCTTCCTTATGCTCATCAATGATGCCCTAAGAGATACCCCTGCTCGCTGGAAATATGTCGACGACTCCACCATTGGGATCAGCGTCAACAATTCTGCTCCCGACTATACCGCCCTTCAGGATTTATTGAACAGTCTCCAAAACTGGGCCACCAACAACCATACCAAGACCATGGTTATGCACATCAACCTCTCTTCCGACATTGTCCCACCTCCTTCCATTACTTTAGGTCCGAACACACTCCAGGTTGTAGATTCCACGAAGCTCCTCGGCGTCACCATAGACAACAAACTAAATTGGAAACCACACGTCAGTGAAGTTGTCAAGTCCTCCAGTTTCCGTCTCCACCTCCTCTGCCGACTCAAGTCCCTCGTAGTTCCTGCACCTGAGCTCCTCAGTGTTTACTCAACATTCATACTTCCCAAGCTCACCTACGCCTCCCCCACCTGGTCTTCCTCCCTAAATGCCACACAACGTAAACACCTAGAAAAAAGTGCAAAAGAGGGCATGCAAGATTATTCTCTCCCCTTCCTACTCCACATATCAAGAAGCGCTCAACACACTGACCCTCTCGACTCTCACTGACCATCACCACGACCTCATCTGCAAATTTGGTAAGAAGCTTCTACACCATCCTCGACACCGGCCCTACTACCACCCAGAGATCCCTTAGCCCGAGAATTGCTGTTCGACACCACAACCGCATCCAGCCCATACGTGCACGAACTGATCGCTATAACAACAGCCCAGTCCCAACCATTGTAAAAATTATCAATAACTTGTAATAAACCAGTGTATTCACTCCCAGTAAATACTACTTCTTGCACTGTCACTATGTTGAAATGCACTGTAGTTTGAGCTTTTCCCCATCTAGTTATTATATATCTTATTTATATCACTTATGTACTTGTATATTATTTGTAATTCGAAACCTATTCCCCAAATATGTAACTGTATATTTTCAGCCTTCTGGCTGCCAAGCTCTTTCAATAAACCGTTAATTATTAATATTATTATTATTACCACACACACACACACACACCCACACACACACACACACACACACACACACCACACACACACACACACACACACACACACACACACACACACACACACACACACACACACACACACACACACACACACACACACCCACACACACCTTCCACTCTCTACCTTATGCCATCTTATAGTCGTAAACAAATTAATCTCTTCAATTTCTCCTCCAACTCTTTTCTCCAACTCTAACACCAAACTTTCCTTCCTCCTTCAACGTCTCAAGTTTTAGCTCGTTCTGGTCACTATGTACACACCACTTATATGAGACCCTGACCCTTTTGACGACATGAATTCTTTCTCTGACCTGACAGGCTTGTGTGTTGAAATGAACCTCCAGTCCAACTCTGATTAATTTCGCATCATTACGCTCGTCAAATCATTATTTTTTTTAAATTATCCTTCATGCAAGTAGAGAGAGGACATGGCTGTGTGTGTGTGTGTGTGTGTGTGTGTGTGTGTGTGTGTGTGTGTGTGTGTCTACCTGAAATAAAATGTTCTTACCGGATAATGTTGTCACTGCTGTCTATTTCTTGCATCTGTCTGTCTGTCTGTCTGTCATATACACAGCGCCAGGGGGAGAAGGAGGAGAAATCTGTTTAGGGAAGACATTTATATGACATTTAAAACTGACTTCTATTCATTCATACTTACTAGACATATAATTCATCATTCTTCTCCTTATTCTGTTTTCATTCTGTGTATATAATATGTATTTACAGATGATCTATGACTCTGTTTACGTTAATGGGATATGTCTTTTTACATGTACCGTGATGCCATGTACATTAAGTCACTCCATCCACCTTTAACCTAACCTACAAACTACAACTAGCATTCTAAGATTCACATTCACAGACAGATAAACATTCTTTCAAGCTATACTTATTTCATTAACATTCTCACTCACTCTATTTGTTTTGGTCATTTTATTATCGGCAGGTGAACGTGACCTCTTCAATATTCATCCCGTGTCATAATAAATCATTCTACCTCTCATTCTTATTTCGTGTTTTTTTTGGTTCATCTGATTACGTTCTTTATTCACACGTTTATTTTTTTCTGTTCTTCATTTACGCCTTTATGTTACGCTCGTCTTTCACTCCATTCACGTTCACTATCTTACATTCTCATTCACACCTCTCACGTTCATCCTATACGCTTTTCATTTATTTCTTCCACATTCATCCTATCACCTTCCTCATTCAGCTTTTCATTCACATCTCCTACATTCATCCTATCACCTTCCTCATTCACATCTCCCACGTTCAATTCCCTTCACCCAACACAAGGTCTTAGGGCCGTAATTACGAACATGAAACTCACGTCATGGGGCCTTGTTCGCTCTCTAATTGTCTTCCAAGATTCTCAAGACATACCTGGGAGGAAAGGAGCCATTCTCAGGTAAATTCTCAAACATACCTTGTAGGGTGCTGAGTAGAGTTTAGTTGTATAGTGAGGGGTTGGTTGTATAGTGAGGGGTTGGTTGTATGGTGAGGGGTTGGTTGTATGGTGGTGGTGAGAGATTGGTTGTATAGTGAGGGAGTTTGGTTGTATGGGAAGAAGACTACGAATACGACACCTCAGTCCTCAGGTAGAGTAGCGTCAGTGTCCGTGTAACTCGAGGTTATTAAATCCAGAACAACCCTGAAGCTCACAAACACCCCCCCACCTCTCCTCCTCCACCTCCCTCAACACTCCAACCCCCACAGCCACAACCTCCCCACCCCTTTCCCCACACCCCCACCCCCACCCACCTCTAATTAAAAAATTATATACACCCGAGATTATTTTCCCGGTGAGTGCAAGAAGAAACAGTGGAGTCTCGCTATTAACAAAACGTCTCTAGAGCGATGCTGACACCTCATGTCTCGCAAAAAAAGAGAGAGAGATGAAATATGTGCAGGAATTTTGACACACACTCTCTGTTTTAGCAGTTTCATCTTGAGTCGTAAACATATTATTTTTATTAAGCTAGATTATATTAGGTTTTGATAAGTTTGGTTAGGTTAGGTTAAGTTAGGTTAGGTTAGGTTAGGTTAAGTTAGGTTAGGTTAGGTTAAGTTAGGTTAGGTTTTGTTAGAAGAAGAAGAAGAAGAAGAAATTGACGAAAGAGAGTGGATGCATTAAATGAATAGAGTAAGGAAGTAATGAAAACGTGAAGGAGGGTAATATAAAGTAGATAGAAAAGATGGATGCAGGTAGAAAGGAATAGACATATATATGAATAAAGCAAGTGGATGAGGTAGCGTGTGATGGAGGAATGAATAAAAGAAGCAAATTTTAGAGAGGATGAGATAAAAGAAAAAGAAAAACAGAGAGAAATTACAATAAGTATACGAGAGAGAGAGAGAGAGAGAGAGAGAGAGAGAGAGAGAGCTAATAGCGGATAATAACGATGAGGAGAGAATAAGAAGAGGGAAGAGGGAAGGATAAAGAGGGAGATACTAAGGAAGAAGTGAAGCTAAACGAGGGGAATAAAAATAGACATGAGGGACGTGGAGGAGGAAAGAGAGAGAGAGAGAGAGAGAGAGAGAGAGAGAGAGAGAGAGAGTAATAAAGGAGAAAAATGAAAGAAAGCAGATAAAAGTGGAAGAAGAGAGAGAAGAGAAAGAAGGGAAGAGATTAGCGTTGAGAAGAGTTAAAGACAGGAGGAATAAGAGAGGAGGAGGATATAAAGGAGAAGAAAGAAGAGGGAACAGATGAAAGAGAATAAGCGAGAAAACGATGATTAACAAGGGGGGGAGACATAAAGGAGAATAATAAAACAGAGGATAAAATGAAAGAGGGGAAGAGAAAGGGATAAGAAGAATGAAGGAAGAAAGAATAACACCATAAATATAT
This sequence comes from Homarus americanus, assembly GCF_018991925.1. Classification (NCBI taxonomy): domain Eukaryota; kingdom Metazoa; phylum Arthropoda; class Malacostraca; order Decapoda; family Nephropidae; genus Homarus; species Homarus americanus. Next base: position 339,335 of record NW_024723050.1, on the reverse strand, counting down.
AAATACTCTATGAACGAATTAGGAACTAAATGGAAATGGAATAATATGAATAGAAAAAATTAAGCAAAGACAATTAACACCCTCTCTCATCAACATGACAGCGCACGTACACACACACACACAAAAATAATAATAGGCAAGTTTCAAAGGATCTGAACACTGATTAGCTATTCAGAGTGTCAAAAGATTAGACTCCTGACTGGCGAATCCAACTCGGTGTGATTAGAGGGGAGAAGTGTGTGTGTGTGTGTGTGTGTGTGTGTGTGTGTGTCCCTACAAGAGCTGTATAACACTATAAACTGCTTCTATATAAACCACAACACTATAAACCGGTCTAAATTAAACCACTATAATCAAACCGGCCAAAATAAACCCCGGCACACTAAGACCATCTAACTTGAACCTTACTGGGTGTGTAATGAGGTCGTATTTGAGTTAATTATCCTCTGCACTAAGAGGCTTTGTAATATTTTCATTCTTCTTTCTTCTTTTTATAATTTTTTTCTGTATTATCATGTTTCTTTCTTTTTTTATTTTTTACTTAATTTTTTCTCGCTTTTTCTTTCTCAAATTTGTCTCATCTTTCGATTTTCTCTCTTGTTAATTGTTCCCTTTTCGCCTTTCTTACTTTTCTCGTATTTCCTTTTCCTCTTTGCTTCCTTTTCTTTCATTTCATTCTTTCTTCTAAATAAAATAATAATAATAATAATAATAATAATAATAATAATAATAATAATAATAATAATAATAATAATAATAATAATAATAATAATAATAATAATAATAATAATAACAATAACAATAATAATGAAAATAATGATAATAATAATAATAATAATAATAATAATAATACCAATAATAATAGTAATAGTAACAATAACAATAATAACAATAACAACAGTAATAATAATAATAATAATAATAATAATAATAATAATAATAATAATAATAATAATAATAATAACAATAACAATAATACCAACAACAACAACAGCCACACTAAGTTATTCATCAATATAGGAAAAGCTTTACCACAACCTAACATAACCTAACGTAACCTAACCTAACCTAACATCATTCATTGTATATCTCAACTTGCCTCGATATACGGCCAACGTCACAGTATACGACAACAGGGAACGGTGAAGGAAGTGCTATTTGAATGAGGCAGACAGCTCATTAGGGGCGCCTTCAAAACGACCCTGACATAGTGACACACCCTTGATAATAGGGACAATGTAAAGCCTTCATTACACAGGGCTCAAGGAGACGTTGTGTGTGTGTGTGTGTGTGTGTGTGTGTGTGTGTGTGTGTGTGTGTGTGTGTGTGTGTGTGTGTGTGTGTGTGTGTGTGTGTGTGTGTAGTATAGTCTTAATTCCTTGAGTACAACAAAATAACCCACTAACTTTAAAAACAAACTTGGAACTTCTCAACCTAACCTAACCTAACCTAACCTAACCTGACCCCCCTTGAGTAAGATGACCTAAGGCTCAAAGGGTTTAAAAGAAGATGAATTTTGTTTAGAAAGACAATGAGAGATTGTTGATATATATTAAATAAACACCTGAGGAGAGACCCTTCACAACAAGAGCTACAGACAAAGGTTGAGAGAGAGAGATTCCGTGGATTAAGTCAAGTGATTCACGGACGGTAAAAAAAAAAACCTGGAGAAATGTGAAGAGTTGGACGAAGGCAAAGTGAATCTGTGAACCATGAGGAGGAGATTATGTGAAGGGAATTAGCGAGCAAACTTGGTGATGAGCCTTACCTGCACACACACACACACACACACACACACACACACACACACACACACACATCATTACGGACTTTTTTTTTAACAAGCTGTGTCATATCAGAAATACTAATTTTCACACACAGAAACATTACACACACACACACACACACACACACACACACACACACACACACACACACACACACACACACACACACACACACACACATCATTACGGACTTTTTTTTTAACAAGCTGTGTCATATCAGAAACACCACCTCTTTACACACACACACACACACACACATTATTAGACACACACACACACACACATCAATCAGACTATTTCCATGTCGGAAATAAAAGATCACTTGACTCAAACCACAGAAATGAAAGTGAGTGTGTGTGTGTGTGTGTGTAATAATAATAATAATAATAATAATTATTTATTGAAAGAGCTTGGCAGCCAGAAGGCTGGAAATATACAGTTACATATTTGGGGAATGGGTTACGAATTACAAATAATATACAAGTGACATAAGTGACACAAATAAGACATATAGTAACTTAGATGGGGATCAGCTCAAAATACAGTTCATTTCAACATAGTGACAGTGTAGGGAGCAGTGTTTACTGGGAGTGAATACACTGATTTATTACATGTTATTGATAATTTTTACAATGGTTGGGACTGGGCTGTTCTTATAGTTAGATCCAAGTTCGTGCACGTATGGGCTGATGCGGTTGTGGTGTTTGAACAGCAATTTTATCAGGATCTCAGGTAGTAGGGGCCGGTAAGGATGGTGTAGAAGCCACCAAATTTGCAGATGAGGCCGTGGTGGTCAGTGAGAGTCGAAAGGGTCAGTGTGTTGAGCGCTTCTTGATATGTGAGCAGGAAGGGAGAGAATAACTTGCATGCCCCTTGCACTCCTCTTTTCTAGGTGTTTACGTTGTGTGGCATTTAGGGAGGAAGACCAGGTGGGGAAGGCATAGGTGAGCTTGGGAAGTATGAATGTTGTGTAAACACTGAGGAGCTCGTGTGCAGGAACTCCGAGGGACTTGAGTCGGCGTAGGAGGTGGAGACGGAAACTGGAGGATTTGATAACTTCACTGACGTGTGGTTTCCAATTTAGTTTGTTGTCTATGGTGACGCCGAGGAGCTTCGTGGAATCTACAACCTGGCGTGTGTTCGGACCTAGGTAGAGTAGGGACAATGTCGGAGGAGAGGTTGATGCATAACCATGGTCTTGGTATGGTTGATGGGTGACATGAAGCTGTTGCGGCCCAGTTTTGGAGACTGTTCAATAAATCCTGAAGGGTTGGGTATAGTTGGGGAGCAGAATTGTTGACGCTGATCCCAATGGTGGAGTCGTCGACATTTCCAGCGAGCAGGGGTTTCTCTTAGGGCATCATTGATGAGCACAAGAAGCAGAGTGGTCCCATCTTGGTGCCTTTGGGGACGCCACAGGTGAGTGACTGAAAGGTGGAGACAGCCCCTCGGAAGCGTACAGCTTGGCGTCGGTCACTGAGGAAGTCTGTAAGCCATGGTATGAGACTTCTCCAAAGCCCGAGGTCAATAGCTTTGTTTATGATTATATTGTGGTCGACTAGGTCGAACGCTTTAGTGAAATCAATGAAGGCGACAGCTACAGACGTTTTTCGTTTCTCGAGATGGCGGTATATGTAATCGAGAAAGCTGACAAGACAGTGAGTGGTGGAGGAAGTTTTTATGTTGCCAAATTGCTGAGGGTCTACGACTCCTGTAATATCAGCATAAGCCCAGTCAAACACAAAACTTTCACAGATTAGGCTGGGTATTGGGGTGATTGCAATAGGTCGTAGCTGATTTAAGGATTGTGGGCTGGTTGACTTGGGCACTGGTGATACATAAGAGGTCTTCCAGTCAGCTGGGCATCTGGCTTGACTGAGAGAAGCATTGATGATGGAGCAGAGGGGTTTAGCAAGCTCCGGGGAGAACTCCTTGAATAGTTTCATTGGTAAGTCAAGGGGGGTGGTAGAGCGTTTTAATTTTAGTTTGTCCAGGCGTTTTGCTACGTCAAATTCTTCTACTAAGTCAGTGGGAAGGGGGGCTGGTAGGTAAGCAGGGAGAGTGGTTGTGTCGAGCCGTGGGAGCGTCTGGAATATAGTAGCGAAATGGTTATTTGTTTGCTCAGCTGCGTCAACATTAGTGAGATGGCTAAGGAAGGGGAGGGGGTGTGTCATATTGTTTAGTCCACAGAGTTCTTTAAGCTTACCATACCATTGACTGATGTTGGTCTGCTTCAGGTGTTGTAATTTGGTTGGGTAGTGGGACTTCTTTGCAGTGCGTATTTCGCGGATGACTCTGTTGCGAAGTGACAGAAGTCAGCTGGGTGAGATCTGACGGACTTCTCGGGGAAGAAGTGGTGGTGAGCTTCGGTGGTGGTGTTGGTATAATTTATCCATTTGGTTTCCACGTCATCCACGCTGAGTACTTCAGTCCAGGGATAGTGAACTATCCACTGTCCAAAGAGGCGTACTGCAGAGTCAGTAATCGGCCTGTAGGTCTTGATGTAGGGTCTCTGTACTTGAGTGGGAGTGGCAGCAGGGGACCAGAGCACTGATAAGTGTGTGCTACACCCTACAGGAGGCAGTGGTTGAGGAGGTTGGTACTGGTCCGCTAAGTCAGTTAAGATAAGGTCAAGGGTGTTTTGACCGTGTGTGGGGAAGCTCACAACTTGTGATAGTGATAGCTGGTCCTGGATATCAGTGGTGTCAATTTCATTTAAATCCCCACATAATACTAACTTGGCACATGGGTACCTAACTCTGAGGTGGTCTGAGGTGGTGATGAGATGATTGATAAGAGTGTCTCTGGTGGGTGATCGAGGCGGATGGTATGCCACACAGATAATGATGGAGGCAGTGTTGCGTGGGTGTGCCCGCAGCACGACACGTACCCATAATGCTTCCACATCTGCTGGGACTTGAACATCCAGGCGTGACGGGCGTAGGTCATCTTGACAGAAGAGGGCAACGCCCCCTCCGCGTCTTTGTGGACGAAGGTGATGAAAGAGTTGATATCCCTCAATGTGACACGTTTCAGGTACAATTTGCCAGGTCTCACATATGGCAACCACGCGCGCGGCGGTTGACCTGACTGTAGTTGCCAGCTCGTCGAACTTGTTAGCTAGGGAAGTGACGTTGGATAGCAGTAAAGACGGGAGATCATACCATATCCGTGGAACTTCAGTGTGGTGGTATGGTCTGTCAGGGGTGGGTTTCTCCGGTTTCCTAGTGGAGGTTACGGTTCTAATGGGCTTATGTGCATGACGGCCTTGTCTACGGCTCCGCGCGTGGAATATTTTCAGTGACTTGAGTAGCGCGATAACACTCCCATCAGGATAACCGTTCCCACGCTTTAGATGATACAGAGGGCGTCGGGAGTAAGTGATTGGTGGCCATCGGTTGAAATCTGTTGTGGGCGGACGGAAGTGTTTGTCACTGGCGGCACTTTGAGGGACACTGACACTGGTAGACATCTGTTAATGTTTGTCAGTTGTAAAGACCGTGGACTTTGTCCTCGGTGCTTGGGGTCGCCGACACAGTTTTCACGATATATGTAAACACCGCGGTGGTCCTTGTCACTGGCACTTTAAAGTTGACCGATAAAGTGCCCACTGTCTGACTTTTCCTTGGGGTGCACTATCGAGCACTGTATGGTAATCACTTATTGCACTGATGGCTAGAATGTTTTGCCGAGAAAGTTCCTTAAGTGCACTATAGGAACACTGCTCCGTAATCATTCGTTCACTAATCACTAGAATGTTTTGCTGAATCGATCCTGGTGTAGTAAGGCTGTGTGTGTGTGTGTGTGTGTGTGTGTGTGTGTGTGTGTGTGTGTGTGTGTGTGTGTGTGTGTGTGTGTGTGTGTGTGTGTGTGTGTGTGTGTGTGTGTGTGTGTGTGTGTGTGTGTGTGTGTGTGTGTGTGTGTGTGTGTGTGTGTGTGTGTGTGTGTGTGTGTGTGTGTGTGTGTGTGTGTGTGTGTGTGTGTGTGTGTGTGTGTGTGTGTGTGTGTGTGTGTGTGTGTGTGTGTGTGTGTGTGTGTGTGTGTGTGTGTGTGTGTGTGTGTGTGTGTGTGTGTGTGTGTGTGTGTGTGTGTGTGTGTGTGTGTGTGTGTGTGTGTGTGTGTGTGTGTGTGTGTGTGTGTGTGTGTGTGTGTGTGTGTGTTTGTTTTTGTCTCTCTTTCTCTCTATTTCTCTAACTGTCCATTCCTTGTATCTTTTATCTTTACCCTTCTCTCTATTTTTCCCTTTCCCCATTTCTCCCTTTCTCTCCGTTTTCCATCCGTCTCTTTCTCCTCTCTCTCTCTCTCTCTCTCTCTCTCTCTCTCTCTCTCTCTGTAAACAACGCCTCTAAGTATTGCCTAAACAGACAAAACAATACAAACACCCTAACTTTCTCTGTACCCAGGACCCATAATTCTTACCGCTCAAACAAATCAACACAGATACGTGAAAGCAACCCAACAACAACAACACTCACAACCAACCTCGTCTTCCCCAGTTTGACGAGTTGTGTTTGGGGTGAAGGTAGGTTGGGGGGGGGTCAGGAGTGTGTGTGGGTAGGGTCAGACGTGCGGGTAGAGGTGTAGGAAGTGGATGGGGTTAGAAGGCCAGGGTGGGGTTGGGGCAGTGGGTGTGGGTGGGGTTGGTGGTTGGGGGTCAGGAGTGTGGGTAGGGGTTGGGTGGTCAGGAGTGTAAGTAGGGAGGACGGGGGGAAGGGATGATGGGGAGGAGAGAGAAAAGAAGACAAGAAAAGCGGCTTTAAGTGAAACCTTTTAAGAGTCGACGGCTGGGTAGTCAACTTGAGCTCACATCACATGTTGACTTAGTATATCACAGGAATAGTAAATGACCTTAAGGAGAAGGTGTCTGAAGTAATTGTTATTTCTTCTGCCATTGTTGCTTTATTCTCGTCTTTCATCTAATCTTTATCACCATTATATTTTTCTCTCCTTCGTCACTGACTTGCACTTTTGTTAAATAAATAAATAAAATTTTCGCATACCTGATTTCGACTCATATTATTCATTACATTTATCAGCTCCAGTGATTAAAATAACCGGTAGAGTTAACTAGAAGAATCGAGCCTCTAATGGTTAAAATTGAAAGATCATTTGGTCATTTGGGTCAAGAGAACCAAATGACCCTTAGTGAGGTCATTCAATACACCACAGTGGAGTCAAAGAAATTACTCTAGTCATACCAAGTAGTTGCAATAAACGCAAGGTTAATTAGCCAGTTCAGGTGGCTATTAAAGTTTCTGCAACAAAAAGGCACCACTGGTTTGGAAGCCAATTAGGTTGTGTAGTGAATAGCTTTTGAGTTCGAGTCCATTTAGTGTACAGAGCTAAATGTGTGAGTAAAGGTGACCTGGTGATGTACAATGATAAGCCTTTACTCCACCCTCCAGGATATGTACAGTACAAAAAGAAATCCTGTGGAAGAATCTTAGTTCCCTTGAGTGACAGACAGCGAAGTTTAGAGGTAAGAGTCTGATTCACCCAAAGTTGTCTCTTTGTGTACACTTCCATTTTCGATGTTGGGAAAGTCAGTCACTTAGTAATATGTAAGGTAGGGGTTATATTTTCCTCATTGTGTGGTTGTTCTTGATCATTTTTCATTCACCCTTTACTAGAGATCATCAGCGTAACATCATTAGAGGTTATCAATAGTGACTGACGGATCCAGGTGGCAGAGGGGAGAGCTGGTGGGGGGGATGCCTTACTAGCTCACAATATTACTAATATATGTATACAAAAACCACAAGTGTGAATACCTGAGCAGAAATATAAACAGAGAATTTGATGGTTGTGAGGTGATAGGTAGAGAAAATCTAATAGACATAGAGAGTTAGTTAAGGTGATTGACTGAATGGTATAGTGGCTGTTAGGTGAGTGAAAAGTCGTGGTTAGGATGTGTCTATCTCCCAAGTTAAAGGTGAAGTTATCATGGCGTAAAAAACATGACAATTATTCATAGCGTTGAGTTTTCCCCTCTCTCTATCCCCCTCTGCTTCCTTCCTTTCATCCTTCCTTCCTTTCCTCTTCCATTCCCTTCCTCCCTCCTCATCTTCCTTTTTTTCCTATTTCCTTTTCCCCTTCCTCTTTTCCCCTTTTCCCTTTCCTCCTCCCTTTCTTATTTTTTGTCCTCTCCTCCCTCCTCTTCCCTTTCCACTCCATCCTCCCTCCTCCACTCCACCTTCCCTCCTCCACCCACCTTCCCTCCCTCCACCCACCTTCCTTCCTCCTCCACCCTCCTTCCTCCACCCACCTTCCTTCCCTCCCTCCACCTACCTTCCTTCCCTCCCTCCACCCACCTTCCTCCCCTCCACCCACCTTCCCTCCCTCCACCCACCTTCCTTCCCTCCACCTCTTCCTCCAACTTAAAAACACAAAATACCAAACCTTCAGATCAAATACCCAAAAAGTCTTCTCTGCCACAACACTAAACCTTTGAGGAGAAAGTGCACAAGATACTTCAAAAGTGGACAAGAAAAATAAAAAGTTGTGCCCTCGTCAAAAAAAAAAGACCTGCCCCAAGCCTTCCAACGCGAGTAAAATGATAATATGTTGTAAAGTTCACCTACAGTAATTGTATTTGAGACCATTTTACAATTTTTTTTATATAATACACAAAATATCATTATGGTTTTGGGTATGTGTGATGTTTATTTGTCTTATGAGCTTTAACACGGGAGACAGACAGACAGACAGACAGACAGACGGACGGACAGAGAGCGTGTGTGTAAGGATTGAGGCCCATACTCCCCACACACACACACACACACACACACACACATTACGTGGACACATATAAATAAGAGCTACAGGTGTCGAGTACATCCTTCAAGTCTTCTGAGTTTATTACCATCTGTCAGGTCACGAGTCTTCAGGTAAGGTTAGGTGGGGTGAGGTGGGGCAAGAGAGTGTGTTAGGGTAGGTTTAGTTAGCGCTAGTGTGTTGAACCTCTGTAGGTATGACATATCAAGTTCAGACCTCAAGGAAACTACCAACTCTTCTTATTTAAATTTTTTGACAGTGATGATAAATGTTTCTCAAAAGCCAAACAGCCCATTTAGGATAATACGGATAAAGGTCACTGAACTATAAGCTTTGTTACACAAGAAGACAATATTGTTGGTATTATACTTAACCTCTTTCATTTCCTCAACTAAAATCTGGTACCCATCCACAACTGGGTCGACTGAGGATGCCCCGGGCGTGAACCAGTGATCCCTTAAGACAGAAAGAGATTGTTTGCGTGAGGTTTCTAGTTTTTGCCACATTACAATCTCTAATATAATGTTTACACGATATTTACCACGTCAGGATTCACGCTGGTCTTATTAGTCCACAGAGAAATATTCAGTGTCACTTCCTCTTTAATTATGTGTTTTATGTAACACAGTGACGTTGTCTCTCTCTCTCTCTCTCTCTCTCTCTCTCTACACAGTGGTGAGGGACTTCCAGTACACACTCTCCTGACGTGATATTTATAGCCTCCTCCTCGATAAGCGGCGGCCAGGTCGTAAAAGGTCTTTAGTAAGATTTATTATGGAATTAGATACACTGGAGTAAATCAACACCAGCCGTTTATCTCTACTAGCATTCTGTCCTAAAGGTCACTGGTTCGATTCCCGGGACACCACGACCGCCCTGGGAATATTTACCCAAGTTTGCAGTTGAGGAAACGAAGGTGGTCGAGTGTAGTGCCGGCCAACATATTTTCTCGTGTACTAAAATAAAAAGTCTTAGTCTACAGTGTGTTCTATCCCTTAAGGCATTATAATATACGCTGTCACTCTTAGCCGTATAGGTTAACGTTGTAAACCCCTGGAAGCTCGACACAGGTAACAGGCCAGGTAGAGACAGGTTGGATGGATTGGATAGATAAATGGATTGTGGATAAAGATGGATAATAGGGGATAGATAGTGGATACGGATGTTTAAGATGGATAGAGGAGAGGATAGAAGTTATGAATAGAGAAAATTATAGATAAAAGACAACACAGGAAGAACAAAACTAGGAAAATGAAAATAAAATAGTGTAGGCGAACCATCAGATTTCAGCCATGGGGGATGATGGAGGGAGGGCCTAGGGTGGGTTAGGGTGGGCCGTAGGGTGGGTTAGGATGGGGTAGGAGGGATTAAAGGAAGTGTCAGATGGATCAGTGACGAATGGTTTTGAAAATGGACGGAATGAATAAAAAAAAAAAGATGGTTGGTGGCGGAAAAAATAATAGATATTGAACAGATAAAAAAAATATATAAAAGTAATGAAAATATATTGTTTTTTTTCAGGATTCTTCGCCTTTTTTGGTATTTTGTTAGGAAGGAATTGGTGAATGAAAGAGAGGAAGGAACAAAGGGAGGAGGGAGAATAGGGAAGGAATGAGCGAGGAAGAACAATGAGTATAAAACAAAAGAGAAGGAAGGCGTGGAGAAGAGTTAAGGAAAACAGCAAGGACGGAAGGAAGGAAGGAAGGGAAGAGAGAGGAGGAAACAGAGAAAAGATTAAATACAAAAAAAGAAGAAATACAGGAGAGAGATATAAACAAAAATCAAAATACAATTAAATAAGTTGAGAGACAAACAAAAACACACCAACCTATAGAGTATAGACAGCGGAGATCAACAAACAATTGATAAAAATAAAATAAATAAATGTATACAAACGTTCATTACGATCAAAAGAAAAGAATAACAAACACGACTTATGTTTACAAAGAAAAAAAAATCCTTACCTAAAAAAAATAGAAAACAGGAATAGATAGACACATATTTACGCATTTAAATTTTTGGGAGTTTATTTTCTATCCTATCTCCCTCCCCGTTCCTCCCTCCTTCCTCCCCCTTCTTCCCTCCCCCTCCCTTCCTCCTCCCCTTCCTCACGAGCCAAAAATAATTACTGCAGGTCCTCTCACACTTTACACTGAACGACACACACCCATTAAAAAATAACGAACTAAACTAAACTCAGCGCACTGTGGAAACGCCGTTGTATTTGTATTAAGATGTGATAACACTGAACAAGGAGGTTAATATTGTACAGTAAATAACGAGTAGAATTACACATCTCGTATCAGGGTATTGGTGGAGTGGTTGAGTTCACACACACACACACACACACACACACACACACACGACATATTTACCTAGCGCCAATATAAAGTATAGATAACCTTTGTAGGCAAATGAAGCTGCATTATCGAATTTACGACACGAATGAACCCATACAAAGGCTTTCACGGTGTATGCGTGCCATGTGGTTTAATATATAGTTATAATATATGTTATAAAATGGGGTGATTAATTATATTACTGAAACATGTGTTAATATGAACTAAAAATGGTGGACCAATAAGATTCATGAACCAACATAACGAACCAATAAGATCTATTTACTATTATAATGGATCACTAAGATCTATGGACCATCATAATGGACTAACACAATGGACCAATAAGATTTATGGACCATTATAATGGACCAGAACGATCAGTGGACCAACATAATGGACAAATAGGATCCATGTGCCAACATAATAGTCCAATAAGATGTATGGATCAACATAATGGGCCAACAAGATCTGTGGACCAACTTAATGGACCAATAAGATCTATGGACCAACATGATGGGCCAATTAGAACTATAGATTAATATAATGGACCACTAAGATCTATGGACCAACATTATACAAATTTCTATCTCTCTAAAAAGTGGGAACACATTAACTCTTGTTCACTCACCTCGGCAAAACATATCTGCAGCCTATATTCCATTAAATCATTTATATAATACCTGTAAGAGTTCATGAAATATGTTTATATAAAACTCATGGGCGAAGTTTGTTCAACGAGTGTAGTGTAGCAGAGCATCTATTATAGACACCCATCCAATTAAAAAAGAAAACGTCATAGTCGAGGGCCGTTTTTCTTTTCTTTTTGCAATAATATAAACAAACCCTTCTCAAGTGGCAGCAAAGACTAGATTGGAAATAAATGAGAAGTTGATTATATTTCTCATTCAACTAAAAAAATAAAAAATACAAAGTGACATATATATAATTACAGTGATATTACAGTTGTCTTAATATGACTTAACAATATTGAGTAGCAATATGCAACAATACCACCCGTTTGTAATTTGCGATTCAATCTGTTCCCTTCCTACCTCACTTGGGGATTTCTTTAACCTGGATATGTATCTAAATATTCAAAGGACTTCGACCATGGAATTGTATGTAAATTTGAATACAAAGAGCGGAATGAATTAATGTGAATAAATCAGTAAATTATGACTGTGGATAGAATTATGTATATGAATAATAATAATAATATTTCAATTTTAATTATGAATGAAAATACAAAGTTTACGTGACTTAACATGTATAAATGAATAATAATACGGTTATACATATAAGAAGAGGATACATTGAACCATGAAAACTAAGGTAGGGCCTGAGTTTGAATACGAGTATGAATATTGAAATGCATGTAAACTAGATGACACACAGTTAAGGTACCAAGACACGCTGGAGGGAGCCTCTCTCAACGGTGTGATCACTGATTGAACGAAACTTAACTTAACTCTGGCTAAAACTAACCTAACAGTCGTTCCTAACCTAACTTAACTTAACTCGGGCTAAGCCTAACATAACTTATCCTTCCCTAACTTAACCTATATTATCTTCAACCTAACCTAACCTAACTAATCTAAGCAAACCCTGACTAACCTAACCTAACTTTTCCCTGCCAAAGCTAATCTAAATTAACTTAACCAACCTTACCCAGTCTAACCTAACTCTGCCTAATGCAACCGAATGTAACTTTTAACCTTGACTTATGTAACATAATCTAACCTAACCCTTCTTCATGTAACCCAATCTAAAATCTAACCAACTCTAATCCAATCATCCCTAACACCTCACCTAAACCTAACCTAACCTCCCACCCTCCACACTTCACCCTTCACCCTGTCTCTCCACCCTTCCATTATTCCCCTCACCATTATAAGGACAGATTCACCCTTTATCCACTCCTACCATGTCACAAATTATTCACCTGTAGAACACCCATTTTTTCTACACTCATTTTTTCCACACCCTTTTCACACCCTCTTCACTCCCTCTTCACTCCCTAAAGCTTACGGAAACAAAAGAAAAAATCCTGACTTTTCTGTACTTTTTTCCTGTTTTATTTCCTCTGTTTTTTTGGGGGGAAGGATAATATAAACTAGGACTATTGTTTTGTTTTTCTTTAAATGAGATAGATTATAGTCTATTGTTTGTTATTATTAGGTATAATTAACATAGGGTTTTGTTTGAAGATGTTATTAATCAATGCCAAGGAAATTCACGTAAGGAATATTCACTCACTCGGAACACATGTACTGTAATTCTCACTTTTCCCTTTCTCATATTCCTTCGTCACACACATATTAATCTCTCTCTCTCTCTCTCTCTCTCTCTCTCTCTCTCTCTCTCCTGCCCACAGTATATCTCCTTTTCACTGAACGACAGATCCCCCCTCCTTCTACCTTGTCTCTTACTTCACCTGCGTACTTGGTGTTATTCTATTTTGTTTCAAATCTAGCCAAACCTGACCTAATCTAATCTAAGTTAAACTGACCTAACTTGATCCAGCCTAATTTAACCTAAAGTAATCTTACCGAATTAATCAAACCTACCCTACCCTACCCTACCCTACCCTGGTGAGGGTTCCACATCTAACGGACCTAAAAACATAAGAACATAAGAAAATAAGGAGTCTGCAATAGGCCGGTTGGCCTGTGCAACTCCTGTCGAGAGTTACCACTCTCTATCATCCATGAATCTATCTAGCCTCCTTTTGAAACTTTCGGGTTCGCACTTACTACAAAGTTGCTAAGCTTGTTCCACTCGTCCAACCTATTTGTGAACCAGTTTCTTCCTATCTCCCTCCTAAACCACTTATCCAACTTGAATCCGTTGCTCCGAGTCCTATCCTGCTCGGATATTATAAGAACTTTATCTATATCCCTTTATTGATTCCTTTCACTTAAATACTTTTCTATCATACCTCCCGCTCGTCTTTCTAGGGAATGCAAGTTAAGTTTCTTTAACCTTCCTGATATGGAAGGTTTCTCAGTCGGAATCATTTTTTTATTCTTCGCTGCACACTCTAGTGAATTTATATCCATTCTATAATAGGGGCACCAGAACTGGACCGCATAATCGAGGTGCGGCCTGACTAGCGCAAGATATAGTTGCAATAAGACCTCTGCACTCTTGTTACCACTTCTAGATATAAAACCCAATACTCTGTTTGCCTCATTTCGAACATTAACGCACTGTTTCTAGGCCGTAGGTCCGGGCTTAAATACCCTAGGTCTCTTTCACAATCGACTTCTCTAGGTTGATGTTGTTAAGGCTGTATACATTATAAGTATTTGTTCATCCAATATTAAGTACGCTGCACTTGCTGGTGTTGAATTTCATTTGCATTTTCAGACCACCCTGCAGTTTATTGGTCCTCCTGTAATGCATTTGCATCCTGCCCTGAATTAATTTGCCGCCCTATTTTGGTGTCATCCGCAAACTTGCTTATGTCACTGCTGATCCCAGTATCTAAATCGTTTATGTAGATTATGAACAAGAGTGGGCCTAGTACTGACTAGGGGCCCCACTGGTTACACGGCCACTCAGATTTAACACATCTACGCTGACCCTCTGCGTTCTATCGGTGAGCCATGATTTTACCAATTTAAAACTTTCCCTCGATACCATGAGGCCTTAATTTTCTCCAGAAGCCTCTGATGCGGTACTCTGTCAAATGCTTGCTAGTCTAAGTAAATAACATCGTAATTTTCGTCATTATCTACTACCTCGAAGACTTTCCTAAAAACGTTAGCAGATTTGTTAGACAAGATTTTCCTTTGTAAACCCATGTTGAGAGTCGTAGATTAATTTGCTTTTCTCTGATGCGATCGGATGCTATCTGCTATAATTGATTCAAGAAATTTCCCCACTACTGACGTCAAACTGATCGGCCGGTAATTTGACGCTGATGCTCTTTCCCTTTTTGAATATGGGTACTACATTTGCCTGTTTCCACAACTCTGGCACAACTCCAGTGTTGTAGTCCATTAAATAGAGGTTTCACTGTACATATAATTATTAAATAAATTATAAGTTAATATTTTTATCTAGGTTAAATAGTTAATTAAGTTAGTGTTACCTGTTGATGTGTTGTCTTCTGTTGTTTTCATTCGACGTCTTCCAGCAAGTTGTCGTCATTCTTGTTTTCTTCATTACGTATGCAACTATTGTCTTCTCTTATATATAACACGGTAATTAAATCGTCTTCTTCACCTTTGCACACAAGGCATTAATCCGGGCATTTTCTTGTCATTTAAGAAACAAAAAGTCTGTGGCTGATTTTCTCACTACAATGGTTTGGCAGAGTGGTAAGTCATGTGGTAGTGTATGTTTATTTATACCACAATAATGAATAGTCGACACACATCTTAGCGTTCAGTGATTCAT
The DNA here is from genome assembly GCF_018991925.1 of Homarus americanus. Lineage (NCBI taxonomy): Eukaryota > Metazoa > Arthropoda > Malacostraca > Decapoda > Nephropidae > Homarus > Homarus americanus. The sequence continues at coordinate 324,028 of NW_024723050.1, read as the reverse complement.
AGTTCTGACTCGTTTCGTGAAGTTGGATGATTGATATTTTATAATTTTAATCCACCTGTGCACACACTTCAGTCACTTTCAACCGTACACTGATTTTGCCCAGGTAACACACTCCTGTTTTACCTGTCGGCCTAGGCATTGTCCCTCACACTTCAGCTCACTTCAGATTTCGATATATATTATTTACAGTTGTCTTCTTGACATACACTCACTAGACCTGAGCGAATCACACTGTCTATAATTTAATAATAAGTGTTACTTCCATTGCTCTCTTATTAACTCTTGACCTCTGCTGAAGTCATTATTGTTTGATGTTAATAGTTTATGGGTCACAGCTAAAAATATCTCCTGATTTTATGCCCTTCGTCAGGTGACCCAGGCTGACCTAGCGTCTCCCAGTAACTCTCACGTGATCTCTGGGTGGGCCACAGGCTGCCTCCCTCCACCTCTCCACATGGCCCTGATGGAGAAGAAGTAGCAGAGGCAGAGACCACCAATCACCACCACCGCCACCACCACCAGCAGGATCATTGAGAGTAACACCATCATCGGTGAATCCTTCCCTTCCAGGATTGATGATTCCCGGAGAGTGAACTACAGGAGAATCATCCTCAGCGTCGAGCAATTCTACGCTGATGGACAGGACCACATCCTTACATGAGTGAGAGACAGTACAGCCATCCTCAGTCTTGTGTAATAACATGGGATATCAGGCGAGACACGGCCATCAGGGGGAGTGAGTGAGCAGAGGTGTGAAGTTGCACAGGTGTTCGACTCAACAGTGTACTGACAGGTATGACAGCTGTACCCCCACACCTGCAGCACGTGATCATCAATTAACCTACTTCTCACATGTGGTTCATATATTAACCGAGGGGACACCCATGCCTTTGTGGAGGTAGTTTATGCCACGTCTGCTATATTGACATCACATAAACCGGGACATCAAACGTTGAGATTCTCGTTGAATATTTAGTAGCGAAAATCTGCCTGATGGTGTACATAAAGTTCACACCCTGGAGAACGTTCCTCTTGTGCTGTGTTCTTCATGCTACATCACCACAACATAACACATCGTACATCGCATCACCGTCAGCACTGTAACACCTGCGCCTACGAGATTTAATCTTCATTTTAACTCGTTAATTAACAAGTACAAGGTAAATGTTTCTTATACATTCAGTCTGACCAGAAAGTTTTTTTTTTTTGTTACGCGTCGTCTCAAAAGGTAGAGTTTATCTGTATGTTCAGGTTATCATTATAAAGGTGGCTATGTCATCTGCACTACCTCGGATACAGGACTCGAGCAGTGCATGAAACTGAACTGAACACGTGTTCAGTCCTTGTTGCGGATTTTTCTTTTCCATAACAGAAGGATTTATCACGCTTGGTTTTTAAAAGTTATTGTGTAATGCATGAAATGGGGTTTTAAACATGCATAAATACTTTGATTGTTGAAGTACTGAGATACATCACAGCAACGATTAAAAAACACTGGACATGTTCCGTCACTATCTACCTTCCAGCCTTGACAAAGATTATAAAATGCTGCCGATTTTTCTCTTAATAGATTCAAGTTGTCAAAGTGATTGGTTGCATTAATAAATTTCCATCTACCTTAGTGAATGTCAAACCATAAAATGTGTATCAAATTATTAGTATTTCAGAGAGAGTTTTAGAATTATGGCTGAATTATTGCAGTTTAAGCCATAATCTGTTGTTTGTACACTTTGGAAGATGATTAAGTAACTGTTTATATAGATACATATATTATCAGATGTTATTCCTGTTCAATCTTGACTGTTTTATTTTCCTTTCACAATGAATAACATCACACCTGAAGTAACCTCATTATCCAGGTATACCTTTAATTAATCATCATCATCACCAAACACATATCTTATCACGTTCATTTTCTACAAGTTCTTTTCATTCTAGTATGATTTTTTTTATTCCAGTCCACAGCAGTCAGAGTTTTTCAATGAATGCAGAAGTTAAAGGGAAAATCTCTGCATTTCTACTCGATTTGACTTTGTTTTCGTTGTCATTAGTAGTGATGTCCTGTGAAGTCACCTCGATGTCCAAGTTCTGTGCTATGTTCTCCTCAGCTGCTGGAAATAATAAAACAAGAGAAGGTAAGTTACTTGATGCTACTTTAGGTATAATGTACATAGATCTTTATTAATGATACGAAGGGTTAATTATGCACGAGAGTTTGAGGGATTTTGTTCTTTATGGTGGCTGTGGTATCGCTTACGACAAAGTGAACCTAACCTAACCTAACCTAATCTAATCTAACCTAATCTAACCTAACCTAACCTAACCTAACCTAATCTAACCTAACCTACAGACAGGGAAAAATAATACTTATCTACAAACATAATTAAGATATTATATAAAAAAACAAAACAGGTAAAATTAAAGTTAGAAACTATACTATATTTTACTGGAATATAAACAACTTACATAAATGTTAACAAAGAAAGTACAAAAACCAATAACATTAATGACGACATTTTCCTTAACTTTTTCAGATCAGTAAAAAACAACAGAGAAAACTATTAAGTGACGTCAACTTACTTTAAAAAAATAAGGAAGAATTGAACTACTGGTTGAGTGAAATAGAGCGGTTTTATCATCATAAGTTGAGTGGGATAGTACTTTCTTGCCTCAAAGGTCTGAAACAACAGGAATAATTGTTAAAGTTAGATTGTTTTGTTCTGACTGAGAATGACGACACATACATACATACATACATACATACACACACGCAGGTTCACAATTATGTATATGTGTAAAAACATATGCATATATGTATGTGATCTAATACGCTGCACACCTGAATAAATGTATACTTAAATCCACTCACAAACACACATACATATACAAACATACACACACACACATAGAAAAATATACACAAACACGCATATACCAACCTACACACATACTGACCCTCATAGACACATAGACACACACACACACACACACACACACACACACTCTCTCTCCAGCGTTCAAGGACACACACTAGACAACAACCTGTCACCGTTTACGACACTCCGTCAAACACCGGTGATGGAGACAACAGAATTAAGTCACCCGATAACTTTATTGTATGACAGGAGGACCGAAAGGGTTTATGGGGTCTCTCTCTCTCTCTCTCTCTCTCTCTCTCTCTCTCTCTTAATCAACGAACGTATAATCTAGCAACAAAGAAGAATATAGTAAAGCTAGACACGACCGTCCACCATAATAAAATGTATTAAATATTTTCCATTTTATTTAACTGGACAGGGGTCAGTGTTCAAAGGTCTCTGGCAATACTAATTTTTTACGCCTCAACTTCTTTTACATTTATGCACATTTGGGGACGACTCTTGTTTAAAGTTGCCCTCTGATAACACCAAAGGCGAATAGTGTTTGTTGCTGGTACAGAGGTCAAAGGTCACAGATTAAAACATACTTTTTTGCTTGTTACAGAAGATTGTTCTGGTTATTATGGCTTTTGGTGCGGTGGGGGGGGGAGGGGGGGGGCTGAGGACAGGTGGTAAGACAGGGGTAATGAGGGATTATGACGGTAGTGGGGGATAAGACGGATTAGGACAGAAGGAGAGACTAAGAGGGAGGAGGAAACAGGGAAGGAGGGTGAAATGACCAGGTGTCAGTGGGTGAGGGACAGACGTGTTGTTTACATATGGGACGTGCGACACTAAAGTGACTTATAATTCTGTACACCTCAGTTTAATTATCTGTATATTTCACGTTAGTTGTATTTGTGGAGGATATATGTCCATCACTTTATATATATAGCGGTCATATCTTATTTTGCTGTTGGTAATTGATAGTGTAAGAACCGAACTGCTTTTATGTGAGGTGTTGGAGTAGTTACCGTATGCCAGGTGTTGTGGTGGTGAGTTGAGTGCTAATCACATGACACACACACACGCTGGGTAGACCTCGGCAAGAACACACACACACACGCACACGCTGGGTAGACCTCGGCAAGAACACACACACACACGCACACGCTGGGTAGACCTCGGCAAGAACACACACACACGCTGGAGTAGACCTCGCTTAAGAACACACACACACACGCACACGCTGGGTAGACACTCGCTTGGGGTACACACACACACACACGCACCGCTGTGGAGCCTCAGCAGAACACACACACACACACACGCTGGGTAGAGAGCTCGGCAAGAACACACACACACACACGCACACACACGCTGGGTAGACCTCGGCAAGAACACACACACACACACACACATCATAATACACAAGACTTCTGTATTTCCTGAATCAATAGTTTTTTTTTTATACAACAAAGCCTTTCCCTATTTATTCAGGGATGAGCAAGTGACCAAGCTTCATATCCCTTCTGCAGCGCCGAGAGAGGAGATTCATGAATTTTCAGATTTCAGTTTAATAATAAAGCTGTGATGTAACAGTTCTCTCGTTTGTATTCTTTGTGTGTGTGTGTGTCTGTCTGTCTGTCTGTATATGTGTACGTCTGTATGTATATGTGTCTGTCTGTCTGTCTGCTTCATTTACACGTGTTTTATTCATGTCCTTTATTTGTTTTATGTCTGTTTTGTTTGTTTATTTGTTTTATTTCTGTTGTTTATGATCATTTATGTTTCTGTTCACCTATTTTATTCATATGTTAATTATTTGTTGTATTTATTACCTGCTTTATCTCTCTTTGTTCTATACAAATCTCTTGAACGAGACAATTTGCAACAGAAACAGGGATTGTCGCAAGAGACGCGAGTTCACTAAAACATAAAATAGAATCAAATATACATGCAAACATTTGACGCCAAATAGCCAATTACATTTGTGTCATTTAAAAAGGGAATTCAATTTATTTTTACCCCCTTGTCATGAAACCTTTGTTGTTATTCTTAGGATAAATTTTCCTTTTTTTTTTCTTCTTTTTCTTTACATTTAGAAGTATTTAATGGCGTGGGGAAAAATAAGTGCCGAAGTATTTTTGTCTATTTACGTTTTTTTTTCTTTACAAATCATTCTGCTAAAAAACATTTATCGTAGGTTTTATTTGGGTTTAGCTAATTATATGTACACTCTAATTTCTTGCCCACCCTGGTTAGAGTTGAAGCCAGCGGCCTCTCTGAACGACGGCTCACCGTGACAATACACAAATGAACACAACACAATAAATCATGGAAGTTGTATTTATGGTTAATTCACCTGTTATTTAGTGCTGTGTGTATATTTGACATCAACTGTGTATATACGAGATTATAGATGATAAGTGAAGGATAGAGCAAGATAACACAATTTAACTTAAATAAACACAGTTAAACTTAATTCTCCTGAAAATAAAAAGAATCAACTATTTCAGTGAACTGTGGCGACTCTTGGGTAAAATTCTGCAGGTGATGTTATTAATTACACCCTTGAAGCAACAACGTCACTTTACCACCAGTATTTCTCTTAAAACAACTAAAATAAGATTATACATTGATAATACAACAAACAAAACTCATCATTTTCACGTCAGGTCTTACCATGTGAAGCGTCAGCACCTACAGTAATGCTCCTCTTGAATGCTCTACTGTGATGGTTATGCTCCAGTAGCCACAGTATCAGTAAAATAGTATCTTACAATATCCATAATTATATGTTTGTTTTTTCACGTCTAATTATTTTCTTTTTTTTGGGGTCTGGTCTTAGCCCCTTGAGTACGATGTCCTAGGTACGATGACTTTACCCTTTGAGTACGATGACATGATCCCTAGAGTATGATGACTTTACCCCTTGAGTACGATGACATGATCCCTAGAGTACGATGACTTTATCCCTTGAGTATGATGACATGATCCCTAGAGTACGATGACTTTACCCCTTGAGTACGATTTTAATTCTTTAAATACAATGCCTTAATCACTTGATCTTGAGAATGATGTCTTAACCCATTGAATAGAATGACTCTGTATGGTATTGGCGTCAGGGGGATTAACGCATTGTACCTTGAGTCTTAATTCATTGTACTCAAGATCTTAAGTCATTATATTCAAATACTGTATTCCTCGTACTCAAGGGCTTAAGTTATCGTATTCAAAGGATTAATTCATCGTACTCAAGGGGGTTAAGTCACTGTACTCAAAATAAATTAAACTCTTTACCCTGTACCAGTTTCATGATACAATATCCTCAAAACTAAACTTATTTATTTCCCTTTCTTGTTTAACAATGGAAGAACGTATATACAAACAGACTGGTAATTTGAACCAGTAAAGTACTCAAGACAGATGCAGGTATACTAGACTACAGAGGACAATCAAAGGTACATAGACAGTATGGGTGTGACTTGTCTCTCTCTCTAACACAAATATACCCGGAGTGTGAGCAACAGAGACTGAAATACTCTGTCTATATTTCGGTTTTTTTTTCTCATTTTCTTCTCTCATTTTATATCCATTTCTCTCTCTCTCTCTCTCTCTCTCTCTCTCTCTCTCTCTCTCTCTCTCTCTCTCAGTCAACGGCATCATTTTCATTTTAGTGTAAACAATATTAAATACAGTCAGTGAGCAACAACTAATCAAAATGTCATATTTATCTCAACATATCTAAGAATTAATTTCATTTCAGTTGTATCAGTAAATGAATAAATGATAGTTTTTCTTAGCTCCGTTTGTTAGCTCTGTGAACTATTTTTTTTAGACTGACTAATTAGCTAAGTAACTCCAACACTGAGAGAGATGTTTTCCTTGTCCATTTCCGTGACGCTGCCAGGCATACGAGTATTTCAATCGCAACAGTGAATTAATTAATTTTTGGTTTCAACTTCAAACTACTCGTATCACAAAGGAATTACTGTACATAATTATAGATTAATGTAATATGTTTATTTTAGTTATAGGTGAGGACATTATTTTTTTTGAGCAGTACGATATGTTTTACAGTTTATATATAACCATCTACTGTACCTCAATCTCGGTAGGCTCGATAGTATCAGTGAAAATATAAGAGGAGGAGTGTGTGTCCATGTATGGGTCTGTGCCGCTCTCTATCACTCATACCAAACCCTTGTCCACTTATGCAGACCCAAAGAGAAACCTGTTGACAATCCCATTCTTATTAGTAACTTGTACACCTTGTATCCCCACCTTTTCCCAATACCTGTTGACAGCAAAGGCACTACTCTCTCTCTCTCTCTCTCTCTCTCTCTCTCTCTCTCTCTCTCTCTCTCTCTCTCTCTCTCTATGTCTCTCTCTCTCTCGCTCTTTCATCCCACTCGTCTAGATAAAACCCGCAGAGGAAAAAAAAAACTCATATCTCAATTAAATGTCTTTCAGTGTCCCCAGATCGAAAGAAAACAATAATGAACAAATCTTAAATCAAACTTTTGTTCCTTATTGACTCGTAAGTCTTGGCTGATTACTCTTTTATATCAGGAAATACGACACATTTTCTTTTTTTCACCTCATATTGAAATTCCGTGTTTTTTTTAAGATATATTTTTGGTGGTGGTTTAAGTTTATATCTTTGTTTCCTTTATTCGAAATACCTCCATCAGATTGTGGTTTAAGGTTATTGTATTCTAAGGGTTAAGCCATCGTACTCGAGGGATTAAGTCATTGTACTCAAGGGGTTTAAAAATGTCTTAATCAATGGGCTAATTCATTGTATTTAAGGGGGTTAACGTCTTATTAAAGTTCATAACGAGCTGGATATATAGACTTTAATTACTTCTTCATTATGGGTAAGGTGATATACTGTCATACAGGTGAAATTAGCAGGTAATGAAGACACTGCGACCATACGTAGGGAGGTTCATTATTCTTTTAGAGTGCCAAGCTTGTCAGTGTATAATGAGTGCAATGATGACTTTCGAACAGAGAATCCTCTATTTAACGGACTATACGAGGAGGAAAGTCCGTCATCTCAAGGGTCCGTTAGATGTAAAACCTTCATCTCACGAACTATATAGAGATGAATGTCCGTTATATCAAGGGTCCGTTAGATGTAAAATCTTCATCTCACGAACTATATAGAGATGAATGTCCGTTATATCAAGGGTCCGTTAGATGTAAAATCTCCTTCTTACGGACTATATGGAGAGAGAAGTCCGCTAAATAGTTTTAGTACTATACGCAATATGCATTAGACAATATCAATAACGGTCTTCTTTCACCACCTGTAATTACCTTGTTACCTTACCTGGTGGTCAGTAACCCTACCTGGCTGTTAGACTGTCACTGGGAAAGGACACACCTGTGTTGTATGTGAACAATTTATTCGAAAATGTCAAATCAAACAGAAAGAGAGAGTGTGTTTCTGTGTGTGTGTGTGTGTGTGTTTGTGTGTGTGTGTGTGTGCATAATATACAATTTTTCATCTGATTAAATATGAAAACCCAACGAACTGTTTTACAAAATAAGGATTTGTTTTTTCTTCTATCGCTGTAACTATATGGAAATTAGTTCATATAAGACAATATTAACTATATTTCATTTAAGATGGTTTTCGCCATCTTATTATAAACAAATTGAATAAAAATTAGTAGGCTAGGTTAGGTTAGGTTACGTTACGTTACATTGGATTAAACTAATACTGAAGCTACTTATTTAGAACTTGTATTTGTGTATCTAAATAAGCCTAATCGTCCCTGTGAGATAAAAAGCTACACGTAAATTAAAAAAAAACGCATTCCATTTATTTAATAATTTTCACTATAATTAATTACAGAATGAGCGTCGAGCTTTGTGTGTTCCGTGCTGATGTGTTTAAGAAAGTCAAAACTATTTACTCAGGTTGTACGTGAATCGTGTTCTCTTGTTGGTTAAAGGCAGGAAAATACATCGTAGATAAAACAATAAAAAATCAGATTAAAAATAACACGAAAAGTTGGTTGACTACAAGTAGATTTTCTGAGAAGGAATAAGTCTACGTCAGAGGGGGAGGCATCGGCTGGTCTCGGAGAAGGTTTTAATGTTCTCCTTCTTTACGTATAACAAGAGAGTAAACATCTACACAAGGTTCATTTTCCTCTAATAACTTTAAGGTTATAGTTAGAGACGTTTAGAGACGTGTTGACTACTATTATTAGGGAGAAAATCTTTACGGTGTGACTGAGACACGTGTGTGTGTGTGTGTGTGTGTGTGTGTGTGTGTGTGCGCTGCCCTCACCCTAGATCCCAAGTTAACATATTGATCAAGCGTTAATGATTCCGTCTAGCTGAAGATGTAAGGATGCATAATAACTGGCTGAGGTACGCTATTAGCTGCCCGGGGTATTATTGGTAGGGGGAGGGGGGTAAGATCGACCCCCCCCCCCCCAGTAAGGCCGTCCCTCTTGGAAGGATAGATATAGTACAGAACCATCCCCTAGGCCTCCCGCACCTCCCTACCAAATATCAGCTCTGTATCTTCAAAGCTGGCGAAGTGCACAAGGAACATACAACGATACAGACAGACAGAATGTATATAATTATGAAAAGCTGGCAGCCAAAATTGAGTCGAAATTATCGTGTAATTATATTGGTTTAGTTGACTTCACTTGTGGATTGGTTTTGGTGTGTGTGTGTGTGTGTGTCTGTGTGTGCATGCGTGCGTGAGTGTGCGTGGATGTGTGTGTGTGTTAGGAAAACGTCCGTAGTGTGTCTATAGACGGAAACAACTCAATCTCCTGGTGCTTCCTTTAAACATTCGGCCACAACCTCTTAATCACAGTTATGGGAGGAAGAGAAATTAACGTACGAGCTTTGGTGAATATTTTATTTTATTTATCTTCATTTATTTATTTATTTATTTATTCTCCTATTTATGTATATATTTTCTGTCTCTGTCTCTTTCTCACACACACACACACACACACACACACACACGTCGTTCGTACATCAGCAAGATCTCTACAAAAACGCACATGTTTTCGTCTCACTTGGAAAACACTTCTCGTTACCGCCTGAGCTGTGTGTGTTGAGGAACTTTGTGTGACGTCTTGTGGTCTCTCTCATGACTAATAAGCCTTTGAAGAGCCTTGACCTCCTTGGCAGCCAATATATCCGTAGAGACAGGAGAGGAAGTGTGTTAGGGTGGTGTTATAACATGGTGTGGTAAGGTGGTGTGTTAGGGTGGTGTTATAACATGGTGTGTCAAGGTGATGTGTTAGGGTGGTGTTAAAACATGGTGTGGTAAGGTGGTGTGTTAGGGTGGTGTTATAACATGGTGTGGTAAGGTGATGTGTTAGGGTGGTGTTAAAACATGGTGTGGTAAGGTGGTGTGTTAGGGTGGTGTTATAACATGGTGTGGTAAGGTGGTGTGTTAGGGTGGTGTTATAACATGGTGTGGTCATACACAACAGCACACTACAGTATACATTGCGTAAGAAAATACAAGAACGTATTTCTGAGATGTTTATTTTCATTAATAGCTCCTTTCATCTCTCCTCACCTTTCCTCACTTTCCTCACTTCACTCAACTGCCCTCGCCTCCTGTTATTGTTAAGTCAGCTATCAAGTCTCAGTAAATGGATTCACAAAGGTTCTCAAGATGAATATTCTAAGCAACAAGATGTAACAATGTATATTATTTCCTGACCCACATAAAAATCACAAACGTCTTCCAGTATTACTAACCAATTTACTCCGAGAGACAACTTTAAGTAGAGGTCACCAGAACCACTTAAGTGATAAAATTACATTACAGGAACCTTTGGGAGAGAACTTTTATCTACTCAAGAGTAATTATGGTGCTAATTTTAGACTACCCCTTATATTTTCGTGTTTTCGCTGGTCAGAAAATTAGATATGATACATCTTCAGTTTTTCTTACGAATCTTTGTGAATGAAGATGAGGTTTTCAGAAAATTTTATGTTATTTTCTCTCTTCCGTGGTGGTCGACTTGGTGTAAACATAAATAACTCACTTTCTGAATGACTGAAGAATTAAAAATCAAATGAGTCATCGTAATTCCTCTAAGACTCGACTTAATGAATTTGATAAACGCTACTTTAAGAATCTCAGCTCAGTAATCTTAACTGAAATTAGAGAGAGGAGTTAAGAGATTAAGCTCGAGAATAACACCAGACTATTCTCGGTTGTGTGGCAATAACTGAAGGTGTAACATGAAATAAATAACATAAAAAAAATCACAGCGAATTTCTCCGATCATTAAAATAAATTTTGAAATTCAAAGATATTCCTCGATAGATGAAATATTTCCAAGCAAATCTTAATGCGGATCCCAGCGGGTTTGTGTAACACCCACAAGGACCGCTCATGACACACCATTAAGCGCACTAAAAGCCCTCATTTGAAATTCAGGGATCAGTTCGTGAAGATTTTTTTCCATTTTCTTTCATCCTTTTGCAGAATAGAAAATTAGTTATGGGAAAAAGATGGAAAAAACAGTTTTATTTATGCACAAATTTATTCTAATCATTCATGTAAAATGTTGATAAGTGTATATATATATATATATATATATATATATATATATATATATATATATATATATATATATATATATATATATATATATATATATATATATATATATATATATATATATATAAATATATATATTAAAAACTCTAAATACCGGACTCTTAAATACCGATCATTCCAAATAAGGGACTAATTTTTATCTTGTTTTGCCCATTATCTGTAGAGTAGTAGTTCTTCATGGCCAGTACAGTATCCCACCATCTCAGTCACCCCTCGGTGTCCGGTCCAACTTAGTTAACGACACACAGATGTAGGTAGCTACCAAACAGGGAGGTACTACCGCCCGGGAAGATATTGGAAGCATAATGTGTTGTCTAATGGTAGACCCTGCTGCCATATGGCATCACGAAAATTGTGACCAAGTCCCAGGTTGCTGATCTGACTTTCTGCCTCATTTACACACAATTGCAGGGTCTCAATTGTTTCTCTTACCATTGGGAACACAACATACATACTGTATATTGTTTCTCATTATTGATCTTTTTTTCATTTTTTTATTTCTTTTATTAATATTATTATTATTATTATTATTATTATTATTATTATTATTATTACTATTATTATTATTATTATTATTATTATTATTATTATTATTATTATTATTATTATTATTATTATTATTATTATTATTATTATTATTATTATTATTATTATTATTATTATTATTACTACTATTACTATTATTTATTATTATTATTATTATTATTATTATTATTATTATTATTATTATTATTATTATTATTATTATTATTATTATTATTATTATTATTATTATTATTATTATTATTATTTTTATTATTATTATCATCATCATTACATTTTCGCCCCCCAGACCCCGATGTGGGTCAGTGACCTGTGCCCGGGTGGGGCTAATCCCCGTAAAAAAAAGAAAAAAGTTTTAACTTTAAAAAATATGAAATCATTTTTATTTACTCTACATACTCTCTCTCTCTCTCTCTCTCTCTCTCTCTCTCTCTCTCTCTCTCTCTCTCTCTCTCTCTCTCTCTCTCTCTCTCTCTCTCTCTCTCTCTCTCTCTCTCTCTCTCTCTCTTTCTCGTATCCTTTAACCATGACTGCCCATAAACTCTCTCCTTCACCATCCACCTGCCCATTAGTCTCCATTATAATCTACCTGGCTGTACCCTCTTCACACACACACACACACACACACACACACACACACACACACACACACACACGGGGGAAGACAGGAATATACTACCCACGGATTACATAACTGTGTAGCGAATATTACTGCCAACAGACCACATTTTTGGAGTACAGAAACAGAAGTTTTGAGAACTGGTGTAATAAACATATTATAGAATTTGCCAGAAGGGTTGATGAGACATGAACACTGCCCCAGAACTGACTGATGTGTAGCGCAGTGGAAATAGATTATCAGTAACTCGATATGGGTGGCGCGGATGGTTGTGTTGAATTTATGGGTGACAGCATAAGTGTAAGTGATGGAATAAAAAAAGAATATTAGTAGTAGTAGTAGTAGTAGTAGTAGTAGTAGTAGTAGTAGTAGTAGTAGTAGTAGTAGTGTGTGTGTGTGTGTGTGTGTGTGTGTGTGTCAGCCTACGTTACTCGCATATGCAACAGCTTCACATCAAAAGGTACAACGAAATGAAAAACAGAATACACTACCCCAGTTCTTCACCCCCCACTCCCTCCATCTCTCTACCTCCCTCCACTAACACACAACACTCCCTCCACCCCTCCACCTCCCTCCACTAACACACAACACTCCCTCCACCCCTCCACCTCCCTCCACTAACACACAACACTCCCTCCATTCCCTCCATGGAAACTATTCACCCAAGCATTAATATTAAGCGAATTTAATCCCCTATTCTCATAACCATTATACACATGATATAAAAATATAATCCTATATAACAATTATGCTTCAAATGACTTAAATTATAAGTTTATTCAATATACAAATCACTTCACCTGTATCTCATATGTAGATCTCTAGGGCTATACCTGTGTTCTACATTGTTCTTCTGATTGTTCATTGTTCTTGTTTTTTCTGATTGTTTATTGTTTTTCTTCTGATTGTTCACTCTTCGATCTTCCAAATATTCGCTGTTTCTGATTGTTCAACACTTCCTTTAATCTGATCTTCCAGGAGGTAAGGAGTGAAACTCTGAGCGGTGGCTGAGATAACAATATACTGATCAAGCACAGCAATGACGAAGGTTTGATGAGCTGAAGAATGAACCGAAATGAATCGATAAACCACTACGGTTCCGAAGCTTCGAAACTTGAGAAAAAATAAACCACGAGCCATCTTTTGGGGGACTTCGAGATCAGTTAAAACCAAAATTACTTTATTGGTCACAGTAAGAGGTCATCAGATAGGTATGTCAAAAGTCACAGTATACCGCATCGCTACGTCCAATCTTTCCGAATCATCGAATCTTGTTCAGCATCTCACCGTCGAAAACTTTCCCAAAAAGATTCCGTTTTAACGTCCACCGTCATATACTGTACCTAACCTAACTTCACTTGACCTAACCTAACTTCACTTGACCTAACCTAACTTCACTTGACCTAACCTAACTTCACTTGACCTAACCTAACTTCACTTAACCTAACCTAACTTCACTTGACCTAACCTAACTTCACTTAACCTAACCTAACTTCACTTGACCTAACCTAACTTCACTTGACCTAACCTAACTTCACTTGACCTAACCTAACTTCACTTGACCTAACCTAACTTCACTTAACCTAACCTAACTTCACTTAACCTAACCTAACCAAACCTAACCTAACCAGAAAAAACATGATCTTGTCTTATAGCAACCCAAAGACAAGAAAAAAAATGAATGAAAGAGAAACAAAAAGAGGAGGAAAGAAAGACAACTGATAGAATGAAAGATGAAAGAGGAGGAAGGGCAATTGGTGTACTTGTCAGTCACCTGTACAGCGCCGGCACAAGCAATAAACAGAGCCTGGCGTTCCTCTGCACATAAAAATAACAAACTTATGGATGCTGCGGTTAACGAACTTTCGCTCTCCTTCATCTCACCTGTGGCAGAAGTGTGGCACCGTGCCAGTAATGCCGAGAACTGTCACTGTCATGGTTGGCAGACGTATAAGGTAGGTGTATATATTTAGTTAAATATTTAATTCTGTTATCTCTATTTAATTTCGCATCTGTGTGTGTTTCTTCCTTTCAATATTTTATTAATTTTTCTATTATCCATCTGTCTATTTCTCATGTTCTCTCTCTCTCTCTCTCTCTCTCTCTCTCTCTCTCTCTCTCACTATTTTTCTATGTCCCTACACAGCTATAAATCTATTTACTTCTCTCTCTCTCTCTCTCTCTCTCTCTCTCTCTCTCTCTCTCTCTCTCTCTCTCTGGACGAACAAATACGATATAAGCTTAACGAAGTATTAACTCAATGTCTTCAAGCAGTGTGGGCGTGAGACAAGAAGTGAGACAAGCAATGTGGGCGTGATATAAGTAGTGTGGGCGTGAGGCAAGTAGTTCGGGCGTTACAAGTAGTGTGGGCGTGAGACAAGCAGTGCAGGCGTGAGACAAGTAGTGTGGGCGTGAGACAAGCAGTGCAGGCGTGAGACAAGTAGTGTGGGCGTGAGACAAGCAATGTGGGCGTGAGACAATCGGTGTGGGCGTGAGACAAGTAGTGTGGGCGTGAATCAAGTCGTGTGCGGGAGTGTAGGGTGAACCCACCAGTGTAGGCGTGAGACGGTATGGCGTGAGACAGTGTGGGCGTGGGCGTGAGACAGTGAGGGCGTGAGATGTGGGCGTGAGACAGTGTGGGCGTGAGACAGTGTGGGCGTGAGACAGTGTGGGCATGAGACAGCGAGGGCGTGAGACAGTGGGCGTGAGGGCAGTGGACGTGAGACGGTGTGGGCGTGAGACAGTGTGGGCGTGACAGTGAGGCGTGAGACAGTGTGGGCGTGAGACAGTGTGGGCGTGAGACAGCGAGGGCGTGAGGCAGTGTGGGCGTGAGACAGTGGGCGTGAGACAGTGAGGCGTGAGAGACAGTGGGCGTGTGAGACAGTGTGGGCGTGAGACAGTGGGCGTGAGACAGTGAGGGCGTGAGACAGTGAGGCGTGAGACAGTGAGGGCGTGAGACAGTGTGGGCGTGAGACATGGGCGTGAGACAGTGAGGGCGTGAGACAGTGAGGGCGTGAGACACTATAAATTACCATCTCCACATTTTCGTTTATTTTAACATCAAGACAATTATATTCATTTCTCTCAACATAGTCAAGATGGCCGACTGCCAGGTGAGTCAGGGCGTGGTCAGGTAATTCTTGGCGCCACTCTGACCGGCGTTTGTGTGTTGTAACAGGAAATAGTGTCTGTGTGTACCTAAGGCGTGTACCCTGGAGATGACTTTCTTTATTTCTTCACGTTTTTTGTTTATCGTTCTAGTCTCTCTCTCCCTCTCTCTCTCTCTCTCCCTCTCTCCAGCCACAGAGGTACTCAATAATCCCACGAGTTAGATAAGGTTGTCTTTTGACCTATTTATATATATATATATATATATATATATATATATATATATATATATATATATATATATATATATATATATATATATATATATATATATATATATATATATATATAATGTGTGTGTGTGTGAGTGGTTCCGGGTTCTATCCTCGACTAGGGTGAAACTATGGGCAAGTTTCTTTACATCATTTACCTCTGTCTACCAGGCAGTAATTAGGAAAAGAATGATAATCGATTTGTGGATCATGTTCCGGGGTAATGGTGAGTCAGTGCAGTTGGCGAGTCGTCCGGTTGTCATGGATTATATCATACACTGGGCCATACAGATCGTTCACTTAGTATTGTGGTGTTGTGGAGCATGTAACTGGACGCCTTGGACTCTGCGAAGTCATTTAGGAACTTGGGAGTTTGGATGACCAGAGTTCTTGAACCTTTTATTATAATGCGTTTATTCTTAGCTCAGGCCTTGTACTTCCTCTCCTTCTTTGAGCTTGCTGTCCTCTCTGCCCCATCTGCACTGAGGGGAAGATAAGAAGGTGCCAAGATGGAAGCTCGTATATAATCTCACACCAGTTGTTCTAAACCCTTGCAGGAGAGTAATATGATACCATGTAAGTATTTGTTGTCGGATCTGTTGCTCTAAGGTTTATCGTACATTGCGTTAGCCACCGTGGTCAGCTTCTCCTGGTGGTGTAATTTGCTTCATGAAACCTCGCACGTCACCCCCCCGGAGGCCGCTTTGTTGAAGGTCGTATCTGCCACATTGTCCTGCCCAGTCATGGCCACAGTGACATTTGTATACTCGGTTGATTTGGGCAGCAAGGAAATAGATAATAATGCCAAATTTGTTGAACATCTGGCTGAGAAAATTAATAAGGCCAACAGACTGGTTGTAGTGATACGAAGAACGTTTGTGACTCTAGATGAGGAAATGTTCAGATCACTTTATAGAGATCTTGGAAAATGTCCAAAGAAGAGCAACGAAATTGGTTCCATCTTTGAAGGACTTAACCTACCAGGAGAGGCTAAAAAAACCTAGAGCTACCAACGTTGGCATACAGAAGATCCTGAGGGGATATGATAGAAGTATTTAAAATTACGAGTGGAATATATGATGAGGAAGTTTGTGAAGTTATATTTAAAATCCAGGAAGAAACAACGAGAGGACACAGCAAGAAAATATACAAGAAGAAATCAAGATTAAATCTGATGAAATATACTTTTTGCAACAGAGTAACTAACATTTGGAATAATCTGCCTGACTAGGTAATGAATGCTGACTCAGTTTTGAGTTTTGAAAGAAGGCTGGGTAGAGTATGGGCCACCAGGCACAACAATTCGAGCATAAAGCACAAATTTAATATAATAGCCCCGACCACCACCAAACCAACCATACAAGTGTAAGTGAAAGTTTAGAGCTGGAGTCATAGGTTCAATAGCCTCTTCCAGAAGTCTTCTGTGAGTATTTATACTTTTTTTACAATAAATAAAGAAAAAATGTGTTGGCAGCACACACTTTGGTTAAAAAGTAATGTCAACATTATATAAAATAAATACCAGATTAAAAAGAAAATTAATATAATTTATGAATTTGATTTTGATATTCTTCATGAGCAAAGAGCAAATCATTAGGGGAACATTAACTCACGTCTACCAGCCTAATTAGTGTTAATAATAAAAATAAGAAGAAAGGAAGTATTACGTATTTGCTAACTGTGGAAACCTGTAATTGGCCTGAGTGTATTGTTATAAAAAGGGCCTGTAAGGACGAGCCAGACAATATCATGTGTACAAACTTCCGTCCTTATGAGCTGCTCTACTTCAACGAGCTTAACAACCCTTACGCTTGTTATACCTTGAGCTCCGCCCCCCCCCCCAGCCGGTGTTTGGCCCCAAAAACAAAGACAAACTACACCGGCAGTCTCTAATGAAGTTCGCGTCGGGTTGTTGTTAGGCGTGTGGAACCTTTACAGGAGTCGTGTGTTGTGGACCTGAGCAGTTAATGGAGTGTTACTTAGGACTCTTACGGAACCTTAAGTATTGTACAGTGTTAACATAAGAACATAACATAAGAATGGAGGAAACTGCAGCGGGCCTATTGGCCCATACTGGGCAGTCCCGTTTACACCCAACCCCTATTGCTCATATGAGCATCCAACCTATGTTTGAAGCAATTCAGCGTATTCGAGTTAATGATGATATTTGGTAACTTGTTCCATTCATCCACTACTCTGTTTCCAAACCAGTGTTTACCTATTTCACGCCTAAATCTAAATTTGTCTAATTTAAAACCATTGTTACGAGTTCGCTCCTGGTTGGATAATTTGAGTACCTTTGTAATGTCCCCTTTGTTTAGCCCTGCCTTCCACTTATACACCTCTATCAGGTCGCCCTCGCTCTACGCCTCTCGAGGGAGTGCAAATTAAGATGCTTTAACCTGTCTCTATACTCAAGGTTCCTAATGCCCGGGATTAGTCTTGTCATTCTCCTCTGAATTCTTTCCAAGGATTCTATATCCATTCTGTAATACGGTGACCAGAACTGAACTGCGTAATCCAGGTGTGGTCTCACAAGAGCAAGATAGTTTTAGGATGACCTCGCTAGTCTTGTAACTAACACTTTTGTACGAACCCAAGTACTTTATTAGCCTTGTTACGAGTAAAAACACATTGTTTACTTGGCTTAAGGTTCCTACTTATCATTACTCCTAAATCTCTCTCGCAGTCGGATTTCTCTATGGAATCGTTGTTCATCTGGTATCTGGTTTCCCTGTTTACATCTCCTATACTGAGTACTTTACATTTGTCGACATTGAATTTCATCTGCCATTTTTCAGACCATTGGAAAAATTTGTTTAGATCTTCCTGTAGTTTTGCCGAGTCCTCGTCAGATTTGATAACACGTCCTATTTTAGTGTCATCAGCAAATTTACTTATGTTGCTGTCTATGCCGATATCTATGTCGTTTATGTATATAATAAGCAATAATGGTCCAAGTACTGAGCCTTGGGGAACTCCACTTGTGACGTTGCTCCAATGGGACTTAGTGCCGTTAATGCTCACTCGCTGTTTCCTGTCCTGTAACCACGCCCTAATCCATTTAGGATGTCACCTTTGATGCCATGAGCTTCTACCTTTCTGAATTAGTCTTTCGTGGGGGACTCTGTCGAAAACTGCTAAAGTCGAGATATACCACATCATAATTGTGCCCCTCGTCACTGATTCGAAAAACTGATGAAAATTAATAGATTAGTTAGGCAAGAACGTCCGCTTGTGAAGCCATGCTGGGAATCATTGATCAATCGGTGCTTCTCCAGGTGATTTCGAATAGAGTTTGAAATGATTGCTTCCAGTAATTTGCCTACTATTGATGTTAGACTGATTGGGCGGTAGTTAGAGGATAGTGATCTATCCCCCTTCTTGAAAATCGGTATTACATTCGCTATCCTCCAGGATTCTGGTACATTATTACTAGTTTGGTATTACCTTAATTATGTCGGGCCTTACTCCTATGTGCGTCCAAGTATAGTAGCCACGTGAACTACAATATTATATCAGTAAAGTGGAGGAGCTAATTACTTTACCTCCTCATAATGTTATTACTGCACGCACATCAACACTTAAGGCCTTGAAGACCCATAAGATAGTCCCTACACTAGTCCGTCAACAATGAGAAGTTATAGGAGACAAAACTATCACTATGCTACTGAATGTTAGTATTATAGGAGTCTCAGTTTAACCAAACCTAACCCAACCCAACCTAATCTAAACGTATCTGCAAATAATGTGTGATGGGGATTTCCCGGGGATAATGCTCACTTAACTTTAATCCAACAAATTACAATAAATTTATTGCACATCGGGGAAAAATTACGGTAAATTATTCAACATTAAAAGTGAGAAAGCACTGACAGCCGTATAATAAAACACTTATAAACGTCATGAAACAGTCTACTGCAGGTCAATCTTCCTGATGATGAAATATTTTTTCCGGAATATTGGATTTTGTAATTTGACAATACAATTGTTTACACCCTAACAACACTCCTGCACCGCCCCACACCACTCTAACATTTTGCAATATGTTATTTTATTGAAACTTTCATATCCTTTTACAAACGTGGAATGCAGTGTTATGCACCAATATATTTAGAAAGTTGCACAGATATGTCATGTGTAATAGGAATATATGATTCATAGTGACCATTTTGTTCAGACCTCAATACAGGCAGAGTACAGTGCTCCTGAACATGCTGATTAAACGTATTTGCTCAGAAATTTTATATTTGGAGTAACTGTTGGAGGAGGTAGTGATGGGGAAATTAGGGGCATGAGAATGACTGTTGGAGGTGAGTGATGGGGGGGTGTAGGGGCAGGGAGTGGCACTGTTGGAGGAGAGTGAGCTGTGATGGGGGGTAGGGCATGAGGTAACTGGTGGAGGGAGAGGTGAAGTGATGGGGGGGCATGAGGGGTAACTGGTGGAGGGAGAGGTGAGTGATGGGGGGGCATGAGCACTGACACTGAATTAGAACAATACCATCTCTTAGCTACGATAAATGTCTGAATTTAATACTAATTATTTTTTGAAAGACATCACATAAAACTTTGTCAACAGGATAGGGAGGTCAGGGTGTATGATATATATATGCCTATATTCGTGTGTATGTCTGTATTTTTATACTGTTTGAACGTACCACAGTATGTATGTATGTATGTATGTATGTATGTATGTACTTGCCTGTGTATAAATCAATAAGTGTGTATGAATTTATGTACGAAGACACATATAAACACACAAATAATACAAATTAATGCAACTTCAGTATGACCTCTATACAGCCACTTAGTGACACAGCTGACACACTAAAAATAATTCCATTCCCACAAACTGAAGGTCGAACTGCAATTTATCTTTCCATTTAAAAATACGGCGGTCAACTACTTCCAGGCCTTTTATCATAGTCCTGTTCTATCTTGATTACCACAACAACACAAGGTCGACCAGTTTACATCATCACTAGAGAATCCCATATGCTTTGTAGTATGGTAAGAGTCGTGTGTGTGTGTGTGTGTGTGTGTGTGTGTGTGTGTGTGTGTGTGTAATGGGCCCCTTTAAATATCACAACAGTTCACCGTTCAGGACTTACCTGACACCTGTTGATGATAAATAATTACTGTCGCCACCACATTTGTTTAAGTGTTACCCCCATCCTCCCCAAGGCAGAGATCCTCTCAATCAGCATCACCCGATGCTGTTTTACGTTGTGAGGATCAGCGATACTTGTTTACGTTAGCGAGGATCAGCTGATGCTTTGTTTACGTTGTGAGATCAGCTGATGCTGTTTACGTTGTATGAGATCAGCTGATGCTTTGTTTACGTTGTGAGAGGATCAGCTGATGCTGTTTACATTGTGAGATCAGCTGATGCTTTGTTTACGTTGTGAAGATCAGCGATGCTGTTTGTTGTGAGGATCAGCTGATGCTTTGTTTACGTTGTGAGGATCAGCTGATGCTTTGTTTACGTTGTGAGGATCAGCTGATGCTTTGTTTACGTTGTGAGGATCAGCTGATGCTTTGTTTACGTTGTGAGGATCAGCTGATGCTTTGTTTACGTTGTGAGGATCAGCTGATGCTTTGTTTACGTTGTGAGGATCAGCTGATGCTTTGTTTACGTTGTGAGGATCAGCTGATGCTTTGTTTACGTTGTGAGGATCAGCTGATGCTTTGTTTACGTTGTGAGGATCAGCTGATGCTTTGTTTATGTTGTGAGGATCAGCTGATGCTTTGTTTACGTTGTGAGGATCAGCTGATGCTTTGTTTACGTTGTGAGGATCAGCTGATGCTTTGTTTACGTTGTGAGGATCAGCTGATGCTTTGTTTACGTTGTGAGGATCAGCTGATGCTTTGTTTACGTTGTGAGGAGCAGCTTCTTTATGTTTTGTCTCATCTCTTTGATGGATTTAGCCCGAATTTTTTTCTTCCGTTTCAGTGATGTTTCTTTTCTTCCTTTCCTTTCATCCTATTCCATTCTTTGTGCCTTGTTCTTGCAGTTTCTATCATTTTTATTTTTTCTGTCTGTTTCTTTCTCTTCCTTTATCTCTATGTACATTATGTATCTTGCATATTTACAATAATTTCTTTCTCTTTGTCTCTCTCTCTCTCTCCGCTTTGTTCTCTTTCCCTTCTCTCCTATAGCTTTTCTCACCTCCCCTTCCATCTTCCTCCTTTGTTTCCTTTTACCCTCTTCCAACCTATTCCTCGCCTCCTTTCTCTTTACGTTCTTCTCCTCTCTACATTTACCTCTTACCGCCCTTCTCCCCTTCTCTGGTTGTAATCATGTCAGTTTTCCTTCATTATCTTCTCTCCTCTTTCACTCCTTCAACCCACTCTTCTCAATTCTCTCCATCCTCTTGTATTTCCCCAACTTCGTTTTTTCTTCCCTCCTCCACTTCTCTCTCCCTCCTTCATTTCCCTCTTTAGCTATCTGCTTACTTATCTTCCTCTTCCTCCTCCTTCATTTTCTCTCTTTCCTCCCTCCCTCCATCTATTCCTTCCATCCTCCCCTCCTTCTTTTCCTTCCCCATTTCCTCTCTGTCTTCCCTTCCTCCTTTCTTCCTTCCCTCCCTGTCTTCCCCTTCCCCTTCCGGTTGTTCCCTCGTAATATGAATGCTTGTTTTCTTTTTTCGTACCTAAGAATGTAGTTAAGTTACTGTAGTTACGGTAGACTCTCAGGTTAGGTGAGGTTAGGGGAAATATTTCGTGTGTGGAGCTTTGAGAATCTACAGTATGTTACAGTGTCCTCTGCTCTCTGACTGAACGTGTATATGACAGGTCCCCGACGTGTTTGATGGCTCCCACGAGGCGTGTCTCTGTCACTGGGCGGAGATGTCAATAATGGTTCTATTAATGATCTTTTTGATGGGAAAAAAATCCTCATCGGGTTTTTCAGTTCGTCATTTGTTCTACTTTTCATTAATTATTCTCTCTCTCTCTCTCTCTCTCTCTCTCTCTCTCTCTCTCTCTCTCTCTCTCTCTCTCTCTCTCTCTCCCTTTTTATTTTATCTGTCTCCATGTCTCTCTCTCTCCCCTTTCTCCTCCCACCACTCTCTGTCTCTCTCTCTCTCTCTGTATCACTGCTGAAAATCCACCGTCTAACCCCTTCCCTCTACACACACACACACACACACACACACACACACACACACACACACACACACACACACACACACACACACACACACACAACTCGTCCAACATTTTTGCAGAATTTCCTCCTCTCACACCAGATCAAACGAGACTAACTATATACCTATTCACAGCTCCAATAGAATCTAACGCAATGGATTAAAAAATAAATAAAAAAATTCACGAACCAATTGATATATTCACTGTATTTTTTTATTATTTTTTTTCGTGCCGTGTATCATATAATCTTTCAGTCTTCTTAAAAAATTCCTTACGTTTATGATATTTTTTTTGGCGAGATTAAAGAAAGAATGGAGAATATGTGGGGAATGTGGCAGCTGTTGGTGTGGTTGGAATGGTTTACTAAGTGCGTGGTAAAAGCTTAGTGCCGGAAGAGCTTCACCATGGTCCCTGTACACGAGACATAAAACGTTATAGTGAGTGAGTGTGTGTGTGTGTGTGTGTGAGTGTGAGTTTTCTAGAGGGGGGTAGAATTAGTCAGTGTAAGCAACAGAAATGTTTACTTGGATTATTTATTTATATTACTGAATATCTTCTGTTTATAAGGGGTTACACTGAAACTTTAAAATTTTGAAAGAGTTTTTTTGCACACTCCAGATATCCTCAGACACACAGGAGACCACAAACGACTGTCACACTGTAGGTAACAAAGGGGTGGGTGGGTGGCCTCTCTCTTCTACCACCTCACACCTGACGCCACACACAGGGGGGGGGGAGACTATACTTATATATATACAGACTTTATCTCTATTCATATATGTTTATGTTTATATGTTATTGAAATAAGAAATAGATCTAAAAAAATAACACTAAATATATTTCAAAGGTTGAGAAGAAATAGAAAACAAATTACAAGTACAATTTACGACGCAATTCCATTCACCTGTAATATCTAGCCCTGCGGTTTAAAGGTCGCATGCGGCACCCGAACCGATTTTATGCGGCTTTTGAGCCTTTCAGTAAAATTCTAGCTACTTGTAGGAAGGTTTTTAGAATTTTAGTGAAAAGATCTACTGACTGTAGCTGGGGATTATGGAGATGTTCCTTACCTTTACCTGACGTAAGGTCAAGGGAGAGGAATCATTCAACACATCTTCAAAGACTAAGATATTTTTGGTTTCTTTGATAACTGAAAAATGTTTAGTCACGCCCATACACCTGTCACATCTCACAAAAACACACATTCTACTAATTATAATGAAATTCCATTAATAATCTTATAAATTAGGTGTTGTAGTGGAGCTTTTACCTACGAATTATTAAAGAAGAAATTAATATACTCTTTTCTTATAAGATTTTTGTTATTGGTGAGACTAATTGACCACTGATCTTGTTTCTGGATCTACTGGTTAATTGGTGTTAATAAATTGCCCTTGAAATAATTAATTACAATGATTTTTAAACTCCAATTAGACGATACAATGAAACCTCTACTTAACGGACTGTATAAGGAGAGGAAAGTCCGCTATATCGAGGGTTCCATATCAGTGACCTATTTCCTCTCTCTTTATCTCTTCTTGATCTTTCTTCTCTTACATACCTTTCCTCCTCTTCTTCCTCTTTACCCTTCTCAGTGACCTATTTCCTCTTCCTCTTTCTTCCCTTGCTTCTCTTACTTCTCCAATTAAGAAAGAAACAACAATCCCCAAAGTTAAGTACCACGACGCAAATTCCTTAAGACAGTTCATCGTAAGTTAATTCCTCTCTTCTAACTGGATTAACGAGAAAGCGTATAACGTAACGTAACAAAGATTGTATCAAGTTAGGAAAAAAAAAATATAGTTAACTTCTGGGAAATTCTGGGGCTTAGACTTGAGATTGATGGTGCTAGGGGAGTCACGGGGGGTCAGAGAGGGGTCACGGGGGGGTCAGAGAAGGGTCACGGGGGGTCAGAAGGAGGTCAGAGGGGGGTCGTATTCTCAGTTTTCTTCTCAGATACTAACAGCTTCTACAAGTTTTCTTTCCTCACCATCTGTGTCTGTTAGCTGGTGAGGATCCTATTTTATTTTATTTTTATATATATATTTTTTTTTTACTTTTACAATTTAATCGTTTTAATAAGTGAGATAAAAAAATTGTACTTGAGAATTTAGTTTCATTTTCTATTCACGATTAAGATATTCAGTAATGTTTCAATAGACACGAGTAGAAAGATGTGTTTACTGATGCAATTAACCTTGTCGGCCAGGTAATATTGTCTACTTGAAGGCTGACGATGTGAGATACATGACTGAAGGTAAAAGAGAATGATAGAAAAATTTGTGACTGGAATAGCTCACCTGATTCACTGCATCGTGGGAGGGAGGGAGAGAAGTAGTGAAGGAAGGAGGGATAGTAAATGAGAGATGGAGGAAGAGAATGAAGGAGAAATAGAATAAGAGAATGAAGGAAAGAAGGAGGGATGAAGGGGGTGAAAGAGATAGAGGGAAGGGAATGAAGAAAAGCCTGAGGGAAGGAGGGAAGGAGGGAAGGAGACTGGAAGGTAAGGAGGCTTGAAGTAAGGCAGTAAGGGCTATCAGAATACACTCTCCCAGGATAGTATTCCAGGTCACTCAAAGCCCCTAAGAGGAAGATGGGAGTCATGTTAAGAGGATAGAGGTGTAGGAGGTCAGAGAGGTCAGAGAGGGAGAGGTCACACACACACACACGCTAAAGCGACAGGGATATTACCGTCACTTTATCTTGAGACGGAAGGGCGGTAGTGAGAGGATTAGGAGCAGAAATTCGTCCGGAATTTTGTCCTGGATAATGGATCCGGAAATGAGTCCAGGATGGTTCTGGACTTGACCCGGACAGACAGAGAGAGAGAGAGAGAGAGAGAGAGAGAGAGAGAGAGAGAGAGAGAGAGAGACGTAACACTGGTAGTAAAACTTTTAGGAGATCGTAAACGCGTTCATGAAGACTACATTTAACAGCCCCCGAGACCACCACCAACAACATCCAACAAAAACAACAGCAACAAAGACCAACAACAACATACAATAACAAACCAAAACAATAAAAACAAAACAAAAAATAATCATAACAACAAAGACACCAACAAACAACCAACCAATGAACAAACAAACAAACAAACAAACAAACAAACAAACAAAAACACCAAATTACAAACAAATAAACAACATCTGGCCAAGGGTTCATGTTAAAAATCCTCAGGTTAAATTTTCCTCCTAAGTGAAGATGTAAGAAAGAACATCACCTCAGTGTCTTACCTGAACCTCGGCACAAATATCACGTCTTAAGTTTTACCGAGACTCTCATTGGGTGCAAATTTCTCATCACTGGACTGGAGGAGGAGGAGGAGGAGAAGAAGAAGAAGAAGAAGAAGAAGAAGAAGAAGAAGAAGAAGGAGGGGAAGAAGAAGAAGAAGAAGAAGAAGAAGAGGAAGAGGAAGAGGAGGAGGAGGAGGGAGGAGGCAGAGGAGGAGGAGGAGGGAGAGGAGGGAGGAGAGGGAGGGAGGAGGAGGAGGAGGAGGGAGGAGGAGGGAGGAGGAGGAGGAGGAGGAGGAGGAGGAGGAGGAGGAGGAGGAGGAGGAGGAGGAGGAGGAGGGAGGAGAGAGGAGGAGGAGGAGGAGGAGGAGGAGGAGGGAGGAGGAGGAGGAGGAGGAGGAGGAGGAGGAGGAGGAGGAGGAGGAGGAGGAGGAGGAGGAGGAGGAGGCGAGAAAGCGAGAAGGAGAAGGAGTAAGTAAAGGCAAGGCAAGGCAAGGGGCTAAAGGGGCAAAGGGGCAAGAAGAAGGTAAAAGGCAAAGGCAACAGGCAAGAAGAAGAAGAAGAAGAAGCAAGGCAAGGCAACAACAAAGGAAGAAGAAAGGGCAAGGAAGAAGCAAGAAGAAGCAAGGCTAAGAAGCAAGATCTTTATTTAAAAAAAATGCTTGAGAAGTCTGGATTTATTCTGATGGATGTTGCCCTTTAGGTTTATTTTTATATATATAATTTTTTTTTTTGGGGGGTGGGAGTTAATTATATATCAAGCACGTTTTATTTTGTTTTATTTCCTTTGATAATTTGTCTCTATTAAGCTCTCATGGTTTATATATTTAAGAGATGAGGAAAATAAATGTATTTTTTTTATGTTACAGGAATGATTATATTTTGTTTAACACCCGTTCTAAATTTATCTTTAATCCATTGAGTGTACAGTTCAAGGTGACATTCATTTATTTTTATGACGTAATGCAGCGAGTCTCCGCCCCTGTCCTGGATACTAACCAATGAGATTCCTGCTTTTTAATTTCAAGACGTGCAGGTCCCTCTCCTGACCAATAGGAAGCGGAGAGAGAGAGAGAGAGAGAGAGAGAGAGAGAGAGAGAGAGAGAGAGAGAGTTTTAAATGGTGCTACGCCCGAAATGAAAAAAAAAAATAAATGTGCACGAGATATTGGCCTGCAACGTCTATTCAAGCAGTAACATTTGGACTTTATGACCAGTTACACCTGTCTGGTCCCTATGAGCAGCAGTCCACCATCTACAGTCAACAAAGACCCATGTTTGGTATTAGAACGGGAGAGGGGGGGAGGAAAGAGAGAAAGGAATGAGGGGAGAGGGCAAGGGGAAGAGGGGAGTGGGAAGGAATGAGGGGAGGGGGAAAGGGAAGAGGCCAGAGGGGAGGGAAAGGGAGGAGAAGGAAAGTAAGGAAGGAAAGGGGAAAAGGGAAGACGAGGAAAGGGAGGAGGGAAGGGGGAGGTACACCTGAGGCAGAAATAATTACCGTAAAAGGTGAGGCTGAAGGGAGTGAGTACCAGTATTATTTTAAAAGCTTTTGTATTTTCGTCTGTCTGTCTGTCTGTCTGTGTCTGTCTGTGTCTGTCTGTCTGTCTGTTTCGTCGGCTCCGTTCACAAAAGCCATTTGTTCGTATCTCTCTCTCTCTTGCTCGCTCACCCTTTTTACTTTCTCCCCGTCTTTCTCCCCCCCTCTTTCTCCCCCTCTTTCTCCCACCCCCCCTCTCTCTCTCCCCCCTTCTCGCTCTCTCTACCCACAAAGACTAGCCACGCGCCTCTGCCACCCTTGACACGTAATGACACCTAGGTGCCATTTCCTGCCCTCAAAATAACCGGGTTGTGGCACTATTGATGTCGGGAGAAGTGGCACTCCCCTGGCATTCTCTGATTAACATTTGTCACTCATACAAAGTGCCAGATTAATCCTGGTTGGTTATGAAGCACAGGGAGAGGGGAATGTTCAAAACACCAGCTTAATGTTTTCAGCAATGGTTAGGTTAGGTTTCGGTTAGGTTAGGTTAGGTTAGGTAAGGCTGGGTTAGATTAGGTTGGGTTAAATTGCGTCATAACAAGAATCTTTATCGCCAGGAAGAACCGGAGACAAGGAAGACATTAAACTCTCCTTACCATAACCAGGACGACAGTTAAGGGCCGCCTGAAGCACCATTAAGAGCTGAACTACCCAGGAATTTTGTTTGGTAATAATCCTAGTATAATAATGCTCACAAAAAAGTCGGATAACAATCGGCTCTCTCTCTCTCTCTCTCTCTCTCTCTCTCTCGTCTCTCTCTCTCTCTCTCTCTCTCTCTCTCTTCTCTCTCTTATCGTTTACGAAATCAGTCGACTCAATGTGAAATTAGATGGAATCCGAGACGAGAACTGACGACCAACAGGTGTGAGTGACTGTCAACAGGTGTGAGTGAAATTAGATGGAATCCGAGACGAGAACTGACGACCAACAGGTGTGAGTGACTGTCAACAGGTGTGAGTGACTGGGAGGGACTGTCAACAGGTGTGAGTGACTGTCAACAGGTGTGAGTATATATAACTGGTGTGAGTGACTATCAACAGGTGTGAGTGAATAATAACTGGTGTGAGGAACTATCAACAGGTGTGAGTGACTATCAACAGGTGTGAGGAAGTATCAACAGGTGTGAGTGACTAATAACAGGTGTGAGGAACTGTCAACAAGTGTGAGTGAATAATAACAGGTGTGAGAACTGTCAACAGGTGTGAGTGAATAATAACAGGTGTGAGGAAGTATCAACAGGTGTGAGTGAATAATAACAGGTGTGAGGAAGTATCAACAGGTGTGAGTGAATAATAACAGGTGTGAGGAACTATCAACAGGTGTGAGTATCAACAGAGTGAATAATAACAGGTGTGAGGGTGTGAGGAAGTATCAACAGGTGTGAGTGAATAATAACAGGTGTGAGGAAGTATCAACAGGTGTGAGTGAATAATAACAGGTGTGAGGAAGTATCAACAGGTGTGAGTGAATAATAACAGGTGTGAGGAAGTATCAACAGGTGTGAGTGAATAATAACAGGTGTGAGGAAGTATCAACAGGTGTGAGTGAATAATAACAGGTGTGAGGAACTATCAACAGGTGTGAGTGAATAATAACAGGTGTGAGGAACTATCAACAGGTGTGAGTGAATAATAACAGGTGTGAGGAAGTATCAGCATGTGTGAGTGAATAATAACAGGTGTGAGGAACTATCAACAGGTGTGAGTGAATAATAACAGGTGTGAGGAAGTATCAACAGGTGTGAGTGAATAATAACAGGTGTGAGGAACTATCAACAGGTGTGAGTGAATAATAACAGGTGTGAGGAAGTATCAACAGGTGTGAGTGAATAATAACAGGTGTGAGGAAGTATCAACAGGTGTGAGTGAATAATAACAGGTGTGTGAATCAATCCTAAATTACTTTACCTCCCTACAACAATAACAAGTAACACAATAACAGACATGAGTGGTAGCTAGGTGTGTCAGATGGTGTCACTGTATCTCACTATATAGGTGGTGAATTGTAGTCATGTATGGTAATCTTGATGTAAATTAATGACACTGTATTGTAAATTTATTGAGGTGAAGGTGATAGTAATAAGTGACACTGTAACGGTAGCAACATGTGACACTATAGACACAATTATAATACAGACATATGACACTTCACCAGAGATGACACCATTGTGATAGTGGCAACAGGTGTCATATGGTCATGAAAGGTACACATGGCGTTCTATCATTCAATTTAGTAAAGGTGTTAGGTATTATGGCACTGTCAGCCGGTCATAAATTCCTAATATATATTCATAGATTTTTGTGAAAGCAGAAGCACTACAAATACCTCTCGCTCAATCCTCATGTTGTTTGAGCCGTGAAAAACTTGTTTGAAGCACCATATATATTACTCGATTTAATATATAATAAACTTGCCTTACTAATAATGCTGTTTAACCCACCCAGATAATTCTTTACACTCTAAATACTGTTTGTGCCATTAAAAGAAAGTTTGCCTCACTGTAAATATGTTTGGATCACTGAAAGACGAAAACCAACACCATAACATTTGTAGCTGAACAGAAAAACGAGAAAAAAAAATCTAGTTTGTACATTTAAGGTCAAGGTACACAAATACTAACCTCTTCTACCTGTGCTAATTATTATATCTTGCTATAGTATACTGAGACATAGATAAATATACATTATAATCTTTCTTTCTTGAACGTTCAGGATAACACACTGATCTTAGACATAATTTTAGGGAGTTTAGAAATAATATTGAATCATCTTAGTTATTAAAAAAATAAAAATAAATCTGGATTCACATAACACTGAAATAAATTTAATTATGTAGACTAGAAGATAACTATGAGTAAGAAAGTAAATGTAAACAGACTTTCAATAAACAACAAACAAGACCCCAAGACTCTCCCCACCTCCATTCCACTCCTCCCCTCCCTGGTCCAAACACACACTTAAAACACCACATAACAGGAGAGGGTGAGTTACATTCTTCCTCCCTTTCTCTATATCGTGGAGAGAAAAAAAAAGCAAAGCAATGATTGACAATTACCTCCTGAAGCCCATGTAGGTAAAGACCCTCTGAGGCCGAAAGAGATGCATGATAACAGGCAGATGAGAAGCAGAATAAACAAATGAACACAAATCAAATTCACACGGCACACTAGATGTAAACATTAATTCATAAGGCACACTAGATGTAAACATAAATTCACAAGGCACACTAGATGTAAACATAAATTCACATGGCACACTAGATGTAAACATAAATTCACACGGCACACTAGATGTAAACATAAATTCACACGGCACACTAGATGTAAACATAAATTCACAAGATGTAAACATAAATTCACTAGATGTAAACATAAATTCACACGGCACACTAGATGTAAACATAAATTCACACGGTACACTAGATGTAAACATAAATTCACAAGGCACACTAGATGTAAACATAAATTCACACGGCACACTTGATGTAAACATAAATTCACACAGCACACTAGATGTAAACATAAATTCAAAAGGCACACCAGATGTAAACATAAATTCACGCGGCACACTTCATGTAAACATAAATTCACACGGCACACTAGATGTAAACATAAATTCACACGGCACACTAGATGTAAACATAAATTCACACGGCACACTAGATGTAAACATGAATTCACACGGCATACTAGATGTAAACATAAATTCATACGGCACACTAGATGTAAACATGAATTCACACGGCACACTAGATGTAAACATAAATTCAGGACCATCAAAGAGGAAGGAGAGAGAGAGAGAACTACCAACCCCCTCTTAAACCACCGGAATAAGTTACCCTTTCAGTTTCTAGTTACAGGAAATGCGACAAGAATAACCCCTTCTCTTTTTTTGTAGGGCGAGGGTGTTAACCAGGGCAGCAATAACTCATTTTACACTCATGAATCACAGGAGGAGAGAACAAGACACCCTTATGTTTAAATCGTCTTGTATAACCATTAAGAGACCTATGTAATGTAGTGTTATTAGTTGTGGTTAGTATTTCATCATCGTACAAGGTAGAGGGTGGGAAGAGGGTATATGGTCGACATCATGGCTGGGAAATGTGTTTTTAGTGCTCAGGTCGGAATCAGAAATGCACAACCTGTATTTGTGTGAGAAGTAACACACGATGTGTGGGTTGCAGGAAAGGGACCAACTGTCAACATCCCTACGGCAGAGATCCATCACCTGATGACGACATGTCAGACGATAGTGGTGAACCTACTCAGCCGGGAAACACTGTTCATGAGGTGAATGATATAGTCAACAAATTGGAAAGGCTTGTCGGGAGACGATGTGGAGAAGTGGCTCAATGAAGCCTACTCAGAAATGGTCAGGTGATCGCCAGCTAACCTCTTTGAACCACCCAAGTGCGCAACCACCAAACAAATGATCCGTGATGCCATGTGGCAGCAAGATCTACCATAGACAACACATTATGCTTCCAATATCTTCCCAGGCGGTAGTACCTCCCTGTTTGGTAGCTGCCTAATACCTACTACCTAGTAAAGCCATTTGTTCGTATCTCTCTCTCTTGCTCACTCACCCGTTTTTTCTTTCTCTCCCCTCTCTCTCTCTCCCCTCTCTCCCCCCTCTCTCTCCCCCTCTCTCTCCCCTCTCTCTCTCCCTCTCTCTCCCCCCTCTCTCTCCCCCCTCTCTCTCTCCCCCTCTCTCCCCCTCTCTCTCTCCCTCCTCTCTCTCCCCCTCTCTCTCCCCTCTATCCCCCCCTCCCCCTCTCTCCTTCTCTCCCCTCTCTCTCTCCTCCCTCCCTCTCTCTCCCCCCTCTCCCCCCTTTCTCTCCTCTCTCTCTCCATCTCTCTCCCCTCTCTCTCTCTCTCTCCTCTCCCTCTCTCTCCCCCCCTCTCTCTCTTCCCTCTCTCTCTTCCCCCCCTCTCTCTCTCTCTCCCCCTCTCTCTCTTCCCCTCTCTCTACCCTCTCTCTCTCTCTCCCTCTCTCTCTCCCCCCCTCTCTCTGCCTCATAATCAATTACACTCACGACTCCCCCCCTGGCCCCATTAACTCTTCAAATACTGGCCATAATACCCTATATATTCTGTCAGAGGACACACGCAAGGTCTAAGTGCAAAGAAAATGTGGCAGCAATGAATAGAAGACTGACAATGTGGCAGAAAGGGGACCTTGATGATCTTCTATGCAAAGCAAGAACACTGCAGGAGAGTCTAAAATTCATAGGAGACGGAAAGCGAAACACCGGGGAGGTTGCCAGAAAGTTTGGTAACAAGATGCGTGAGGGAAAAGTGTCCTCGGCGGTAAGATCTCTCAGAGGAATCTTCCGGTGGTGTTCTGCCAATAAACAAAGAAACATTACAACAACTGAAGGAAAAACTTCCCCCTGCAAGTGCAGAGGAAGGCATCAGGTTCCAGGGTGCCTATATCCCTTCAAACACTGTCATGTTCGAGAAAATAACAGGAGGGATGGTGTGGAAAAAACAAAGAAAACACAGGGAGGGGCAGGCCCTTCAAGCCTGGATGCAGACGGTTGGAGAGTCATCCTCAGCACTAACAATTTTGGTGCCGCAGCAAGTGATCTCTGCAATGCCTACGCCGCCCTCCCAAGAAAGCTAGCAACCTCGTACTGCCACCACCTCCATGCTCTGACGGCCTGCCGCCTCATTCCCCTGGATAAAAATCCAGGATATAGGCCTGTAGGAGTGGGGTAAGTGCTGAGACGGATCATTGGAAAATGCATACTGGAGGAGGTAAATAATGATGTCAGGACAGCTGCAGGAAACCTGCAAGTATGTGCTGGTCACCAGGCTGGCGGTGAAGCTGCCATTCACGCCATGAGAAAGGTATTTGAGCAGAGTGATTGTGAGGCAGTACTTCTGGTCGACGCTTCCAACGCATTCAACATAATCAACCGCAAGGCTACACTGCACAACATCAAGATCAAGTGTCCAAGCTTTGCAATGTACGTTGAAAACACCTATAGGAACCCATCAGACCTCTATATAACAAGCTTCAAGGCCCTAAGAGGAGATACCACCATACAGTCAACTGAGGGAAAAACGCAGGGGGACCCTGTCGCTATGGCAATGTACGCACTAGGCCTGTCTGTGCTCCAACATACAATAAAATATGAAACAACCGAGGTCAAGCAAGTGGCTTACGCTGATGATCGGATAGGAGCAGAAAAAGTGGAGGACATCAAAAAGTGGTGGGACCTGGTAACATCACGAGGTCCACAAATAGGGTACCATCCAAACGCCAGCAAGTCCTTCCTCATTGTGAGGCCAGAACACTATGAACGGGCAATGGAGGTATTCGGCAGAAGTGAGGTAAAAATAACAAAGAACGGCAAAAGACATCTAGGTGCGGTAATTGACACTAATGACTTCAAGACCAAGTACGTAACGGGAAAGGTAAATGAGTGGATGAAGGAAATCCACGCCCTGTCTGATATTGCTAAAACAGAGCCACATGCGGCTTTTGCGGCATTCACCTTTGGAGTCAAGCATCGCTGGAATTACCTAATGCGTATCTATCCCTGATATCGGACTCCTCCTCCACTCTCTGGAAGAAGCCATCAAGGTCGCTTTTATCCCACCAGAACTCCGTCAATCTCACGGCAGCCCTCGCTGAGCACACAATAGCTCAGAATGCAGCAAGTCAGGTGGATACCAACGAATTAAACAAGATTCGAATGTCCATTACGACAGAACGGCAGCACACCCGAAGTGATAAACTGTAACAACTGCTGCAGCAATTGCCGGAGAACTTGAAAAAAAGTAGCTATAGCGCAGGAGGTGGACGCCTCGAACTGGCTGACAACGTTACCGATAAGAGCAAAAAGCTTCATCCTTAATAAACAAGAATTCACAGAAGCCATTGTCCTAAAGTATGGTAGGCCAGTAGAAGGTTTGCCCTCCCAATGCCTGTGTTGCTCATCTTATGACATCGACCACGCCATGATGTGTAAGAAAGGGGGCTTCGTATGCATGAGGCATGACGAATTAAGGGACCTAACAGCAAATTTACGGAAAGAAATCTGCCACGACGTCACGGTGGAACCGCCTTTCCTTCCATTGGACGGCGAGAACCTCCGTCACAGGATTCCAAACACATCCAAAGAAGCCCGTGTAGACGTCAGTGGTCGAGGATTCTGGACGCGGGGACAGCGAGCCTTCTTTGACATAAGGATTTTCGATCCAATGGCTGCATGTCACCGTAACCTAGCTCTCGATGCTGCACACAGGAGGAACAAGAATGACAAAATCAGGGCATATGGGGAGAGAATTCTGAATGTTGATCAGGGCAGCTTCACTCCTCTGGTGTTCACAGCCTCTGGTGAGATGGGACCAAATGCAAGATGTTTCTACATTATGCCAGACTCACGGAGGTGTTATCTGAGCGGAAGCAGCAGCCAAGAAGTTAAGTTACAGCCTGGTTGAGGTGTCGACTGTTCTTCTCTCTGCTTAGGTTTGCATTTCTTTGCCTCAGGGGAACGAGATCGTCGGCCCCCAAAGCCGACAAAGGTCGCAGATATTGACTATGAGGCAACAGTCACGGAATGTCGCATAGATCTGCGGCTCAACTAACTCAACACAGCTAGGGTAGCTACTTATGTATTAGGATGGTTGATTTTTAGGTAATAAAATGGCGGCGAAGGTGTGACTATTAGGGTAAGCTGGAAGCCAGGTTTTTTAATGAAGTGAGTGGTTACTGTAAAACATATAGTGTCTCTTGTCTAGGTCCAGTGTTGTTTATCAGGGTGTGAGGAGGAGGAGGGGTGTAGCGGCCATCTTCACCTTCTTGTCCTTTTCTCATTTCCCAGGAAACGAGACAAACAAGATGAGAGAAAGAGAGGTTATGAGAGGAAGAGAGAAGAGGAGATAGATGATGAGGAAGAGAAGAGGAGGAAGAGGATGAGGAGGAAGAAATGAGAAAAAACACAGGAGGAAGAGAGGAGCGAAAGAGAAGTAGGAAGGGAAGAGAAAAAGAAGACAGGAGAAAAGAATGAAGAGACGATAACGGGAAGAAGAGGAGGAAGAAGAAATGAGAAGAGGAGAAAGAGAGGAAAAAAGAATGAAGGACAGAGAATAAACACTTCCTCAACACAATGACGCTCTGGGTAGTAACACAGGGCTGATAATGTGATACCCAATTTAAAATAGAAAAGGTATTCAGTGCGGCATCAGGTGAATCTCATTTGTCATTGTGTTATGTATGCTTCTATCAGGTAATATTGTGGTGCTCTCTCTCTCTCTCTCTCTCTCTCTCTCTCTCTCTCTCTCTCTCTCTCTCTCTCTCTCTCTTGCTCTCGCTCTCTCTCTCCTTATTTCTGTTTATCTCTTTCTTTATCCATACATAGCTCCAGTGGCCAGTTTGCATAACGCGTCACTAACACACTACAACACCTTGAAGTTTATATATATATAATCCTTGTCTCAGAGCCGCCTACCTACGAGTACTATTTCAAGGCGAACTTTTCCGGATTTACTTTGTGATGTTTGTATTAATTGTATGTAGTGACTTGAAATAACACATTAGAATGAAAAATGGTATTCTGAAATAATTAATTAATACATATATACAGCAGAATATATTTCTCAACAAACAGAATAATTAAAAGAATGCAGTTTTCCGGATACACTTTGACAATTTGATAACTAATACACCATGTTTCTTAATTAACGTCTACGGTTTTTTCTCAATATTTTTTACTAGTTATAATAGTTCTTCGTCTGTTTCTTGTGTTTCGTTTGATGTTAAAAAGAAAATACGGATTTAAGACGAGTCATTCCGTGCACTGTGTAAACAAACATTAGCATACCGTCAATTAATTCAATAGTTAGTATGACACCTGTGCTCTCTCTCTCTCTCTCTCTCTCTCTCTCTCTCGCTCTCTCTCTCTCTGAGATTCTCTGGTAAGGCAAACTACTATTTTCCTTAATAAATCCTCCTTTTTAGTTAAAATGGGACTGTAACTGCATGACATGGTTGAAGGATAGAGCTACTGTAATGGCCCTTGTTTCATAAACAGAAGAATTATAGAAATGGGTTAATTACATTTGATTTATATACTGATTCATCCCCTGTAACTTTCCACTAGCTATGAGGTGACATGTTCAATGCACGTGATAAGGTGTGCCCACGGGAAGCCGCGTCATATTATGCTGAGTTAAGGCATTTAGTGACAGGCTTTCTGGCCACCCAAAGCGAGCAGTAGTTTGATATCCTTGACTAGAGGAAGACGTTATTTGAGAGTCGTCGTGGATGGCTCCGTCTTCCCTCGAGGGAGGACGACGAGCCTATTCCGTTCTCCCTCGATGGGCCATTACTCATAGCAGTCACACTCATAATCTTTCATCGAACAGACGTGATTAAACGGTCTATTTACATAGCCGCCGTCCTCTCCCTTCACTCTCATGAATAGTGGAAGTTAAGGTTGATTTACACTCAGGAATTATATAAACAATATTTTTTCAATAAAAGAAGAAACAACAATTGGGTTTCTCTACTCTTACCCAATATAATATATGTCTAGTCCCATATACTTTATGGCTAGTTAACTACGCCTATTGGCGTTCACGCCGACTATTTTGTTAATGTTGTTGGACTATAAAGTGTTCCACTAACCTTGTTACGAGCTTAAAGATTTCCTTGTTGAAGCGCAGTAATAACATTATAACAACCCCCTACCTCTCTCTCTATCTCTCACGAACAAGAGTGAGATAGTGGACTGTAGGATACGCCGGAGAGAGAAAGAGACAGACAGACAGGTAGAGAGAGAGAGAGAGAGAGAGAGAGAGAGAGAGAGAGAGAGAGAGAGAGAGAGTCTTGAGGTGAAGGAGGAATTTCCCTTCTTTTGTAACTAAACATTTGTGTCACGGCGTTCTCGTGGTGTCTAGGAACATGAGCAACAGATGTAGGTGTTCACAAAGGCCTTAAATATATTATGTGAACAGTGCAATCCCGCAAATGTTACGACAAACATTTTACACACGTTGTAATACACTGTGAACAACACCATCTGCTTGCTGCTCGGGACCCCAGACACTTCGGCATAAACGTCTTACAACATAAAATAAATTAGGTACCCGGAGTATTCTTCCCAGACAGATTTACTCAGTAGTTACGACACATTTGGGAAGGTCTATTTTTTTCACGTTGATTTCTGAGTCGTCCAAATTTGTATTCTTAAAGATTCACACGTGACATTTAAACCCCTCCCTCCTCCCCCCCCACACCTTACTACTTCTAAATGACTCGCTTCAACAACTACATAAAGTTTGGTGATACTAAATGGAGCCGAAGATATTTACTGATACTCTACCATAATCAAATATATTCATCATTAATTTTCTAGTTAGGGATGAAGAAATGAGCTAGTATTGTAGACTGAAAATAAAATAACGTGGGGCAAATCTTCCTCATGGTCGTATATAGTATACTTGAAGAGCCGAAGACACAGTCGAGGGGAAACTCCTTGTATACAAAAAAAATCCTCTTTCTATGCATTAATTTCCTTCACTATGGGAAGAGGAAACAAGAACAATTCACTTCATTAGAACACCCAAACCACCCTATCCTAACCATGACTTTCCCGCTGTGACTCCTCTTTCGTTAATGTATACAAACAATTACACTGTCATCAAGGTCATTTAACATGGTAATACCGCCCACTGCACCAGCCTGGACGATATCATTCTCCAGGACCGACAACCAGAGGGACTTATAATGACATTGTGCCAGACATCGTAAAATTACAAAACTGGATATAATGCTATGTAACAGTGAGTATAATGTTACAACAGTGACTAAACTGCTGCGTAACTGGATATAATGCCACGTACCAGTGGATATAATGCTACGTAACAGTGACTATAATGCTACGTAAGTGACTATAATGCTACGTAAGTGACTATAGTGCTACGTAACAGTGACTATAATGCTACGTCACAGTGACTATAATGCTACGTCACAGTGAATACAGTGCTATGTAACAATGAATATAATGCTACATAACAGTGAACATAATGCTACGTAAGTAACTATAATGCTACGTAAGTGACTATAATGCTACGTAACAGTGACTATAATGCTACGTCACAGTGACTATAATGCTACGTCACAGTGAATACAGTGCTATGTAACAGTGAATATAATGCTACATAACAATGAATATAATACTTTCATATCGGGTGAAGGCTACACTGTAACAGTCCTTACTTTTTATACATTTTTGATGCTTTAATAACAAACAACTTTCAGCTAATAAAAAATGTAACTAGAAAAAATGAGAAATGGTAAGATTTATTGAAAAAGAATTATAGTGTTTCTCATCACAAGGTCGGAAATAACTCTAACTGACATCACTCCTTCCCTCCCCTTTACCACCGCACCTTTATGTAATCAAGATCTATTTCCTCCCCATATACCCGTGTAGGTTTCCCTCAGCGTGGCAACTTGACAATTACGGAAAAAACTATCGTAAACATACTCAGACATAACAGAAAAAACCCGCTATATATCATGAACGCAACGCGATGAGGGAAACTCATATTTTTTTATATTTTTTATAGCGAAATTTGGTTAATTTTTGGGTGGAACCTTTCTCTTTTCTTTATAAAGAACTTATCAAATCATCAAAGTGAAAATGAAACGAATTTCGTTTGTCATTAAGAGGGCCAACATGACGAGTGGTACATGCCAAACTTTCTACAGTTTTAGCACACCTGTTACACCTTATATAAAGTTCTCTAAAGTTTCATTTTGCTTTTCCTTCAGAGTATATCACCGTCTAGGAAAGAAAACTTACCAACATAACTTAAATATAGACAAAACAAAAGGAGATAATAATAAAATTTTGAGCAAAGAGACGAGTTGTCAGGTTACGTACGGGAGTGAGGGAGGCGGAGAGGGTATGTGGGGAGGGAGCGTGGTGCTGTCGGTATCCCGCGCGCACCTTACTCACTGTATCGGGCCGCGGCTGGCACCACACTGAACCACTCATCCAGTCAACCCCACCCACCCACCCAGCTACAGTAGTGCCTGGCAATCGCCCATGTGTCACGCTGGGCCACCTGTGTCATAATAATCGCCCCTCTGGTTTGCTGCGGTAACATCACGTCCTTCAAGACAAAAACACACGCGTTTGTAATGAAGGAAATACTGTTTTGTGTGAACAAGATATTCTCTTATTCGGAAAAAATCTTACTCCTCACTCATTAGGAAGCATTTTAGTAGTAAGTTTAGTCCATCAGCATTACTGAATCATTGATATAAAAATGCAGCATATTTTTTTTCAGAAAATTTTTAGGGAACTTACCGAAAGAACATTTTTGAAGAAAATGCTTCAAAAGTGTTCTAAAAAAGTTCTTAACAATTTTCTTCAATAGATGTTCTAACCCAGGCATGGGCAACCCATAGCCCATGGGCCGCGGTTCAGGTAGATGCAGCCAGTTTTACTGGGAATATTCCACCAGGGCACAGGTCATCGACTGTAAAGGCCTGGGACTTAGGGATAGAAATCCCTTACCAGGCTAATCAGGATCTTAATATAGGAAAGTCAAGGACCATGGTTTTCCGAGGAATAACAAACAACCGTTAGAGATTGGCATCTCTTTACTATAAAAACAACACAAAACTCTGACACCACTCAACAATCATCAAATAATTACGGGAGTCAAACAATTAATGGAAGCAACAATTAAAGGAATCAAACAAATAAAGGGGAGTCAGCAATTAATGGAATCAATCAATTAAATGGATTCAACAATTGATAGTATCGAACAATAAAAGGGGAGTCAGCAATTAATGGAATCAAACAATGAACAAATATTTCCTACGGCAGTGGCCCTGGGGAAGGTTCTGGAACACGGTGATGCACACTCAGGGCAGGGAAGCGTCCATTCACTCCACACTCAGCAACGTCTTGAAAAGGCAGGAGAACACCGGGGCACCGACGGAATGTGATGAATTGATGGTCGTGGTATGCGGTAGTGGTAGATGACCAGAGAGTTGGCAGTTGATAGGTGAAGGTCTGGGAACACAGCCCACGAGTCCAGGACCTATGATGAGATCACAGCCAGAATTTGACGGACATCAGGGTAGCTAGATACTGACGGTATGGCGGCTGGGTTGAATCTCCGGCGGCGGAGAGGGTTGCTGCCGTTATCACCTCCGTCCAACCACCCCAAGTGTCGTCTGCACCAGCAAACGAGCGAGTTAGCAGCGGTAACTAGCCGGAGGATCGTTTCTGCCCTTACATCGACCCACACCGGGAGCTTGGGGGCAAAAAAATAGGAGTAAAAAGAAATTAAAAATAGGAGAGAAAAAGACTACTATATTAATCTACACCACGAAGATGCCAGAAAACCAGATTTTTGAAGTGAGACAGATTGTAAGAGTATGAAAACACAGAAGAAGACAAAGCATTTCAGTTTGGTTGTGAGGAAAGAAGGATGTACAGTCTCATTCAAGATTCTTCGAACACTGCTGGAGACAGCTGGCAACTCAAGGCAGTTTGTTTACTATAGTGTGTAACCATTAATTAAGCATCAGGGAACTAAGTAACCAATCACCGAAAACCTTCTACATTCATTCATAATTTTTACTACGTACTATAGTAAACAAACGGCCTTGAGTTGCCAGCTGTTTCCAGCAGTGTTTGAAGAATCTTGAACTAGACTGTACTATGGTATCGAGGGGAAAGTTTTAAATTGGATAAAATCATGGCTCACCGATAGAACGCCGAGGGTCAGCGTAGATGGTGTTAAATCTGAGTGGGGCCGTGTAACCAGTGGGGTTCCCCAGGGGTCAGTACTAGGCCCACTCTTGTTCATAATCTACATAAACGATCTAGATCAGTGGTTCCCAAACTTTCTCTGATCATTACCCACTTTTCATATATGATCCTTATCCATGGCCCCCCTCTCCCAATCCATATCTCTGGCTGGCTCAGCTGCTGGCTGTTCCCAGTTTGGGAACCAGTGATCTAGATACTGGGATCAGCAGTGACATAAACAAGTTTGCGGATGACACCAAAATAGGGCGGCAAATTAATTCAGGGCAGGATGCAAATGCATTACAGGAGGATCTAAATAAACTGCAGGGGTGGTCTGAAAAATGGCAAATGAAATTCAACACCAGCAAGTGCAGCGTACTTAATATTGGAAGAACAAATATTTATAATGTATACAGCCTTAACAACATCAACCTAGAGAAGTCGACTTGTGAAAGAGACCTAGGGGTACTTGTAAGCCCGGACCTACGGCCTAGAAAACAGTGCGTTAATGTTCGAAATAAGGCAAACAGAGTATTGGGTTTTATATCTAGAAGTGTAAGTAACAAGAGTGCAAAGGTCTTATTGCAACTATATCTTGCGCTAGTCAGGCCACACCTCGATTATGCGGTTCAGTTCTGGTCCCCGTATTATAGAATGGATATAAATTCACTAGAGTCGGTGCAGCGAAGAATGACAAATGATTCCGGGACTTAGAAACCTTCCATATCAGGATAGGCTAAAGAAACTTAACTTGCATTCCCTAGAAAGACGAAGAGTGCGGGGAGATATTGTGGGGTATGGGTTGGTTGCAAGCGTTGAGTAGAGAGAGCTGGTTGGTGAGGGTGCTCAGAGGAGGACAGCTTATGGGTCGCCATGCTCGCCGGCGGGAGCGAGGACCGCCAGGCAGGCGGAGGAGGAGGAGGTGTTGCTGGCTGGTTGGTGTAGGTAGAAAGAGGAGAGATCACTACGAGGTCAGGTCTTAAATAGCGGGGGTTGGCGTGGCTTAGTAGTTGACCCCCGCTCCGTGGGCGGCGCTGGTTGACCTAGACCACGAGGCACACACTGTGGAATTCGCGGGGTCGGCTATGCAGCGACAAACAGCGTTTGTAGGGGAGAAATCCACTACAATACTCCCTCCTTCCCTCCAGGCGGTGTAGGAGACTTGTTGTCTGCAGGGTTGCATAGCACATGTGAGGCAGAATGGGCGGTGCATGCCTCATGTGAGACAACGGCGATGGCGTGGATGAGCTGGCCGCTAGAGACAACTGTCTAGATACACAATATCTGAGGGAGTAGAGAGGGAGAAAAAGGGTGTGTGGAGGCGATGAATGTTGTGCTTCCCTCACGGCAGGTACAGAGTCGTCAGATGCGCCTGCTAGGGTGTGTGGGCCTGGGTCAGGAGCAGGGGCTGCGTCAGCAGAAGCGGATGAGGGCTCGTGACAGCAGCTGGGTCCACGACAGCAGCAGGGTGCAGGACATTAGCAGGGAGTACCTGAGGGAGAAAAGAGGGGTGTGTGGGTCCGCACTCAGGAGCAGGGGCCGCGTCAGGAGAAGCGGCAGGGGGTACTGCTGGGCCGGGGCGGCGTCTGAGGCAGGACTGGTGTGTTGGGGTCGGTAGGACGTGGAGCTTGGGGCAGGAAGAGGAGCTGGTGTCTGCTTAGAGAAGCAGTGCTGCTCTAGGGTGTCTAACCTGCGGTGTAGAGACAGTAGTTGTAGAGCCGATGAGAGTTGCTTCTGTGTGAATAAGCCAGTCTTCCATGTTGCTTGAAGACTGGGAGCGTGATCAGTTTCTCCTCCATCCTGTGTGAGTGCGAATCTCCGGGGATCACCATTTGTGGGGTATGTGATGTTTTGGTTCGCACTCAGGATGGGATGGAGAAAGGAAGCTCACAATGTGCTCTCATGTATACATGTTGTATTGGATGTACAATGCAGCTTGGTGCTGGGAAGGCAGCATGGTTACAAGCGTGATGTAGAGAGAGCTGGTTGGTGAGGGTGCTCAGAGGAGGACAGCTTGTGGGTCGCCATGCTCGCCGGCGGGAGCGAGGACCGCCAGGCAGGCGGAGGAGGAGGAGATGTTGCTGGCTGGTTGGTGTAGGTAGAAAGAGGAGAGATCACCACGAGGTCAGGTCTTAAATAGCGGGGGTTGGCGTGGCTTAGTAGTTGACCCCCGCTCCGTGGGCGGCGCTGGTTGACCTAGACCACGAGGCACACACTGTGGAATTCGCGGGGTCGGCTATGCAGTGACAAACAGCATTTGTAGGGGAAAAATCCACTACAATATGATAGAAGTATTTAAGTGGGTGAAATGAATCAATAAAGGGGATATAGATAAAGTGCTTATAATATCCGAGCAGGATAGGACTCGGAGCAACGGATTCAAGTTGGATAAGTTTAGGTTTAGGAGGGAGATAGGAAGAAACTGGTTCACAAATAGGGTGGTGGACGAGTGGAACAAGCTTAGCAAATTTGTAGTAAGTGCGGGAACTCTGGAAAGTTTCAAAAGGAGGCTAGATAGATTCATGGATGATAGAGAGTGGTAGTAACTCTCGACAGGAGCTGCCATGCACAGGTCAACCGGCCTATTGCAGACTCCTTATTTTCTTATGTTCTTATGTTATAACGGGTTATTCTAGTGTGACCGACATCCACAGAGAAACGGTGGGCACCGCGGACAAGACGAGTGTTAAGAGCCTACGGCCTTGCCGGCTGTACACAGATGCCAAATCCACCGAACATTGCCCGTTAAAGTGTGGGGTACGAGATGTTTGTGTTCACACTCAGGATGGGATGGAGAAAGGAAACTCACAATGTGCTCTCTGTATACATGTTGTAAGGGATGTACAATGTAGCTTGGTGCTGGGAAGGCAGCATGGTTACAAGAGTGATGTAGAGAGAGCTGGTTGGT
Organism: Homarus americanus; assembly: GCF_018991925.1. Lineage (NCBI taxonomy): Eukaryota > Metazoa > Arthropoda > Malacostraca > Decapoda > Nephropidae > Homarus > Homarus americanus. The sequence continues at coordinate 279,382 of NW_024723050.1, read as the reverse complement.
GAGGATGCTCAGAGGAGGACAGCTGGTGGGTCGCCATGCTCGCTGGCGGGAGAGAGGGCCGCCAGGCAGCGGCGGCGGAGGTGATGTAGTTTGCTGCGGCTGTAGCTAGAAGAGAGTGGTCACCACGAGGTCAGGTCTTAAATAGCGGAGGTAGGCGTGGCTTAGTAGTTGACCTCCGTCATGTAAGGCGGCGCTGGTTGACCTAGACCACGAGGCATACACTGGGGAATTCGCGGGATCAGCTACTCAGCGACAATCAGCGTTTGTAGGGGAGAAATCCACTACAAAAGTACCTGTAAAAGAGAGAGAGTGAAGCAATATTGCAGCGAAGAGAAGGAGAAGAGAGATTATCAACTAAAGGAGGAGAGTTAATAAGACGAAATGCCTTTGATTCCACCCTATCTAACAGTTGGATAGAAGAGGAGCCACCACAGATATGAAAGCAGTACTCCAAGTTAGGACGAATGAAACCCTTACAAACTTGAAGCAACTGCTCAGGAGTGAAGTAGCTACGGAATCTGTACAGCATTCCCAGCTTTCGGGAGGCAGCTTTAGCAATGTTATGAATGGAGTAAAGCAATACTTATTCAAAGAATAATCTTCACACACAATTCATTGCTGTTTCATCACTTAAGAGTAAGTAAACACAAACACGTGACAGCACAATGAGTATAAATAGTTAACAGTATAAACATTTTAACTTTGTGAATTTACTGGCCAAGTTCACCGTGTAAGGTCACTTGGGAATTAACCAAGATTGGGTAAATCCAAGTGGGGTCACGGTGGTGGTTACAGGGGTCAAAGGTAAAGTTCTCTTCCTTGTTGACAGACTCTCTCTCTCCATAGTACCCCATTCTTCATGCCTGACTGACTGTTCTATCTATTTATTTTCTTGTCTGACAATTAAGTTTGTGAACTCATGCTACAGGCACCGGTACGTACCCTACTGAGGATCGGCGCTGTGGTCCCCTTCAAAGTATTCCCCTTGCGATGCTATACATGAACGCCAGCATTTCTTCCACCACTGGAAAACATTTCTGGAACTCACTTTCTGGAATAGCTTTTATAGCTGCCGCCGCGCGACTCTGAATGTCATCCACGTGTTGAAAATGCGTCCCCTTGATGCGTTTCTTCAGCGAAGGAAATAAAAAAAAAGTCACACGGGGTCACGCCAGGTGAATAAGGAGGGTGTTCCAGTAAGGCAATTTGTTTCTTGACCAAAAAGTCCCACACAATCAACGCCGTGTGAGCTGGGCCATTGTCATAATGGGAGGTCCACTTGTTTCCAGTCAAAAGTTCTAGGCTTTTTTGTCTTTTAAGCACATCGAGTTAGTAAAACTGGTTCACACCTTGCCGAGGGAAGAAATTCTTTGTGAACTACACCCTTAGAATCGAAAAACAGTGATGAGCATTGTTTTCACATTAGTGGCACTTTTTGAGCGCAGCGAGTTTGCAATTTTCCACCGAGAGCTCTGGCGTTTCGTTTCATGGTCTTATTGGTAGACTCATGACTCATCACTAGTAATGACTCAGTGAAGAAGGTCATCTCCAGCTTCTCTTTCCAAAAGGTCTGAGCAAATTTCAACTCTTCTTTACCTTTGTTTGTCACAGAGTTCATTGGCATATTTTTCGCACAAACTTTTCTCATCTTCAAATCTTCAGTTAAGACCTACCTGTTTCCGTCAGTCTCCATTAGCTTACCAAAATCATTAAACAGGAGCCTTAAACATTTACAAATGAATGCTAACTGATAACAAATGATTGGAAATAAATGAAAGACTAATAAAGAGAAATATTTTATTCAAAGATAACAAGTGTAACGTTGTGTCAGTGATGTTTGTTATTATAGTCAACATTCATGGGCTAAACAAAGTTCTTACAA
>NW_024723050.1:175000-272500 GCF_018991925.1 Homarus americanus | reverse complement strand
TTATATTAGCTACTGTAGTAAGGTGAGTATCTGATGTACTGTAGACCATGTGACCTATCAGGAAGAGATTCATAAACTATTTACACTCAAAAATTGGTCCTACAAATCCAGCATTCCAGAAACAGATTAACTGTGACATACATTCTGACATAATCAAGATACGAAGACATGGTCTCTTGTTTCATATAAAATGTGTGATTGCTCAGAATTGTACAACATAAAAATTGTACATCTTCTTGAATATGTACATACAAGTGAAGTACTGTACTCATTAACTCTTTTCTCATTAACATGTTGGGTTTAATTTAATAGTAAATTATTTATTACACCATACTGTTGTCCTTGGTTAAAATTTTGTGCTAAATTCAGTATTATTATTCATTTCCTTATAAAGATAAATACGTGGTAATGGCAAGTGTAGAAACAGCAAAAATATTCTAGTAAATTATGAGGTGGGTGTCTATGATCAACTCAAGATACCTATTTAGTTTTCCATTATAAAGCAACTTAGCTGTGCTCTCTTAACTATACCTCATAAATCTGCTATAACTGTGAGAAGTATTTGCTGTACGGAAGTTGCCTGTTAGTGCGATAAGAGATGGTGATCAACTGAGTTATCGGTTTAACTTACTATATACTGTACTGTATTTCCATTCAAACAATAATCTATCGCACTGATCTATGGAACATATTAACGTACGAGAGAGAGAGAGAGAGATTCAGACAACTGGAAATGAATGTGGCAACAAATTGAACGAAAACTGATGAATTGGTCAATAAAATAGTGAAAGGAAATAAAGTAATAGGCAAAGATGGGAATGTCCTGAAAACTAGAGTAAGATAATAGTATTACAAGGGTGTGAAATATGGAGCAAATTAGGAATAACAAATGATTTGTCTGAGAGCTATATGTAAAGTAAATCTGCATTGCCAATGTTTATAAAATATTACCAACTATTACTTTAACAAAATACCATACCACCAAATAAACACCAAATATATTAAATACAGCATACTGAAGTTACAATAAAACGATGAGCTTTATTTTTTTTTTGGGGGAGAATTGGATAGACAGATAAAGAAATGTGATATTTCTGGCAGCTCTGATTACCCACAGGATGTAGAGAATAAGAAATACTGTAATGAGGAGGAAATGTAGATGTGAGAGGCATGTTGGGCATTAAGATAAACAAACTACTTAAGTAACGAAGTGTAAGAGGATGCACCTGGGGCGTACCAACATTAAGGAGGCATATCATATGTCCCAACGGAATGAAGAAACTGCACTATTTGAGACTGAATGTGAGAAGGACTTAGGTGTGTATGTTGACAATGAGCTGAAGTTCTCGGGTCATTGCGAGAAGAAAGTAAATCAGGCAAATAAATTACTAGGTCTTATAAGAAGGTCGTTCAGATATCTAGAGTGAAGTGCTTCCCCATCTGGAGTACTGTCACCCCGTCGGATCCCCGAGATATACTATGGACTATCAGTTGATTGAAAATGTTCAAAGAAGGGCCACCAGACTGGTGCCTGCACTTCGGCACCTCAACTACCCTGAGAGATTGGAGCTTATACTACAGACGGGCAAGGGGCGACCTAATTGAGGTGTACTGTATAAGCATCTCAAGGGGCACTACTCAGTCAAGTGTCCTTAACTGGAGCTGGTGGACGCTCACCCCACAAGGGGTCACAGTTCAAGGTTGAAGAAGCCACAGGTCCAGAAAACTGCGAGGGCAAACTTTTTCGGAGTGAGAGTTGTGAAGTCTTGGAACAATCTGCCAGAAAGTGTTGTGATGGCACTGAGTGTGAGCTCTATCAAGACAAGACTTGACCAATACTGGAGCAGGTTCAGGCACATTCGGGAGCCGGTGCATGACCGGTACTTGCCAGCAGTGCGTAACAGAGATGTGACCGATCGCCCAAGCGGCTAACAAGCCGATCAGTGGTAAAGAGGATAAAAGTAAAAGTATTACTAACATAATAGTTGAATGAAAAGTGAAGTATTAGTAAAAAAAAAAAGTACTGTACTGGTTATTATAATTCAGAGGTGGATGATATGAGGGAGAAAGAGTAAGACCAAAAAGGAGATGGAACGACATTAGAGTTGGGAGAGGAGGAGGAGGATGGACAATTGGCCACACACAGACATCGAGTGATTGTTATGGAAGGCCGTGATGTTAATGGGTGATGCTGGTTTGTTTGTGTCAAGTAACTGTACAGAGAGTAAACTTAAAGTCTCATTATGGAAGGAAAAATCATAATAGAATAGATTTCTCACAGTAATAAGAATCGATGAATGATAACGATTGGAGGAAAAATGTGCGTGGGGGGGGGGGGTCTAAGAGTATAAGTAGTAGTTAAGTTATGAGGGTCAGAGGTCGTCGAGGTCTTATAAGAGGGCCAGGGAGTCTTCTCAATCACACTAGAATGAGGATGGTGATGACTTTTTTAATCATCCACACAAGAAAAAAATGCTGACACCAGTTTCATTGGTAATACGCACGCACGCACGCACACACACAAACATTTCTTTTAAGGTACAGTAAATACTAATCAGTGATGTGTTACTATAATCTGAAAGTTTGCTAATAATTTGCTTTATGTCATAGGCTCTTCAATTTTATACATTAAGTGAAAACATTTTTCCTCAGAGACAACTGATATGCTTCAGTTTCTTGAGTAAAAGATAAATATACAGCAGTGTAGGTAAACTGCATAAATGTATCCTTTCATATATTTGTATTAATTCATCTAGTCTTCTATTAAAACATAGAAAAATAGAAACATAACGGTATTCATCAGGTGATACCAAACTCTTGTCCACAGTCATTATAATGTGAACTTTTCATTGTCAGATAAATACGTGTCCCTCCCGGCTAAAAATATGTACAGTCCTGAACTTATGTCTTTGCAAATTGGGTAAGGACAACTATTCATCGTCAGCTGTGTTAAGGAAAACATCGTTAAGATTTGTTTATTTCAACTAATCTTCTACCAATAATAACAGGCAAAAGGTGCACTCATATAAAGAAAGATGCCCACAGCGAGATACAAGAATAAACCATATTGTCGTCACAAGTGGTAAAGTGGATGGGATTATCAGCACAACAGCTGTATGGATGGCTGGACAAGTCTGAAAATTTTGTGATTAAAAAAATAAATAAATGATCAAAATGAAAATGTCGAGGCAGTAACATGTAAACTTAAGCATCATAACCGCATTTAAAATACAATAGATCACGACCATTCCATCTATGTAATTATCTTGTCGTATCTTTTATCATTAAAGCTGGTTTCACATTGAGCTGTCACAACATGATACGACTGTCTGGCCATGACATGGAAAAAACTTCGTGTCTGGTGGTTGAATTCACGCTGGTGTGACCAGACATCACAAATCATGGCTGTCATTATATTCATTTCAAAAAAGCAATGCAAGAAGATATATATTTATTCTATTGTATCTCAGTTAGCCCCATGGTAAATGTACTTATATATACCACCTTGCTACTGTATACTGTTAATAAAACATATACGTACATGTATTATACTTACTAGTGATACTCAGATCATTTGAAATTTCCTCCCAAACCTTATCCACACTCCCTCTATTGCTTTGATCCTTCACAGTGAAGTCACAAATTGCCCTCCTCTCTTGCACGAGTGAGATCAACCTCTCTTCATTACACTCAGCCATCTTCACCTTTTGGAATATAGATTTTGACTGAACCCCAGAAAAGTACAGCCAGACAGCACCAGACATGACCATTGTTTTTGTCGCGTCGTGTTGTGTCCGGTCAGTGTGAGACAGCCATTACACCTCTAAGTCTATTTCACTACAGACTTCTCAATAGTCTTCACAATAATAGCTTCCTAAATTACAATAAATATCTAAAATTCTTAAAATTCTTCTCTGTGTTTGTAAACATTGTTTTTCACAGGTATTGTAGAGGAAGATAAATAATGTCCCCGACAGCCAAGGAATTTGTTACATGATATATGAACACAATCTAATATTTTGCTTAATTATGAAATGAGACTAAAATATAACATGGACCAGACAGGTTAATTAGATATTCGTTTTCAGTATTATAAATATATCAAGAACTATTTCAGTATTACCAAATTATACTGAAGGAAACTGTGACAAAGTATACTGTAATTTATATAATTTCAAAATTCTCTCAGTACTGAATAATTTGTCTCTTATAAAAAATTAATCTTGTACAAATGTGAAAGGAATGAACTTTGAATAAAAAAAAATATGACTATGCATTTCGAACATTTATCACATCTCGTAATTATACCCAAATCCTTGAATATATGGACTATTTAACTTATTACATTCACTTCAATAATTTAATACAGTCTTCTTATATTCCAGATCTCTGATAATATAATACTGCTCTTTACTTAATTGAAATATATATTCTAAAATTTATAAATACACGTATACATAAAAAACTAATGTCATACTAATTGTACTTGATAGTCAAATGGTAAGATATTTAAATGACAACAAAAGATTATTGTATTCTGATTCAATACCATTTTTAGTATAAAGGAATCCAGAGAAGCTAGATACCTATATCAAGAGTTGTGTACAGTGTTGACTTCATATAAACAAGAGCTTAAACCATCAAGTCTTCCAGCTGACTTACAGGTCCTGGGGTGAAGTGACCATCAACAACATTCCCAAATAAAAAATAAATAAATAGAATAAAAAAGATTCATGGCACTTGTGATAGTATTTACTTATGGTTTTTGCTATTGACTAACCATATACTGTATATATCTGTTACCAAGTACTGAAGGGAAGAATATGCTGAGAAGAATATACTGATGGGGATATACTGAGGGGAAGAATATACTGGGAAGAATATACCGATAGGAAGAATACATTGAGGGGAAGAATATATTGAGGGGAAGAATATACTGAGGAGAAGAATATACTGATAGGAAGAATATACTGAGGAGAAGAATATACTGATAGGAAGAATATGTTGAGGGGAAGACTATACTGAAGGGAAGAATATACAGTGCTGAGGAGAAAAATATACTGATGGGAAGAATATACTAAGGAGAAGAATGCACTAAAGGGGGAGAATATACTGAAAGGAAGAATATACTGAAAGGAAGAATACACTGATAGGAAGAATATATTGAAGAGAAGAATATACTGAGGAGGAGAATATATTGAGGGGAAGAATATATTGAGGGGAAGAATATACTGGGGGAAAGAATATACTAATGGAAAGAATATACTGAGGAGAAGAATGCACTAAAGGAGAAGATTATACTGAAAGGAAAAATACACTGAAGAGAAGAATATACCGAGAAGAATATACTGAGGGGAAGAATATACTGAGGGGAAGAATATACTGAAAGGAAGAATATACTGAAGGGAATACGGAAGGGAAGAATATACTGAAAGGAAGAATATACTGAAGGGAAGAATATACTGAAGGGGAGAATATACTGAAAGGAAGAATATATTGAAGGGAAGAATATACTGAAGGGAAGAATATACTGAAGGGAAGAATATACTGAAAGGAAGAATATACTGAAGGGAAGAATATACTGAAGGGAAGAATATACTGAAAGGAAGAATATACAAGTACTGAAGGGAAGAATATACACGGACAGGACATTTATTATCAGTTTCATCACCTCAAAAGTTGTCCCCTGAGGCTCCTCGAATTATATCTGTTTGCATTTAATATAAAAATCTTCCTCTTTGAAATAACTATCAAACAATGTTGACTTGAATCTGAAAAATCAATCAATATCCAGGTTTTGCACAATTGGCTAATGTATGCATGACATGTCTGACATATGCATGACTGGCTGGCTTACACCTGACTTGTCTGATGTATGCATGACAGCCGATATAACGAATGATTCTGGTGGATACATTTCTAAGTGGACTTTTTCACTCAGCTTTGATTTGGAGTTATCTCAGGTATTTTTGAGTTGTTAATTAATGCACCAGTTTAGTATTTAATGATGGCTAGTACATGCAGCACTCGCTCATAAAAAAAATATATTAACGCTACATTTTAGTTTTATGCTATACTTTTTCTTATTGAGGAATGATATGCATTGAAGAACTGTCTTAAATCTTTCGTATTAACTCTTCTTACTCACTTTCATTGTATAGGGTTGAGAGAATACAGTGTACTTGTAAATGTAACTTAACATTCGCAGGATGTCAACAACACGTATAGCCTACCCCACAAAATTTCTGTGTCACATAATTGAGATGTCCTTTTGGGTATATAGTAAGTCATGAGGCTATTATCTATGTTCTTATTTATTTATTAACTACCCGGTAATTGACTTATCTACAAAGTCATTTATATTTTGTATTACTTTGTGTCTGTTTAGAGGTGACAGTTCAATGGGTTAAATGAAGACAAAAAGTCATATCATTTGGTCCATTTGGCCACGGGAACATTGATGGTCATGTTCAACAGTATACTTGGGCCTCACTGAAGTACCATAAATCTTTCTGTAAGTGATAAATATATTTCTTGTTCGACTATGATGCATAAGCTCAAGCTACCAAACCCTGCTTTAAATTTTCATGAAACTGCAATGATAAGTTTAGGTAATCCTATGATAATTAAAATTGACCTCTGTACTTAAAACTCAGATACTGAACTCTCACTGGTCACTAATTCTTATAAACAGTTACTCAACAACTCACATTCCAAGTGAAAGACTATAACAATTACTTACATAATCACTGATGTCCTGAATAGATTTTATTCAATATGTTCTAACTTAACCAACAATCATAATATTGATTCCTTGAAGCATAGGAGCCACTTTAGAAATAATAAAATATTAATACAGAATCACAACAAAGCATTCAAAAAATACACTACAGCAATTTCTTCGTCAAATGATGAAGTGGGAACAATCAATCTTACAGCATCTAACTTAAGACAGAACCCCGGCGTCTGACGTCCATGTAACACACACTCTCTAGAGGATGAAGTCCGAGTCATCTACACAGTGAAACTTGTCTTCCAGGCGAGAAATAAACCAACTGAATAAGGTAATCTAGACAGACTAGGTCTTTAATACAGGAGGAGACGATGGACTGGCAGTACTATACGTGGTCGTCTGAATTTCGTATTTCTGGCAGCTGAGTCTTCTGGGCCAAGGCGTTGCAAACAAACAACATCTGATCCAACTTTTTGTCTAGGAGCACCAGCTGTAGGGAGAAGGTTTAGATAGTGACAAAAACACTGACTGACATTATAATTCTTTTAAAAATGATTAATACATGACATTAAACATATATGAGTACCAACTGAGAGTATAAGTAGTAATGGGACACATACTAAGATGATAAATATTATTGAAACATAAAGTAGCAGGCACACAGGTAGATACACCAGGTAAGAATACAAAAGGGATACAGTCCTAAAATTAAAATTGAATTCCTCATTCAATACACACCTGTTGAATAAAAGTTTTAAGGTACTGTATGTCTGTAATTTTAAAAAAAAAATCGAATCTGAATCAAAATGACAAATGCCCCATGATGAACAATAATATTTTTTTCATCAAGAAGATTTTCTCACCCAGTCAAATCGGAGTTTAAAAAGTTGGTCCCACTGGATTCAGTGTCACAAGAACCAGTGAGTCTTCGAATCGGAGTTTGAAACCTACAGCAACTAGCGGACCTAGTGTTAGGAGAGAGGAGGAACAACGGGAACGTTTCTAGCGCAGGAACAATGTAATAGTTTTTGGAGTCCCTGAGAGCCAGGTGGAGGGAACTGAGAGTAGGATAACACATGATAAGATGCAGTTTAAGAATATTTGTACAGAGGTTCTGAATATGTCATCCCCCATCAGGATGTGAGGAGGCTGGGACAAAAGCAGGGGGACAAGCCTCGCCTCCTCAGGATCACACTAGTGAGTAAGGAGAAGAAATGGGAGGTTATTCAGCAGGTAAAAACCTCAGCAAGGAGTGAGGCATCTCGGGGTGTATTCATTCACCCAGATCGCACGGTAATGCAGAGGGAACAGCACAAGAAGCTCCTGCAAGGCTTGAAGCAGAAGGAGGAGGAGTCGAGGAGGAATGGGGACGGGTGTACTACAGTACATGGGTTATATTCAGGGGGAGGGTAGTGAAAGCAAGTGTGGCGACACAGAGCCAGGGGGCAGCAGCGCACCCTCCACCCGCTCTACCCCCCACCCGGGAGGAGGCACCAGCTCCGCCTACCAGACAGGAGGAGGCAAGCGCCGTGTAAACAATGACATTTCTAACCACACCCTGCAAAATACAGTGTACTTAGCAAATGCTGCAGCTTCTGAGAATGGAGGGGGCCGGAGTTACTACTCAGAGCAGAGACGTTACCACAAGAACAAATTCTGGCTTGAATGTCATGTACACTAATACTGACACGTTCCTTGATAAGAAAGAGGAGTTTGAAACACTACTGAAGGTACACCAACCCGATATTGTAGAAGTTGTAGAGCTGTTGTACAAGAACAGGAGAATCGACCCTGAGGATTGTGAGTTCAGTATTGCTGGATATGACTCATTTACTAACTTTTCTCAAGAAACTTGCAAGAGGGGTGTGGTAATCTATGCTAGGTAAGACCTCAGAGCCAGCCAGGCGAGGGTACAGGGAGAGGATGTTTTTGAAGAGTCCAAGTGGTGTAAAATTAAATTAAAGGGAGGGACTTACTTATTGTCGGGTATATCTATACACTGTTAGAAAATTCAGTATTTTTTACATGTTTCTTCTGTATTTCCGACCAGGAAAACGTAGTAATTTGAATTACTTTTTTGTTCTGTAAAATATTTCAGACACTCTCTTTCTCTGTTTCAATTTGTTTAATTATCAATATACTGTAAACTGACATTTTATCATACTATATACTGTACACTTCATGATGCAAAGAGCATTTAAAATGTCATGTTAATGCTGTTATTTCTGTATGTAATTACTGAATATGCGGTTGACGGTTGTTTGTGCTTCACGTTCGTCGTATGTCCGTGTTTGTTTACATTAAATCAGAGCGCCACATCATCACACAGGGGGGGGGGAGGGGGGACGCTGGTGGAGTGGTACCACTCGTGCCTCGCAAGCTAGCTGTCACGGGTTCGATTCCCGGGCCGGCGGAAGTTGTTTGGACACTCTTCCTAGTCCCCTTGGTCCTTATTCACCTAGCAGCAAAGTAGGTACCTGCTGTAAATCGAAAGTTGCGAATTTGTATTCAGGGACAAGTTGTTGGAGCTTCCAATAACTTCCAACAATCTGTTAATTCAACAGATATTTTATGTAAAAATATATACAGAATCTCTGTAAATTATACAGAGAATGTTTGGCAACAATATAACCAGTGAATTTTATGTAAATTTTACAAGATTTTTTTAACAGTGAGATCCCCAAACTGTGGCCCACTAAATCAATTTAACTTAAGAGCCTTAATAGACAACGCAGCAATGCTCAACCCTAGCCACCTCCTTATTATGGGGGACTTTAACTATGGCGACATCGACTGGAGAAAAGAGTTCACCCCAGATGACTTGAATAACCATGATACTCTTTTTGTAGAAACTCTAAGAGATAATTTTTTCTGTTCCAACATGTTAAAGACCCGACGCATTACAGAGGGGAGCAAACACCCAAGCCACTAGACCCTCATAACAAACGAGGAGGGTATGGTGGCCAAACTGGAACACCTTGCCCCGGTTGGCACCAGTAGTGCTGTCATTCAAGGTGAAAATATTTCAAGGGAAATTACGACGGGATGATGGAAGAGATGAGGGGTATCCACGGGCCTGACTCACTAAGGCCCAAGAATGCAGACACTGCTGAATATCATAACTAGTAAAGTGACCCATTTGATCAATAAATATATACCCAAGACCAAACCCAGTGCCTCTACGAAAACGAGGGGACCCCTACACATAAATCATGCGGCGGTCGACAAAATTAAGAAGAAAACCCAGAAATTCAAAGACGTGGGTTGGGTCAAACGATGCGCAAGACAGGAGATGTATGCAAGAGCCAGAAACAAAGCAAAGGCAGAGTTTAGAAGAGCTGAAATGGAGTTCCAAAGGCTGGTTGCAAGCGAGGTCAAGTCAAACCCAAAGGCGTTTTACTGCTATGCAAAGTCGAAATTAAAAACACGAGTAGGAGTATCAGACCTGAGGCTTGAAGATGGTAGTTAAGCAGATTCTGACCAGGATAAAGCCGAGGCATTGAACAGTTTCTTTTCCTCGAGGTTCACAAGAGAGGATGAGATTAACCTTCCTGCGTTTGAGGACAGACGGTTCGACACAGCACTAACCCACATTGCGTTCACAGAAAAGGATAAAAGAAATAAATTGTCAAAGCTGAAGGTCCATAAGAGTCCCGGCCCTGACATGGTGCATCCCAGAGTGCGAAGAGAGTTCAGGGGCTCGGCAAGCTCGAGCCCCTGAAGATCCTGTTCTGTAAATGCCTGGATGAACAAAAGGTCCCAGTGATTGGAAAATAGCTTATGTGAGTCCTATCTTCAAGAAAGGCGATCGTCACTCCACGAACAACTATAGACCGGTAAGCCTGACCAGCATAGTATGAAAAGTACTTGAGAGCATTATCAGAGATGCCGCGATGGAACATCTACTACGAAACAACCTTTTAAAGGATTGCCATCACGATTTTATGCCGGGGCGCTCCTGCTTAACACAATTGTTCAAGGTATTGGATATTTGGACCCATATTCTGGAACGAGGTGATAATATCGACAATAAATACCTAGATTTTGCCAAGGCTTTCGACAGTGTACCCCCATGAAAGGCTGAAAATCAAACTGGAAGAGTACGGAATTCGGGGAAAAGTCCTAACGTGGATAGAAGATTTTCTACATGACCGCAAGCAGGGTGTGGTGGTTAATGGCACAAAATCATCATCTGTACCTGTCACAAGCAGGATACCACAGGGCAGTGTAATGGTTCCGCTGTTGTTTGTTTGCTTCATAAATGACATGCCTGACGCTTTTACACTCCTCCATACAAATGTTTGAGGATGACGCCAAGTTATTTCGGGAAATCAAGAACCAAGCGGACTGTGAAGAGCTGCTGAAGGATCTCTGTGAGCTGCAAGAATGGTCGAAGAAATGGCTGCTGAGATTCAATGTCACGAAGTGTAAGAGGATGAACCTGGGGCGCACCAACGGTAAGGAGGCTTATCATATGTCCCAATGGGATGAAGAAACTGCACTATTTGAGACTGAATGTGAGAAGGACCTAGGTGTGTATGTTGACAATGAGCTGAAGTTCTTGGGCCATTGCGAGGAGAAGGTAAATCAGGCAAATAAATTATTGGCTCTTATAAGAAGGTCGTTCAGATATCTAGAAGGTCCGTCCCTCATAACGATCTTCAAGAGTGAAGTGCTTCCCCATCTGGAGTACTGCCACCCCTTCTGGTCCCCGAGATATACTATGGACTGTCAGTTGATTGAAAATGTTCAAAGGAGGGCCACCAGACTGGTGCCTGCACTTCGGCACCTCAACTACTCTGAGAGATTGGAGCGCCCAAACTTGCCTAGCTTATACTACAGTACAGATGGGCAAGGGGACGACGTAATTGAGGTGTACTATATAAGCATCTCAAAGGGCACTACTCAGTCAAGTGTCCTTACCTGGAGCTGGCAGACTCTCGTCCCACAAGGGGTCACAGCTCAAGGTTGAAGAAGCCGCAGGTCCAGAAAACTGTGAGGGCAAACTTTTTCGGAATGAGAGTTGTGAACTCTTGGGACAATCTGCCAGAAAGTGTCGTGAGCTCTTTCAAGACCAGACTTGACCAACACTGGAGCAGGTTCAGGTATATTCAGGAGCCGGTGCATGCCCAGTATACTTGGCAACAGTGAGTAACAGAGACGTGACCGATCACCCAAGCGGCTAACGAGCCAATCAGTGGTGAAGAGGATAAAAGTAAAAGTACCCACATTACTTAAGCTATCTTTCAGTTCTTAATGACTAATAATCCCAGATAAGCTCTATCATTGGAAGAAAATATCCAATAAGAGGTTGTAAACACAACACATTTAATCTCTTACAGTCTAAGTTTATACACTCTTGAACTGGTCTGGTATGAACTGAAACGAAACATATGCTTCACTTAGGGCCGGAGACAGTCCAGGTGCCAATTATATTCCCTTGTTGATGCCTGTGAAGATAGTGACATTATTACTGTTTAGCTATGACCACGAGGAACTGGACTCAGTTCAGTGTCAGGAGAATGAGTTTCCTATTATGGTCAAAGTCTGTTTTAATCGCATGAGTTTACTAGAGGATTTGACCCCTGACATGAAGCCTCACTGGTCCTCAAGATAACCACCGGATCAAGGGGGATTAAACCTTCAACCTTGACTCGATTGAGAGAGAAAATGGACTGCAAAAAATTGACGTGTGTCAAGGTACTATAAGTCTCTTCTGCCAGCGAGTGATTTAGTACCGGTGCTGTATATTAGGTTAAAAAACTTTCCAACACTCTCTCTAAAATCAAGTGCATAACAGTAAAGCCATTTTGCAATGTAATGAGAAATTTAAGGATTAAATTTAAATAATGATGAGGAAGTCACTCAAATTCACCTGCTGTTCAACTCTATAAAGTCTTGCACCAATAGTCATGGGCTTGACATTTCCAGACTTGTCTATGCCACTGAGATAACTGCCAGGTTTACCCAACGTCTGGTCAAGCCGACGCTGAAGTTCCTGTTGGGAGAAAAAAATGGTCATGAGTTCACTAATCCTGAGTAACAACTGTACAGTACAAAACATCCATCCTACCAAAGAATAATTTACACCAAGAACACCAAATCACTTAATGATTGATTGTTTAAGGTGCTAATGTTTTCTAAATTATAACACGACCTTACCAATATAAAGCAGAAGACTTTTAAAGGACATTCAGTCGTTTGGTGTAATGTACAGGACATGATGTCGAAGTACAGTATACTCTATATAAAAACTACCTGGTTAATCACACAGTTTGATGATAGATATGCCAATAATAGGTGACACAACTTGTTACAGTGCACCAACAACACACTGATATATAATTAGCTTTAGTAGATGTACACGTATTACATTCAGACAGATAACTGAGACACGCTGATGACAACAGTACTGTACTGTACTTGTTTCCCCTTGGAAAATAATTTTGTTTTCCTCAATCACTCTCCATATATCGAATAACCTTAATTTTCAGTAGTATACTGTATTAAGTAAGAGGCTCTTCATGTTTCCTTATGAAAACATAGTGTCTTACAATGGCCCTTATATAATACCTTATCTAATATCCTAAAGATAAATATTTGTACTTACTGAAGACATGGATTTCATTATAACCTTTAAATATCATTACTTTATTGTACATCGTCTCTTACACATCAGAACATAAATCTGTCATTAACTACCCTTATAATCACACCCCCCACCCCCAGTTACAAGGTCTCATTCCACTCACCTTGATTCTGACCATCATGTTAAGGTGTCCTTGGCTGTACTGTTCGATAACGTCTCTCACATCATAAGGTTTTCTGGCCTGTTGGAATTTCCTCCGGGCTACGAAGTATTTAATCTTTCTGATGGCCCTGATGGCATTACGATGAGCCTCAGTCAGCCTGCGGAGGAGAGTCCTGCAGTGTGTGAATTATTGACATGCAAGGGAGGTGCTGCATTCATGGTTAAGAAGGTAGTGCATGAAAGGAAGGTCGTGTCACGGGAGGAGTAACAGGATTTGTATACACAACATGAAAGGATGAAACTGTCTCTGCCAAAACACGAAGGCCCGAATTCAGAACAGTGATTTGAAACCGCATGGAGGTTTAAACCAAGGATCGAGCGAAGATTGTTGATATTCAGAAAGCTGGCTTGAGTCATCACAAAGACTCAAACCGGGTTAATCCAGCCTGGAGGCAGGTTTTGCAGTCGATCCTTCAAGCATGTCAACACGAATTTTGACAGAGTGCAGTTTTGGGCAAGATCATCAAATTTGAAATTTTGTAGAGAGAAGACTGATTGTAGATAGGCAGCATCCTATCAATTTTTATGATGACACACAATTTAAACAACGATATACTGTAGGTTCAGCAAGGGAGATTTCCCTGATATTTTCCGTGAAATGGTTCACCTCTACCTCCCATTCATCAGCTGACGATTGCTTTGAGATTCTTCACAACGAATAGTTTCCAGGTAAGAAAGATTTTGGTTATTGAATGAGTTATGGTAATGTGTTAAAACACTTTCGTGTTTAGGGTCCATGAAGATCAAGCAGGTAAATGTAAAGAACGTTGACGCTTCTTTATTTTGAGTGTTTTTCTTTAGGAAAACTATTATGATGTATATTCAATATGATTGAATCAATGTTGAGTGCATTTTGATTTGAATGTATTAATAAAATAAAGTCTTTTCTTAACATTACTAATCAGGAGAAACGTGGGGTTAAAAGAACGTAAAGAAACTGAACCTAACTGAGCCTAGCCAGGTTACTACACCTTGCATTGATTCATCTTGCTTTTGTTATGAATATTGACACCTGTCCCGGATTATATCTACAATTTATATGTAATTGTTCTTACTCTATGAATTTCTTTGCTATCATATAACAACACAGCCTCGTTGTAACACAGTACGTACCATAAATCATTATAATTTGATCATACATAATTTGATTGTAATTATAGTACAGTACGAGGTATAATAAAAGTAACTTTTGATGTGCATGGAAAGGTTTCTCCTCCTCCATAAAAACTTGTCGAGTCATAGTTGACGCCCTAATCTCGTAAACATTACTCTCGATGGTGATTGGCTGTCGTAATGGTGTAACTGAAATGTGATTGGCTGGAATTTCTGTGATCGAATCCTTGCTTGTAATTGAAGATAATGCAACAGATTACCCGATCCGGGGTTCAAGTTGATGTTCTGAATATGGGTAATCCAGTGCAGGAAATCTCGGATCGAGGAATTTAGATTCGCAGGCCTGAGCCGAGCTCAAATCCCAGGCTCAAATCACCATTTTTTAATTTGGGCCTTAAGGATTATCTAGGGAAGGGGGAGGGGGAAAGGGGAAGAAATGAGGAGAGGAAAGCGGAAAAGGGGGCTAATCTAATGGGGAAATAATGGGGTTTGCATTCAAGTGGTGATGGTACACTGCTACTTTGGTGATAAGATTGGATACTGTCAAGGGGGTGATGGTGGGGGTAGTGTGTAGTGGATGATGGTAGTGATGGTGGGTGTAGTGTGTAGTTGATGATGATGATGATGATGATGATGATGATGATGATGATGATGATGATAGAAATATGTAGTGGATGATGATAATGATAGTGGTAGGGGGTAGTGTTTACATACAATAATAATGAAATATCTAACATTAATAACATAACAATTAAAGAGAACATCATATCAATTAAGGTATACTGTATAACAAATGACATAACACAACTAACCACGAAATAAACAAATCCTACAACATCTATAAGTTTCAATATCATCTATGGTCAAAACTGTTTTATGTTCACCCTATCTTACTCCCTGATCATGTATAAAGAAAAACATAGTTATATTTTGGTTCCCTGTGTGCCTCTTTATTCTCAGATCTACTTCAGTAAATAACACTTTGGTGATATGTTTAAGTACAGTACACAGCTCCTTTATTTATGAAACGTGAGATGCATTAAAGGTGGAGATGGATCTATTTATTTTGCAATTGCTTAAGTGAGTGTCATTTCCTGATGATATAGAAGGGAACCTCTATTTAACGGAATATATGGAGAGGAAAGTCCGTTATATCGAGGGTATATGTTGTGAAACCTCTATTTAACGGAATATATGGAGAGGAAAGTCCGTTATATCAAGGGTATATTTGATGTGAAACTTCCATCTAACGAACTATATATATAGAGATGAAAGTCCATTATACCAAGGTCCATTTAGATGTAAAACGTCATCAAATGGATTACATGGAGAGAGAAGTCCGTTATATGGGGGTTTTATTAGGCTAACAGAGAGAGATAAATAGAACCTGATAATAAATATAAATGTTACTCTTATATAAAATTTCAGTGGTTTAGGAACTTTACATATAACCTGGGAATTCTACGATATTATTCTCGTTTTGGTGTTTATGGAATGGTGAATCTGCTCAGTTCAACATGTTACCTGGGATATGTTTCTTTTTTTTATCTTCCCTTAAAGAGTTGGGTTTATTTACAATTGTTTCTCTTCAATAACTAAACAAAACAAAATCAAGAGGAAGGATTCTCAAAGAGCGTAATACATTGTCATATTGGATTGTGTCACTAGTAACATCATAGACACAATAACATCACACTAGAGGGAAGGGGGAACTACACATGGGAGAACTTGATCATGTGGAGGTGTGGGTACCAGGCAGCCTCTGAGTACATGGGAGGAACAAGTTTATTGATGACGTACACAACTAATACAATTAAAGTTCCCACCAACATATTGAACTATTATAAAGAAATATATACGTATAGTGAATGGAAAAAACAACAACTGTCTTTCCCCTCTAGAGACTGCCAGGCTATTGTCTGAGGGAAGGTGATGTTAAGGTTACAATTAGAATTAAACTTACGAGGTAAACCCCTGAGGCTCATCAATGTCAAGATCTATTTCGTCGGAGGCCACCTCAGTCACCGATGACGCCTGGCTGTGGAGTGCCGAGCCTCTGGGCCCCCCCTCACGACGGGTCCGGTTGGGGGTGCCTGCTGTCGGGAAGGAAGGATGGGTCATGACTACTTGCTGGACACCATCCCAAATGGTGTAGACAAGATGATATGTACTAAATGAATGTCAATGCATAAATGTCTAAAATAATCAACAAAACTTTTTACACAGGACTGTATAAATAATTCTCAGCGTTGACTCCTAAAATCTATTACTGTACATGATTATTTTCAAAAAATGAAATCAAAGTATGTGTTCAGGTTATCAAAATTATATGAAACAAAATCTAAGCAATACACAGGGCAACTCTTTGTGCAGTTTCTGAAATTAATAAAAAAAACTCGGCAACTATTTATTTCATAAAAAAATATATATATGTACATATTTATAAACGATTTTTACATTTTTTTACAAGCATGATATTTATATATATATATATATATGTTGTCATCACAAAGTCACTATTGATTAATAAAATGATGCAGACTAAACAAAATGAAAAATCCAACAAGAAAAAAGGAAAAAACAAAACATACAAAATGAAAAATCCAACAAGAAAAAAGGAAAAACAAAACATACAAAATGGTATTATTAAAACATTCTAGTTTTGTTCATTCACAGATGTGAAGAAGAATATACAGTAGTGAAGCATGAAAACTAAAAACAAAAGTCATGGTTACAGACAGTTTGTGGATGGGAGGCTAAACTAGAGAAAATATAGATATAATAGTCAGCATTCTTTAAACTCAGTTAGTCAGGCTCACACACATTACAAAACCGTTTGTGTATTTCAAAAATAGTTTTCATATATCCAAAAATAGTTTTATCTCGCCTCTTAAATGCTACAAAAGATGTAACTTTGGAACATAATATATCAAGCTTTAATAGGTCCAATGCATATCGTTTATATAAATAATAAGATATATTTTCTTGTTTTAGTATTTACAGCATCAGTATGAGTAGGAGTTACAATGAGGTAGAAGCAAGTACAGTAAAAAAATTTGCTATGCACATATTAAACAACTCTGAATATGTAAACTCATTAATACACTTAACCTGGTACAGTATCCATGTATTATCAATAGATAGCTTAAATACATTTTGAATTGTGATTATAATTTTATATATCGCTATATAAGATATATATGTACAGTATAGTATACAGTATATATGTACGGTATTGTACTGTATATGGTATCGTGCAACATCACCACTGATCATTTTGCTGAAATACTATCAACTATTTCCCTAATACCGGCTGGTATTGGTTCTACAGTTCACAACATAGAAACTGCCAATGTAGGACCAGGAACAAGATAAGTACAGTACACCCCATCAAAGTTGGTCAGATTCATATTGCATTCCTTTTCCAGGAGTTGTGAGTTGACAAATATTGTGTAAAATGGTAATAACTGTAAGAAGAACGGTATTTTTAAACCGTAAATAACATGGATGTATTGCACGTTACTTATGCGGTTCTCGTGAGGTGGTAATGGTCTTGTTCTGTCCTGCTTTACTTGGCCACAATACTGTCTAGTACACAACTTACCCGTACACTCGTAGCTGCGTGACCGAGACAATCCCCTGACCCGCCCAGGGTTGCCAAGGTGGGTGGTGGGCGGTGCCCCTGGGATTTCCGTGATGGGCGACACACACCCGAGCATGCCCCTCAGGCGAGCCATGGACGACCATCGCCGCGCCACCTCCTCTACACCCATGCAACAGATGACATCACCACACCACATCAATACACGCTGGCGCTACACTACGCCACGCCAGCACGCCCGTGCCTACACCCGCCCTGCACCTCTCTATGCCCAGATAAATGCTAAAAAGGTGCTGCTGCCCTCTCTACTACCACAGCTGAGGACGAGTGGGGAGCGGGAGTGGGCCATCGGGCGGCTGGTGGAAGCCTTGCAACAGGGACATGACACTTTGTTACAGAATCGAGCTGCGACAACACACAAGGCTCTCAAGACTTTAGTGTGGGTTAATACAAGGCTTGAGACATGGAAGGCACCAGCTACTCTGTGTTGGCTCAACCACAGGTAAACAAGCACTACATGGACCTACATCAACACATACTGCAAAGTAGTAGCCAAAATTGAAATGCAGACACTCTTGTCGAAAGTAGTCTGTATAAATCTTATGAATTAATACAAACTTGAATTTCAAAGAGTAAAGTGTGATAAGAAATTAAAACTAAATAAAAGTAACACTAAGTCTAGGTGCTGTAAAACTGCATAATTAGGTAGATGGTTTGAGTAAATGTTTTGTAATATCATGGATTAACTCTTTTAAATAAACACAGTTCATGACTGAGAATGATCTGAGAACATACAGTACATGAACGAAGAGCAAAGACATGTACACATGAGGCATGACTAATAAGGTATGCACAAAGACAACCATATGTGTATTAACATCAAGGTCTCCCACACACACCATCACACTAGGAGATTGTTTCTCTTCCTCTCCTCTACCAACACCTTTATCTCTCTCCTGCATCTCTTCCTCCACCCATATACTCTCCTCTTCCATTTCTTAGACTATGATTCTCTACCTCTTGGGATTCACAAACCTGCCCTGGGCTCCTCCACGTAAAACACCATGTCGCCCTCACTGTCTCTTCTGCTTGAGTTCTCTGGAGCTGACGACACGTCCATCTTACTTTTCGATTTCCTTCTCCGTAACACACTTGCTCTCTTGGCCATCTAGGTAAACAAAAAACAAGCATTCAAGAACATTCACAATAAAATGACAATAAAATATTTACTGTGATTCTATTTCAACAGCAAATTGGTCTATTGTTAATATCTAACTGAGTAGATACAGTATAAAGAAAATTTCCTTTGTAAAGAAGAGGAAAGTTATAAGTAGACAAGATAATATAGTGGAGAACAACAATACCAATTATTTACGACATGAATTGCATTTCTAAAAGATACTGTTGATATTCAGTAAATAAGGTAGTTATATGATAGTAATAAACTGTTCCTCTACAATATTAAACTAAGTCATCAAAAACAACATTCACTTAACACTGCAGCTTGCAAACATGCATATTGGGTGTCAGAATTTTTTAACAACTTTCAGGTTAAATGTTTTTTTTCTTTTGCAGGTTAGCAATCTTCTTCAGTATAAAATTTATTGAATGTAATAGTTGGTGCATCATTATAGAGCTCAGAACACATAGAAATGTATTAGGCCTTATTTTTTGGTGATTGTTAGAAATGTGTTTGTAATATTTAGTTGGATAAATGCGTAGTCCTCTTCCAATAGTTACGAATATTCCATTATATAATTTCAGTAATAATTTCTCCAGGTAAATATTGAGTTAAACCAGTAAGTACAATCAAGTCCAAGAATATTATAATAACTTTTACTAACGTTTTGAACTTGGTCAGGTTTTTAATAATATGGTATTGTATAGAGAATGGGAGCCAAAGTTGTGCACACGAGCTCTACTTTCTTCATTATATTTTTTTTTAGAGAATAATATTAATATATCATTTAAATCCAGATCTTATGTAATGCATTGGAAATAATATAACAGGTATTATATGGGATACCTTAAAGCAGAAGCCACCAGCAAGGTTATATGTACAAGATACACTCAGAGTTGTGTGGGTGTGTCATCTGTCAGGTGGCACCTATATGGTTACAATGATAGGACTATATACAGAGCCAGGTATGATGATGGCCTCCTCCCTACACCTGGTCCCTCTATGATGACAAAATATTCATTATCCCATTTAGGAGATATTTTTAGGACTTAAGTGAATGAGCTTATGAGGGTCTACCACCCGAGGAATCATTTGTATTCTTGAAATTTCGTACGTACTTTCATGTGGCTTTAGAGAAAACTTAAGGTAATTTTGCGCCACCTGCCCGAGTAATGCTACGAGATGACTGAGAGTAACACCTCCTGTGGCCCAACTATCGCTGTCTCCTAATTCCATTCCCCTCTCGTTCTGTTTTGAAACCATCTGTCTCTATATCTCATTATCATAAAAATAAGATATATATTTTTTGGGGGGGAAGTAAAGGGGGTAACTTAAATGTTCCCACCTTTTTAAAATCCCCAAATTCCAGGTTCTGAATCAAAATTGGACTCGAAGCAATTTATTTTTTCTCTGTGTTTCACCCTATTCGTTAAAGTGATGGCCCATAACTCGCCACAGAAAAAGACGCCATAGATTTGATGGTAACGATGAAATATAGCTTAATTATGCCGTTGCCTCGAAATTCATCATTAAACTAGCAATAAGGGCTGGAAGAAGGCACATCAGAGGATTCAGAGCTAATGTTAACTTACTACCCTGACCCTTACCTCAACTACCCTGAATAAAATGTTAAAATTAGTCTCCTTATATCACCTTAATATTATCTTTCTGTAACTTAAACAACTTATCTTTCAGTAAATTCCAACGATATACAGAAAATCACTAATTATATACGTAACTTAAAACTTCTAATACTCTATATATACGTTGTTTGTATTAAGTTCTAGCATCAATGAAGTACTTGTTATCAGTATTATTTCTGTGTTTCTTATCACTGAGGCTTCTAGACTGACGATATTATAGTACAATGATGTATGAACCTCCATACATGGTAAAGATACATAGATAACTTCAAACATTATACCATTAAGTTTTACCTGAATTATTACTCTTAAAGCCACAAGTAATATACGGTACACATATGTATACAGTATATACAGATTCTATATATATACTGGTACTATATATTTTTCTCAAAACACCACCATCAGAATCAGTCTATAAGAAAATTTTCACATATGTCAGAGACTTATCATGGGAGAACCATAACAAGTTAACCAGAATGTCAACATTAATTTAGTTAGATTAATTTAATGATAGATAAAAACATTTAGAAATGAAATCATGAAAATCTTCGACAACAATTAACACCAGTCAAGATCATATATTGGTTGTATAGTAGCGACAGAGGTAAACAAGTGTGTGTGTGTGTGTGTGTGTGTGTGTATGTGTGTATAATGAAATTCCCCCAAAATCATATAAACTTTCTTTCTTTTTTTTGAGGGAGAGAAAGGGAGCAACATTCCATCACTTCACTATGATCAGCTCGCTCTCAGCACTGATGCTTGAAATCATGGGGGAGAAGGAAGTGGAAATGAAGAGGATAGAGATGGAAAAGGGAGAATGGAGGTGAAAGTACTGAGTATTTATCTTTCATTGAGACCTAGCAACTTGTACCTGCTTCATATGAAAGGGTCCTCCACATGTCAGGAGGTCAGTAAATGATGAGAGGAGTAAAGATTCTAACAAGTGGTCAGCCCTTAAGGGAAAATTTCAATAGAAATCAAGGTACTAGAGATACAGATAGTAAGAATAATACTTTGTAAATTTTGACCAGACTAAACCTAACAAATTTTAACTTGCAAGTAAATGTTAAATTGTCAAGTGTACAGTACTATACATCTTAGGATACTCTTGAAGGCCTGTGGGAGATATACATTTGTGTGAGAGGAATCTTTGCCCTGCTTCAACATGTACAAGAAACACCCCTGTAACTACCAGGGTATTACTTCATAAAACATCTCATTTTAGATGTTTAAGTCTGCAGAATTAATCTGATCAACACCAAATACTTATACACTTACAAATACGTACTACAAACAGTTCAAGAAGTTCCCACATTATTCCTGTCTTCTCAAGAGATGAATTAACCACAAAGGCTTTATATCCATACATCAATATACCTGTATTATCATCTACTCTGTTGTCATCATTAGGATACACAGGTAAAGATGTATTTTCACTAGTAACCTGATAGCTTGTCTAACCTTGGGTCTTATTAATGATATATACTGTGCTGTGTGATTATAAATTTCCTTGTGAATATGAAATCATTTAACGATCTTTCATGACAAAAACAAAAACAAAAGTTACAAACAAAATAATACCAGCTTCAACACCATAAACAAATTGATAAAAGTAAGAAAAGTATATTCTCTTTACATTAGTTCAACAAAGCCCATTTCTCTTTTAATATAGTCTAACCCTTATTTTTGTTCTTTATCCATAACTACAACTTCAAACAAATGAGTCTGAAAATATAAGTCATAATATACTGTATATTCATTGTGTATTTACACACAGATACAGTTTATCCCTCGCCATATGTCATTTCTAAACCAAAGATAAATACAGTATTAGACAGTGAGAAAATACGATACTAGGAGGTGGAGGCTGTGTGGGTGTGTGTGGATATTGTAATTCAAGTGTAAGCAGATAATATTGCCCAAGTTTTCCAGCACAAAACAGGAAGCAGTATTAAAAAAGATTTGATTTATCTAAAAGCAATTATTAATTCATATTATACACAAAGGCATTAATGATTTATATTATGGATGTGAGTTTTTACAGCAAAAGAATGATTACATGTTTTGGAAAACAGCAGAAAAATCACATAAATGTAATAGTCAATAAAAAAATTAAAAACATTAAGTGGATAACATCCAAATATGTAGCGAGTTAAAGAATCATTAGAGACAAGAGGTAAATGAGCGTTAAAACTGAAAAAAAACACAACGATATTCAACAGATTATATGAACAGTAATGATACTCACTGAGAGGGCATAACAACACCCATCTTTCACCCCAGTAAATTTCTCATGCAAGCTAACACACTGGGTCAGGTGGTGCATCGTGGCACAGCACATGTATGGCAAGGGAATGTGTCTCAACTGTCATGAATGGCATGAGAGCTACTGTCATGCATTCAAGATGTATAAGATACGTATCCCTTATTATATACAAGATATTGCATACTATGTGTTTGTCTACATACATCCATACACATTTGTTCATGCACATGCACACACTTTACATTTTTCTCACTAATGATACAAATGTACACATTACACATACACATCAAGGACAACAAACAAGCTGGAATAATCATTTTATCTCTTTTTGCACACTGATGTAACGTCCAATCTGTACAACGTGTAATCTCAGTACCATTATTACACCAGCTTTCGTCTAATTCTTTCGCGTTACCAGTCAATCATAATTCATTCGCATTTCTGAGTTATCTTTTCAAACAAGCTGTGCTAAACAAAATTCTGAACACTGCATATCTTACTAAAGCTTCTGTTATATGCTGCTTGATTTTGGGGAAGGAGGGAGAGAAGGGGGGATAACTGCTGCCAAGGGTGATAATGTAGCATAAATGGACAACGAAAATGAAATGGGTTGCTATGGTGTTGAGGGGTAACTAAAATACTTCACCTTGCTTAGTGGTGTATTCAGAGAACTCTCCTGCAAAATTGAATCAACATCTACAGTATTGAACATAAGCAATAATATAGTAAAATATAGATATAGGAATAGATTTAGATGCATAAGCATAAGTTCTGATCTTTTTTATGTATTACAATTCTGACTACTAGAAAATTTGTAAAAGATTGTTTCTTATTACAAAGTTAAAATAAGAATAGAGCTTATTGTTAGTTATTAATTGGCATAATCATTAAATTATCAGATGCAAAATATTCATCTTCTGTAGGATGCATTACATAACAATTTGTATTATTTATTTAAAGAAAAAATAACATACCAATTACATACATTTACAGTACAGGAACTGAAGATATGGCTAAGTGTCAACCAAATATGAGAAGCAAACTAAAGAAACTTAAAATTTAATTGTGTGAATAAATTATAATCATAACATGCTTTGATAAAGTCACATTTCCAAAGCAACAAATATCATAATCATAAGGTGCTCCCAGTCAAGCAATTTCTAAAAATAAAAACAAAATAAAAGCATTTTGGATATAATTTTACTTCTGAGTTGATCTTCCATACAGTCTCGTATTTATACCTTAACAAAATATAATGTAAAAAGTGACATTGTCTTCTGTCCTCAATGATCTAGGTCAATAAGGCACTTGAATACATTATCAATTACCATCAATAACAACAAAAACATTCTTGAGATACTGTATTTCATATTAAAAGAAGTAGATTCTGTTTTTAATGTTTAGTATAATACTTAATCTTTGTCTGGTAAAGTAAGTGATATGCAAGGTGAACAGACTCGAAATATATTTGTATTATTTTTTATTCTAGGATATCCCGAGTTTAATCCAATGTGCATTCAAGTACTAATAAGAACACACACTTATTGCCTTTTTTATTGTTGTTCATAATGTTAAAAAAATTAGGGAACGTGAATATAAAGCAACACTTAATTTTTCACATGTAAACAATTTGGTGTCAATCATGTGTCATGTAATATCACTAACTGTATTTTGTTTATATTCCAAGCTAAGAAAGGATGTTATATATAGATGTTTCAGTCTCAGGTTATGATCTATTTACCTAAGAGAGAACGCACAGGGTATTATCAACAACGCCAGTATGACTCTCCGACTAAGAAGAATTTTAAATTTCATATAAATTTATTCTCATTTATAATTACCAAGTTAAATACAGGTAATTTACCTTGCTTAGCGGTGTGGATTGTGAGTTGTTGTTGGCGTTTGGATCTTTGAGGTGAATTTTCCAGGTAGCTGTTGAGTTGAAGTGTTTGTCTGCTGCGTAACATCGCCACAAACACTGGATCAACATGGCAGCTGCTGGGATCTGACGGTTGAAGTGCTTCTGCCGTTGTTTCTGTTGCACTTTAAGAGCAAACCCAGAGCCGAGGATACCCTGTGAAGATGACCACATCTTACCACCCACACACATGACTCGATTGTTACAGACGTGTCATCATAACATACGGTGTTTACAGTTGTTTGCAAGAGGTAAACAACATCACATTGGATGAATAATAAAACGAATGACAGATGAAAAACGAATATACTCGAACACACATAACAATCCCGAACTATGACGGTACAGTAAAATTAAAGTACAGTCAACCCTCGCTTTACGCGGTCCCACATTCCGCATTTCCACGTTTACGCGGTACCCTGCCGAAACAGGAATGCTCACATTCAGCGGTGCGTGTACCCCTTTACGCAGAGAGCGGCTGGCGAGCCGCGTCATTTTTTTATTCAAACCTCCCGCCATCCGCCATGTTGTGTAAGCTGCGCGAGCATGGTGCGCACAAGGTCGCCCAGTCATCAAAACATTACCGAGTTCTTCACCCGCCACCCACCACAGCCGGCCCAAGTCAGTGATAGTGATAATTGTAGTTAAGATACTAACTTATATGGACTTTGAGGGGTTTGACAAAGAGGCCCTGCAAGCCTCTATGGTGGATAGTGATACAATTGTTACAAGTGATACAGGTGAGGGCCAATAATCTGCCCTCTGCCTCGGAACCAACCGCCCATCCCCGTGTGCCCAGCCATCTTTTCTACTTATGCCCTCTGCCTCGGAACCAACCGCCCATCCCCGTGTGCCCAGCCATCTTTTCTACTTATGTAAGTGTTAGAAAACCTAATATTATTGATATTTCTCTTAATTATTAATTGTTTGTGCATACCATCATCAAGTTAAGATAATATTTTTACTACAACATAGTTGTGTGTCGTCAAAAAGTGGAGTTTGGGGGTCGGCCCGGACTCTATTTCAATTAATCCCATTTGTTATGTTATTCACTTTACGCGTTCCTCACTTTCCGCGGCACCCTATGGGTTACATTAACCGCGTAAAGTGAGGGTTGACTGTATACTGTAAATTCCACAAAATACATATAAATAATCCTCTACAATAATACAGTATAATATAAGCTTTTAATAATTTCTGGTAAGATCTTCCTCACTAAAATCGTCATCTCAATGTTCTGTCAAGATGTACTGTACCAAGTCAGACACAGAAAGTCACACCCTCCTATATCTCAAGAAGGAAATAAATAGTCACTCTCCAATATCAACATCTATGCAAAAGTTCATATACATAAATAAAAGCCATCAGTTAATAGATTATAGTGGATTCCTCCCCTACAAACGCCGTTTGTCGCTGTGTAGCCAACCCTTTTCGAATTCCCCGGCCTACGCCTCCAGTGCCGCCTGACGGAGCAGGGGTCAACTTCAACCCACGCCTACCCCCGCCTTATAAGACCTCACCCCGCTGTGACCACCCTCTTTCTACCTACTGCCACCAGCAAGCAACACCTTCTCCTCTGCTCCAGCCTGGCGGCTCCCGCTCCCGCCGGCGACCTTGGCGTCCCTCAAGCTGCGTGCCCTCCTCTGAGCACCCTCACCAACCAGCACTCTCTACTCAATGCTTGTAACCATGCTGCCTACCCAGCAACAAGCTGCATTGTACATCCAATACAATATGTATACAGAGAGCACATTGTGAGTTTCCTTTCTCCATCCCATCCTGAGTGTGAACCAATATCTCATAACGCTACAAGATAAACCAAAATAGTATAACCAACTCATATATCAAGGTATACAGATATACTGTACTCACGGCAGGCAGGGCAAAGAACGATATGGCAAACACACTGAAACATGAAGCAACAATCTTCCCCATCCACGTCCTGGGCACAGTGTCACCATACCCTATTGTCGTCACAGTTATCTGAAAGAGGAATATAAGTCAATTTATCTCATACATTTTACCATTTAACTTAAACAAAATTGTGAGCTGCCATGCTTTTGTCTTCCTCCATGTAAAGTTAAGGACAATATTCCCTGTACACCTGGTAATATTTGGCATCTGTTGGAACCCACAAATGTTATCAAGACACCCAAGAAATATCTGAGAAAACACATTAAGATTCCAATCCCCTTTAACTAATGATCCTCAAGTACTTACAGGCCAGATACTGTCAAGTGTCCAGGGAATTTTGTCCACAACTGTACATAATCCTCAGAGTGAGAATTGTATGAAAAAAATAATGGTGAGCTAGAATTTCATAACTGTTTCTTTTCCTTCATTACAATTTGCTGTAGGACCAAATAAAATATTAACAGTTTAATTTACAAACTTTATGACAGATAACACTAATGCTTTGACTTCCCAACAGATAAAATATCTGAATTTTTACTGATGCTGCAAAATGAAGTTGAGAAAATTTTTCATTAAGAAGAAAAAAAATAAGACTGACCACTTGAAAAAATCTTATACAGCACAAAAAAGACTTAAATCATAACCACAGGAACTAAGACTTCTAAGACTAATTAAATATTATTTCGTGAGGATTTTGAAAGTTTAAGTGAACAGTACTAAAATAAATGGAAAATAAAGTTAACCTGAAATGTCATTCAAAACAGAGATTGATATTAAGTGTCTGGAAATATCTTTAATAATTTTTAATAGTAATAGGCTAAGTTAGCTTAAGTTAGATTAGATTAGGTTAAGGTAGAACATTAACATAATATCACAATGCAAAGATGTCTTGACTGTCATGTCCTCAGCTAACACACCCTGAGGTAAACTTACTCACCTAACACGAATTCAGATAAGGTTTGCCCACCTAACACATCCTGGGCAAAAGTTTCCTCACCTAACACATCCTGGGCAAAAGTTTCCTCACCTAACACATCCTGGGCTAAAGTTTCCTCACCTAACACATCCTGGGCAAAAGTTTCCTCACCTAACACATCCTGGGCTAAAGTTTCCTCACCTAACACATCCTGGGCTAAAGTTTCCTCACCTAACACATCCTGAGCTAAAGTTTCCTCACCTAACACATCCTGGGCAAAAGTTTCCTCACCTAACACATCCTGAGCTAAGGTTCCCTCACCTAACACATCCTGAGCTTAAAGTTTCCCTACCTAACACATCCTGGGCTAAAGTTTCCCTACCTAACACACCCTCTACCTGCCTCCCCTACTCACCACTCCCCACCAGAGGGCATCGGCGTAGCTAGAGAAGTCCCCCTCGCCATCTTCATCTTCGTCGTCCTTCTTCTCAGCCAGGTACACAAAATAGGACGAGAAGATGAGGCCAAGGAACCCAATATACAGAGTCGTTATCAACTCCTGTAGAAGAAGAGCCGGAGTTGGTATACCATTTGGGGCTGCTGTAACAAGTATTGGTTCACCTGAAGGTTAAGTATACAGGTTTATTTTACCTGTTGATTGAAGAGTCTAATGGTAACTGAGGAGGGTGTAAATTGGGTTGGGTTTTCATTTGGGTATTTAATCATCAGGCAAAATGCTTTGGAGTGTCTAATCCTCAGTTGATCATACGAAAAAGCAGACTGTTTGTTTCCAAGAATATATTACCACTAAAGATTAGCATTAACCAAATACACCTGCAGTGCTTTAAAACACTGACACACCTGTAATAGCGTATAAGGTCAAAGTTAGTTTCTAAAAGCTTGGTATTATCCCTACACACTCGCTCCACAATGTATCTCTACGGATGGGTCCGATGAATTTCAAAAGGAACACGAGACTCCTGTTGTCTCGGTAACTGTCAAAATCCTTCGTCCGTTGTGTCATATATCTTACAGAAAATCGAAAAGGTACCTTTTGGAGCGAGTGTACCTTAATTAACCACACTAGTTGAAGAAATAATGTAATGGATATATATCACTATATTTTGCAGTATGTAAGTAATAGTAAAGCATATATAGTAATTTCTTCCCACCTGAAATATTCTAGAGAATCAAAACAATTGAGTAAAATATCAAAACAAAAAGAAACTCAATTCATTGCTGTCCCAATGACTGTACTTGTGTATGAATGAAGACGAGAGAGAATAAGTTTAACTTGTGTGTAAAGGAACATGAGAACGTCATTGTGTCTGTAAATACAATTCCTGATGAGGAACTCTCTGACTTGTCTGTGAGCGAGGAAGGAATTCTTACTTGTCTGTGGATAAAGACGACGGAGCCGAGGAGTCTCCAGGTGCCTCCCTGTCTGTCGACGTGCAACATGCGTAGTATCTGCAGGAAGCGGATCCCTCTGATAGCCGACGTGGCGAATACCTGCCCATTCGACCCCACACACAGAACCACCACTGACGCTACCACAACTATCAGATCTGGAAAGTGAGTAGTGGTTAATTTTGTGGTATAACTGAGAGAAGAAATAATTACTATAAACATCAATAATAAATATAGGGAATAATAATATCAAAGAGGTAAATATTGAAATGAATGATAAATTTTGATGTCCAGGATAAATATGATAGTCAATGAGTTATAGGATATTCATGCAACAGAGCAACAACACATGGAAAAGAGTATATTATTCCAATTATAAACAGTTGTCCCAATTATAAACAGTTGTCCCAATTATAAACAGTTGTCTCATCTATCTGACACTTCAAAACAGTTCCTCGTGTATGAAGAGAGATGTACTAAGGGAGTGATAACCTATAAACATATTAGGAACGTGAGCACCTGAAGGCCGCCCTGAGGAACACCTTTACCTGGGTCATCCTCTCTCTGGGAGCCACACGTCCTTCACATGAGTCTGTGAGGAACGTTTACTCTCACTCAGCTGCAAATTCTGGCGTTTTTCTTAATGCTTTTCCTTAAAAGTAACGATGACAATGTTCCTTTATAAGTAGATAAGTTTGTTTTATAGAGTTTCTCATTGTGTTTGTTTTGTGGTAAATATGAAGTGGTGTTTTATAGAGCCTCTAGCTTATTGTGTATAGAATGTAGTGATGCCAGTGTCGTGTTTCATGAAGCATCTATGGTTTCGACTCCCAACGCTGAAGACGCGGGTTCGATTCCTTAGGCAATATAAATTAGAGAGGCTTTATCTCATACTCGATCTTCCCGAGTCTCGTCCCGAGTATTTTGGGGACGAGAGCAAAAGCATCTCCCTAAAGTGATCGAGGTTAGAACATTGTCCTGGTACGGCGTCAGGTCAGAAGCCTCACAACGGGCGGCGGATATCTCCATCTTTAACACCCTGTGACCTTCTTGATCTTTGACCTAGTGACGTCATATCCAGCAGGAACTCTCCACAGGCATCAAGTAAAAACCTTATAAGTGTTGTTTGTTGATCTGATATTGTCAACGTCAGGTATCACATCCAAAATAATCTTGTTAATGAAGTAAAATTATTAACCCACGTCTGATCAGGTATGAAGCTGTGATTACTATAACAACCACAAAAATAATGAAGAGTTGCTATGGTTACCAGTTCCGACAGGTGAACAAGAGTGTGACCATGGCAACAACATACGCCCCAGGTAAGAGTACCTCCCCGAGAGAACAATATCACAGTCAGGTATATTAAACCAAAAAAATGACCGTCTGTCCTGTGATGTAAGTTTCATTTGGACACTAACATGAAACATGACTGGAACTCTCGTCATGAAGCCAATTATTCACGAGGGAAAATGGCTCCGTGAAATATATCAAGAAAACATATATCGAAAAAGATAATTAAAAAAAAATATTAGTATACATGTAGTCTAGCTCTTAAGTAAATCAGAATCTATTGTAACTAGAGATTTGATTCATTAGAGTTAAAGATTAATTTATATAAAGGACATGAAGACTTTACTCTATCATCCATCAGTATAAGTTGAGGTTCTTGATACAACACTTGGGATAATGTGGTCAACAAAATGAATGGTCGAGCTTGGAAATCAAAATACATATTAACATAGAAGTCTGTTTTTTTTTGTGAGTTTATGTCCAACTGTGAATAGTGATAATGTGCTGTTACCTTTTTGAAATACCTGTGTATGTATAGGTACCTGTATCCATACCTGTATCAATCCTTGTACCTGTATCTATACCTGTATCAATCCTTGTACCTGTATCTATACCTGTATCAATCCTTGTACCTGTAACTATACCTGTATCAATCCTTGTACCTGTATCTACCTGTATCCTTGTATATCTATACCTGTATCCTTGTACCTGTATCCATACCTGTATCAATCCTTGTACCTTGTACCTGTATCTACCTGTATCCTGTACCTCAATCCTTGTACCTGTATCCATACCTGTATCAATCCTTGTACCTGTATCTATACCTGTATCAATCCTTGTACCTGTATCTATACCTGTATCAATCCTTGTACCTGTATCTATACCTGTATCAATCCTTGTACCTGTAACTATACCTGTATCAATCCTTGTACCTGTATCTATACCTGTATCAATCCTTGTACCTGTATCCATACCTGTATCAATCCTTGTACCTGTATCTATACCTGTATCCCTTGTACCTGTATCCATACCTGTATCAATCCTTGTACCTGTATCTCTACCTGTATCAATCCTTGTACCTGTATCTATACCTGTATCAATCCTTGTACCTGTATCTATACCTGTATCAATCCTTGTACCTGTAACTATACCTGTATCAATCCTTGTACCTGTAACTATACCTGTATCAATCCTTGTACCTGTAACTATACCTGTATCAATCCTTGTACCTGTATCCATACCTGTATCAATCCTTGTACCTGTATCCATACCTGTATCAATCCTTGTACCTGTATCCATACCTGTATCAATCTTGTACCTGTATCTATACCTGTATCAATCCTTGTACCTGTATCCATACCTGTATCAATCCTTGTACCTGTAACTATACCTGCATCAATCTTGTACCTGTATCCATACCTGTATCAATCCTTGTACCTGTATCTATACCTGTATCAATCCTTGTACCTGTATCCATACCTGTATCAATCCTTGTACCTGTAACTATACCTGTATCAATCCTTGTACCTGTATCTATACCTGTATCCCTTGTACCTGTATCTCTACCTGTATCAATCCTAGTACCTGTATCTATACCTGTATCAATCCTTGTACCTGTATCCATACCTGTATCAATCCTAGTACCTGTATCTATACCTGTATCAATCCTTGTACCTGTATCCATACCTGTATCAATCCTTGTACCTGTATCTATACCTGTATCAATCCTTGTACCTGTATCTATACCTGTATCAATCCTTGTACCTGTATCTATACCTGTATCAATCCTAGTACCTGTATCTATACCTGTATCAATTTGTACCTGTATCCATACCTGTATCAATCCTTGTACCTGTATCTATACCTGTATCAATCCTTGTACCTGTATCCATACCTGTATCAATCCTTGTACCTGTATCAATCCTACCTGTATCATCATCACCTCATTCATACCTGTGTACCTGTATCCATACCTGTATCAATCCTTGTACCTGTATCTCTACCTTCATCAAACCTTGTACCTGTATCTATACCTGTATCAATCCTTGTACCTGTATCTATACCTGTATCAACCTGTAACTATACCTGTATCAATCCTTGTACCTGTATCTATACCTGTATCAATCCTTGTACCTGTATCCATACCTGTATCAATCCTTGTACCTGTATCCATACCTGTATCAATCCTTGTACCTGTAACTATACCTGTATCAATCCTTGTACCTGTATCCATACCTGTATCAATCCTTGTACTTGTAACTATACCTGTATCAATCCTAGTACCTGTATCTATACCTGTATCAATCCTTGTACCTGTATCTATTACCTGTATCAATCCTTGTACCTGTATCTCTACCTTCATCAAACCTTGTACCTGTATTATGTATCTATGACTGTAACTTATGAATCAAAACACTGAAATTAAATGTAAGGTTGTAGTCAAATCTTTCTCAGACTATAAACATTAAACAACTACCACGGAATCACAAACCTTATGAACACTAAGAAAATAAATTAAGACTAACGTTCAGACACACACATCAAACAAATAATCAAATGCTATAACCTTAACTACAGAACAAACACAAAAACAAACACATTTTGAACCTTAAATACAGTACAAAAACAAAAAAACAAACACATTTTGAACCTTAAATACAGTACAAACACAAAAACAAACACATTATGAACCTTAAATACAGTACAAACACAAAAACAAACACATTATGAACCTTAAATACAGTACAAACACAAAAACAAACACATTTTGAACCTTAAATACAGTACAAAAACAAAAAAACAAACACATTTTCATCTTTAACTACAGAACAAACACATATAAGTCACACACCTCCACTTACCTATAATACAAATTGGTTTCCTTATAAAACGTATTCTGCCTAAGAAGCCCATGTATTTAGAGCGACACCCAGCGGCCCACATCCTAACCGCGTACTCCACACCGAAGAAGACGACCAAGCAGATCTCCTGTAGTAGGGACAGAGAGAAGGAGGGGGGGGGAAGGGAGGGTTAGTTTTTCACCTTCGTCAGTATTCTGCGTGTGGGAGGTAGTGGTAGGGGGTGATGTTGATGTGTAAGAATGATTTAGGTTATAGGATGTTGCTGTTGGTTATACTCACATATTAGATAGTTTCAGAAAGGTTTCATACACACATACTAATTGAAATATATCATACACTTCATATGATAGACATAACAAAATACCTCTAATTATTTCCTTGAGTACAATGCTTTTCTCCTGAGTACTATGAATCAGCCCACAGAATAAGATAGTTTTACCCCCGAGTACGACGAATTAACCCACTTGAGTATAATATATTCTATCCATTATTTACAATGTCTTATCCCTTCCAATACAATGACTAATCGTCTTGAGTACAATAACACGAGACTCATGGGATAAAGTCATTGTACTCATAGGATTAATAACCTAATCATTACTAAATCAAAAAGACATGAATTCCATTAAAAAAAATCACTCATTTCTCACAGCTAAAATAATCCCAACCTTAAAAAAAATGATCAAAACAAAAGAAACACGACGAAAACAAAAGAAACACGACGAAAACAAAAGAAACACGACAAAAACAAAAGAAACACGACGAAAACAAGAGAAACACGACGAAAACAAAAGAAACACGACGAAAACAAAAGAAACACGACGAAAACAAAAGAAACACGACGAAAACAAAAGAAACACGACGAAAACAAAAGAAACACGACGAAAACAAAAGAAATAGGAAGAAAACAAAAGAAACACGACGAAAACAAAAGAAACACGACAAAAACAAAAGAAACACGACAAAAACAAAAGAAACACGACGAAAACAAAAGAAACACGACGAAAACAAAAGAAACACGACGAAAACAAAAGAAACACGACGAAAACAAAAGAAACACGACGAAAACAAAAGAAACACGACAAAAACAAAAGAAACACAAAGAAAACAAAAGAAACACGACGAAAACAAAAGAAACACGACGAAAACAAAAGAAACACGACGAAAACAAAAGAAAGCACAACAAAAACGGACGAAAACCATAACTAGAAAAAGTCTCCCCTTAACACACACACCAGAGGAGGGGAGACTATAACAACATGATCGAGTTCTCTTGTCGCCTTCAACACTGTGGAGACAACGCGACACTTGATCTCGTTTAACTCTCAATTTCTCTTCATTATTTCGTGGCAGTGTTGGGTTAACTGGTCCATCTAGTTTAGGGTGATGAGTTATACCAATGACAGACAGACAGATAAAGATATAGATAGATAGATAGATAGAGGGAAAGTATTGGAGACACAGAAAGAGAAAGAATTAAAGAGAAAGATAGAGGGAAGGAAGGAAGGAAGGGAAGAAGGAAGGAAAGAAGGTAGGAAGGAAGTAGGAGTTTATTTCCTACCAACTAATATACTAATGGCTTTCCAATACCCACAGCCCATCACTAGACAAATATCTGACAGGGGTGAGAAATACATCAGCCTACCCTCAACATACTCATCATACACACTAGTATAACAGTATATCATTATAAAGGGGTGAGAAATACACCAGTCTACCCTCAACATACTCATCATACACACTAGTATAACAGTATATCATAATAAAGGGGTGAGAAATACATCAGTCTACCTTAAACATACTCATCATACACACTAGTATAACAGTATATCATAATAAAGGGGTGAGAAATACACCAGTCTACCTTAAACATACTCATCATACACACTAGTATAACAGTATATCATTATAAAGGGGTGAGAAATACACCAGTCTACCCTCAACATACTCATCATACACACTAGTATAACAGTATATCATTATAAAGGGGTGAGAAATACACCAGTCTACCTTAAACATACTCATCATACACACTAGTATAACAGTATATCATTATAAAGGGGTGAGAAATACATCAGTCTACCCTCAACATACTCATCATACACACTAGTATAACAGTATATCATAATAAAGGGGTGAGAAATACATCAGTCTACCCTCAACATACTCATCATACACACTAGTATAACAGTATATCATTATAAAGGGGTGAGAAATACATCAGTCTACCCTCAACATACTCATCATACACACTAGTATAACAGTATATCATTATAAAGGGGTGAGAAATACACCAGTCTACCCTCAACATACTCATCATACACACTAGTATAACAGTATATCATTATAAAGGGGTGAGAAATACACCAGTCTACCCTCAACATACTCATCATACACACTAGTATAACAGTATATCATTATAAAGGGGTGAGAAATACACCAGTCTACCCTCAACATACTCATCATACACACTAGTATAACAGTATATCATTATAAAGGGGTGAGAAATACATCAGTCTAACCTCCACATACTCATCATACACACTAGTATAACAGTATATCATTATAAAGGGGTGAGAAATACACCAGTCTACCCTCAACATACTCATCATACAC
The DNA here is from genome assembly GCF_018991925.1 of Homarus americanus. Classification (NCBI taxonomy): domain Eukaryota; kingdom Metazoa; phylum Arthropoda; class Malacostraca; order Decapoda; family Nephropidae; genus Homarus; species Homarus americanus. The sequence goes on along the minus strand of NW_024723050.1, from coordinate 236,222 downwards.
ACTAGTATAACAGTATACCTTAAAGCAATATCCCACAGTGTCACCACAGTCATGGCAACACCAGTATACTTACATGCTTAACTGTAGGATAATCATTGACGATATACCAATATATTATTACGTAACATAGTATACTCTTTACGTATCACACATATACCCGTACATAACAGCCGAGTATATTCACATGTAAAACACAAATATACCTACATATGCCACTAACATACACACGATGAGAGAGAGAGAGAGACAGATATGCTCCACCAGTCTTCCTCATCCCCCACAACAAACACTGGAGCCATCGTGGGACATCAAATTTATTTACCTTCCCCTTGATGACATAACCTACCTGTTGACCCCTCAAATACTGTCACCTGTCCATAATAATATTACTTTAACCTAAACTAATTAAGCGTCTCCTGCTCTGTGTTGATGAGTCCGTTCAGTTTAATTCCTGGCTCCCACTTTGTCTCTCACACACACACAAGAATTGGATTTTATTAATACACACAGACAGATACACACACACACATACACTATATAATTATGCAATACGTACAAGTATAATATATAATCACTGATCACAGAAAACTAGCTTGGTACTTGAAATACAGTCTTCAATATCATCGTTTTCACTAACACGCTCATACACACACACACAGAGATAAATAAACAATAAATAAAAATAAGACTAGTGAATAAACAACAAAGGTAAAATAATAACAAGAGTACTTACCATCCAGAAAAGAGTTTCATTGGCGAATTCCTCGTATTCATTGATGGTGGACAAGACACTGAAGATGAGGCAGATCAACACCGCCATAAACCTGTCAAAGAAAATGACTGTGAGTTCACGGGAGACTCTAGCAATATGGAGCGCCTCGTTTACTCTAACATTACGAGATTTATGACGAAGCGTTCCATGTGCTTAAAGCGGCTTAGGAAACTTGAGGAAGGAACATTGCTGAATAAATTATTACTCTTACGTTTTTTTACGATTAATTTTAACTTATAAACGACATAGAAAAATAAATTAGAGAAAATAAGTCACTCATAATAGAAAAAAATAGCTTGTCATGAATACCTTACGTAAATACCTGATGTGATTACCTGTTGTTTATATGAAGTAAACACGTGGGATCATTATGTAAGTTATAACCCGTGTTTATTACCTGAAGTGAACACCTGTTGAATTTATAATTATCACGTGATATAAACATCTTGAGGAAGGAAGGAAGGAAGGAAGGATCATATTATGAAGCCAAACACTTTAACCTCTCTTGACGTAACAATACTGCACACACACACACACACACACACACACACACAACAAGGTTCACCCGGAGTAAAATTATCCCCTGTTCCATTGTAGTCTTTACAAGTTGTAAAGAGAGTTAATATTCTTTGTAAATTTATACAACAAAATTAGTATTAAAAAAGATGTGCGCTTGACACATTTCCCAATCATGTATTTCACTTTGGGATTCAGAGAATGAATTTATTATGCAAATGAGATGAGGAGAAGGGTTGGGACAGTCTTTTGATGCCTAAAGTAATTTTGTATAGACTGCAGTTATTGAAGTACTTGGTGAGTCGTGTGTTATAATTCTCTCTCTCTCTGTCACTTCCCTACCTAACGCTTTGATGATCTTAACTTCAAACGTCACTAATACCTAATACTGTATTTAACCGATAACCGTCTCACACACACACACACACACACAGTAAGGCGTGTGTGTGTGTAATGCAAGTGCTCAAAGCTGCTTGTCTCTAGAGGATGACACACACATGTATGCACCTCCTGGTCGGCTCAAGAGGGCTCACACAAACTACTAAGGGCTGCCTGACTCACTGTTGGAAACTCACGGCAGAGATCATCAACTTGAGGCAATTACGAAATATATCACGCTGGGTGTTGGTGTTTGTTTTGGAAATGTTTGGTGTTTGAAGTTTATATGATATGATTTTGTTTTATTATTATTGTTTGTATTGTTTGGATTTTCTTTTGTTTTATTTTGGTTTTAATTCTCTTTCTTTCATCTATAATTATTTATGATACTAATTATTACATATCCTTATAATAATTGAACCCAAGTAGTTTATTCTTTATTCTATCACTTGTAATAGCAACAATATTAAAATAAAAAGTTTCTAAATTAGTCATAACCAAATTACAACTTTCTCACCCCATTACCATTACTTTTAACACCTTCCCTGACACAAAGTTACGCTCCTCTCAAAGTTTATGGAGTATTTATAACATTGAAAGTTATAATGTGTTTATGTTTATTAATAAGGAGTTGAAATATATTTGTTGTTCCTCGAAATTAAAAACAATGTATTAATTAGTCGTCAAAATTAACTTTCATTTTGATGTTTGAATTCTTGAGGGCGATGGTACAGGTAAGGGCGCGGGTACAGGTAAGGGCGCGGGTACAGGTAAGGGCGCAGGTACAGGTAAGGGCGCAGGTACAGGTAAGGGCGCAGGTACAGGTAAGGGCGCAAGTTCAGGTAAGGGCGCGGGCACAGGTAAGGGCGCGGGTACACAGGTAAGGGCGCGGGTACAGGCGGGTACAGGTAAGGCGCGGGTACAGGTAAGGGCGCGCAGGTACAGGTAAGGGCGCGGGTACAGGTAAGGGCGCGGGTACAGGTAAGGGCGCGGGTACAGGTAAGGGCGCGGGTACAGGTAAGGGCGCAAGTTCAGGTAAGGCCGCAAGTATACTTAATATCTTACCACCTACTAGAATATAAATACAAATATAATCCAAAAAATAAATTCATTTCTATTCGATCATTTTTTTTAAATTTGTTTTCGTTTCCAAATAAATTCTCTCCAAAATTAACAAAAGCGTTGTGGATTACTTTTTTTAATATTGTGTTTATTTGTGGATTTTTTTTTGTATTAATCCGTTTATCAGGGATTTTTTTACTTGTATTTATCGGCTTATTTGTGTCTTTTATTTGCGTTTTGTTTTTTGTTTATAAGTTTATTTCACTTATACAGTAATCAACATTTTTTCAGCTGCGTATCTCTATGAAAGCTTTTCCTGACTGACTGATTGACTGACTGACTGATTAACTGACTTATTTACTGAATGACCGACTGATTTACTGACTGATTTACTGACTGACTGATTAACTGACTTATTTGCTGACTGACTGACTGATTTACTGACTGACTGACTGACTGATTAACCGACTGATTTACTGACTAACTAACTGACTGATTTACGGACTGACTTGTTTACTGACTAACTGATTAACTGACTGACTGACTGATTTACTGAATAACTGTTGTCTTTTTTACTGACTGATTCCAAGTGAACAGGGAATTAACTGAACACTCATGAAGGGTAATAAACAGTAGTTGACGACCACCAGGCGAAATAAACGACTAGGAGACGACTAGAACGACTACCTGAAGGTTTTCTACACGAGGTGAACTACTAATAGAATGTTTTTTACACGAGATGAACGACTACCAGGAGATGTGAACGACTAGTAGACGACTTGAACTACCACCAGGACGTTTTTTTTACACGAGATGAACGACTACCAGGCTAGGTCAACGACTACTAAACAATATGAAAGCCTATCGGGTAACAAAGTGAACGTCTAGTATTAAACGACGCAGCAAAACAAAGAAGAGTACCTCATCTGTTATACGTTCAGCCTACAGCACCGAACAGCACCACTCACAGCACCGCACAGCACCACTCACAACACCGCACAGCACCACTCACAACACCGCACAGCACCACTCACAGCACCACCCCACACCACCACCCCACAACACCACACAGTACCACACACCACCCCACACAACACCATTCAGCCCACCACACAGCACCAACACCACCCCACAGCACCAACACCACCCCACAGCACCACCCCACAACACCACACAGTACCACACACCACCCCACACAGCACCACCCCACACCACCACCCCACACAGCACCACACTTCTCTCTCTCTCTCTCTCTCTCTCTCTCTCTCTCTCTCTCTCTCTCTCTACAGGAATATGGGCTATATAAAACCTCGTTAAAAGAAGACAATTAACTGCTACATCAGTGACCGAGAGTAATATATTTCCACGTCCATTCCCTTTATGAGACATACCACACAAACAAACAAACACACAAACACACAAACAAACAAACAAACAAACACACAAACACACAAACAAACAAACATCGTAATATATGTCTTTAGCAATTTACTCTTTACCTATGTATTTTTTTACTTTTTACAAAAAATATTAATGTTGTATTTCTCCATTCGATTCTGTAGTAAAAAAATAATTAAAATTGATTACATACAATGTCTTCTGTGCCCTCCCTCCCTCCCTCCCCTTCCACTCAAAATCTCTCTCCATTTCCTATAAAAATTTCCCTCTCCTCCTTACTCCATAAGCCCTTTTCCCTAAGGTCCTCTCCTTCTCTAACCTTCCTCTATCATCTATTTCCCTTTCCTTCAATCCTTCCCCTCTAGATGTTACCCCTCTTCCTTCAAAAGCCTCCTTACCACTCTACCAGTCTCCCCTCACCTTGAAAGCCTACCTTTCCCACTCCCTCCCTCCCTTTCCTCCCATTCATTCTCTCCTTTCTTTTCACTTCATTAGACTCCAATCTTACCAATACCTCATTTCCCCTCGTTTTCTCCTCCCTTTCCCCTCCGATCACACCACCTTTCGTCCCTCTTCCTCACGCACTTCCAGCTCCCCTCGCGTCCCTCACACCACCTCACGCACCTCTAGCTCCCCTCGCCTCCCCCACACCACCTCACGCACCTCAAGCTCCCCTCTCCTCCCCTCGCGTCCCTCACACCATCTCACGCTCCCTCTCTCCTCGCGTCCCTCACACCACTCCCTCGACGCAGCTCCCTCCTCGCGCGTCCCTCACACCACCTCACGCACACCACCTCACACCTCTGGCTTCCCTCTCTCCCCTCCCTTACACAACTTCACGCACCTCTAGCTCCCTCTCCCTCCCCCCGCGTCCCTCACGCCACCTCACGCACCTCTAGCTCCCCTCTCTTCCCTCGCGTCCCTCACACCACGCACCTCTAGCTCCCCTGCCTCCCCTCCCTACACCACTTCACACCTGGCTCCCCAGCCCCTCACACACCACCTCAGCTCCCCCTCCCCTCCCACACCACTCACACCAGCTCCCTCCTCCCTCACACGTCCCTCCCACACACCTCAGCTCCCTCTCCTCCCCTCGCGTCCCTCACACCACCTCTGTCACACCTCTAGCTCCTCACACCACCTCACGCACCTCTAGCCCCTCTCCTCCCCCCGCGTCCCTCACGCACCTCCTAGCTCCCTCTCCTCCCTCGCGTCCCTCCACACCACCTCACCTCTAGCTCCCCTCTTCCCCTCCCTTACACAACCTCACGCACCTCTAGCTCCCCTCTCCCTCCTCCCCTCACACCACCTCCCTCCCTCTGCCACCTCACGCACCTCTAGCTCCCCTCACCACAGCACCTCTAGCTCCTCCTCGCCTTCCCTTCCCTCACACCACCTCACGCACCTCTAGCTCCCCTCTCCTCACGTTGTCAGCCTCACCCACGCCACGTCTCTCATGTTAATTGTCTTCTCGTACTTTCACTTTAAGAGATAGTTGATGTGAAGGAGAGTCTCGTGTTGCCTGCTGCTCCTTGGTGGTGGTGCTGCCTGATGGTGCTTCCTGTTGCTGGGTGGTGGTGGTGCTGCCTGTTGGTGCTTCCTGTTGCGGTGGTAGCGCCTGCTGGTGCCTTGCTGCTGGGCGGTGGTGGTGCTGCCTGCTGGTGCTTCCTGTTGCTAGATGGTGGTAATTGTGCTGTCTGCTGTTAGATCGTGGTGGTGGTGCTGCCTGTTGCGAAGTGATGGTGGTGCTGCCTGTTGGTGCTGCCTGTTGCTAGGTGGTGGTGCTGAGCGCTTGTTGTTGCTAGGAGCCGGGTTAGTGCTGGCTAATGTGTGTGTTGACTATAATGAGGTTACGTCATAGATGGGTGCTGCTGGCTGTGTCTAGTGGACTCTCCGGTTAACACTTCATAATACTGAAGTTTTATTTGTTATAGAAAGTCATAAATATGGTCAATACACACACACACACACACACAAACACACACACACACACACACACACACACACACACACACACACACACACACACACACACACACACAGCAGAACACGCGTCCCCATCCCAAGACGTAAACACATCAATGACGTCACCACTAACGCCACGGATGACGTCACGGCATGTAGTCCAGTGCAGCAGTTACCACGAATTATGAAGGTAAAAGTTGCCACATCTACCTCTCTCCCTAGTATGACCAACAAGCGACTTGGTTGTATATTAAGCGAGTCTTTGTGAAAGGTTTGGCGGCGTGTGTTCTCACTTTCAACACTTATTTTATATATCCCTTCTCTTCCTTTCTCTGTCTGCACACACACACACACACACACACACACACACACACGATCAAACTTTCCACCCATTTCCTTGATTGCTTTGAATAATGTCAGCAATTACCATTATTATAAAAGAAAATTATTGGTCAATGACACTCATATTATACACGACCTTGATAATGATTGATAATGATAATAATAATAATAATAATAATAATAATAATAATAATAATAATAATAATAATAATAATAATAATAATAATAATAATAATAATAATAATAATAATAATAATAATAATAATAATAATGATAATAATAATAATAATAATAATAATAATAATAATAATAATAATATATTTAGCACCGTGGCAGAATCTTGTGCGAAATTGACAGTCGTGGAATTGGCGCGTGCGAGAGTGAAATGTTTTATGGTGTGTGTGTGTGTGTGTGTGTGTGTGTGTGTGTTCCAAACCTTTATGAGGTTCATCATAAACAACTACTGTATCTCTGTCATATTATTGTTGACTTAATTCTAAATATGCACAATCACCCACCATCAACAACCACTGTCAATAACCACCATCATCCATCAACCACCACCAACCACAATCAACCAACCAGCATCAAACACCGATCTACCAAACACAACACAATTGTCCATCACACACACCAATGATCAAGGAGTCTCACCTGTTCGTAAACTGGGAATGGGAGGAAACGTTTGGAATGTAGTAAATTCCTGGTGTAAATCCTGGTACTATTCCTACCGCAACTTAAGCATGATAACCGGACGCTCTCTGAGATATCCAGTTAGTAGGGGGAGAATCCAGGTAGGAATCCCTTTGCGTGTGTGTGTGTGTGTATGTGTGTATGTGTGTGTGTGTGTGTGTGTGTGTGTATTTATGATCGCATTTAAACTACGAGCAAAATATTGTTGTTGTAGTGATCATAGTTTATAAATTCACTTAAGTTCAAAATCCCACGAAAAGTTTTATATCCTACAAAAGTTTAAAATTCTACGAAAGTTCAAAGCCAAGCTCCAGGATCCTTAAAGCTCCCTTTCCCTTAAAATAGGAATAAGAAAACTCCACTCGCTATGGTAGAGTCTTAGTGTAATTACGACGCCATATTGGGTAGTCATTTTTTGCGTAGATGATAAGGTTCTTACATCCCCAAAAGCTAAACAAATTGACATATGACCCTTCTAAAAATCCGTCTTTGGGTTCATTATTTGTCAGTTTGTTCACCTTAACAAGCAAAGAAACGTCAAATTGGCTCACTTACAACAAAATAATCTGCACACGACCATCCCTCTTATCTCATAACTGTACAAGACCTCCTCCCTCACCACCCACGACCTGTACACGACCCCCTCCCTCACCACCCACGACCTGTACACGACCCCCTCCCTCACCCTCCCACTAACTGTACACGACCCCCTCCCTCACCACCCACGACCTGTACACGACCCCCTCACCACCCACGACCTGTACGACCACCACCCACGACCTGTACACGACCTCTCCTCACCACTGTACACGACCCCTCACCACCCACGACCTGTACACGACCCTCCTCACCACCCACGACCTGTACACGACCTCCTCACCACCCACGACCTGTACACGACCTCACCACCCACTAACTGACACGACCCTCACCACCACTAGCTGTACACGACTCCTCCGCCACCCACGACCTGACCTGACCTGTACACTCCTCACCACCCACTAACTGGACACACCCCTCACCACCCACTAACTGTACACGACCTCTCCTCACTGTACACGACCCCCTCCGCCACCCACTAACTGTACACGACCCCCTCCCTCACCACCCACTCACTGAATACGACCCCCTCCGCCACCACCCACACGACTGTACACGACCCCCTCCGCCACCCACTAACTGTACACGACCCCCTCCCTCACCACCCACTCACTGAATACGACCCCCTCCGCCACCACCCACACGACTCCTTGTCACGAATGTCATCAGCCAAGACCCGTTTCTATATGAGCTTTGCCACGTCCGTCAGAGCGGTGACACACGGCCTCTCCAGAGCTCTCAGGCGCTGCTCCCGGTCCTTCAGCCAGCGGTGGAGGGCTGTGACGCGCCTCACAAACAAAGGAAATATGGATTTTCCCGCCAAGAAAAGAGCACGGACTATGATACGTCAGTCTCTTCGGCAATATTGAGTACGACACTTTCCGAATCAAGATGCGTCTGTTTTTGTGTTTTGATTTTTGTTTCAGAATATCATCAATACATCAACTCTATTCCAAAGTGGCAACAAGGAAAGTATTTAGGAAATGAGTAATAGGCTACAGATAATGACATTAAATAAAATTCGACATTTCAATCTCATCGAATGTTTTTTTTTAAGTGTTATTATCAATAGTTATTCACGGTGATGATGCTTCCCGAAACAAAACATCCATTAGCACCATAAACAAGTTCATTTAATTCTAATTCTTATTCGATGGCATTAAATCTCGCCTTCCCGCCAAACACTGTAGGGGATACGATACACTATTACGAGGAGAATATTTTAATTGTTATTTTTCAACATAAATTAAGCAATAATATTATGTATTATTATTATTATTATTATTATTATTGTTGTTGCTGTTGTTGCTGTTTTTATTATAGTGTTTTCGCCACAGGAGGAGGAAGACATTATTGTGCCCCAAGTTTCGTCTTTCTTCTCACAAACAATTAACAATTAATCGTCATTCCTTCAACTCTGGACCAATTAATTTGAGACTTGTGCAGCTTTGTCTGTTGCTTCAAAACACCCAGACTACTGCTTCAATTTTCGCTGTTTAGGTCATATTTTTAATAATTTCATGTGGTCAAAAATCAATCTAACCACCCCCCCCCCGCCCCCAATAAAAAATATTGTATTTTTAATTGATGTCAGGTCATAATTAAGTGCTAGGTAATGAGGTCACTTTACAGAGGTCAGAGGTCACTAAAAAATGTATTGTTTTGGTTTTAGTTGTCCTGTGTAAGTCTTCAGGTGTGTTCCGTGGCGGTGTATGAGCGACCTACTGTACTGTATATTGTGTTGGGTTGGTTCCTGTTATTATTATTGTTATTGTTGTTGTTGCTGTTATTGTTGTTGTTGCTGTTATTGTTGTTATTGTTATTATTGTTGTTGCTGTTATTATTTTTTATTATTATTGTTAGTTATTGTTGCTGTTATTGTTGTTATTGTTGTTGTTGCTGTTATTGTTGTTATTGTTATTATTGTTGTTGCTGTTATTATTTTTTATTATTATTGTTAGTTATTGTTGCTGTTATTGTTGTTATTGTTGTTGTTGCTGTTATAGTTAGTTATTATTACTGTTATTATTATTATTGTTATTATTTTTATTATTTTTATTGTTGTTGTTGCTGTTATTATTACTGTTATTATTGTTATTATTATTATTATTATTATTATTATTATTATTATTCAACAACCACCACTACCACCGTCTCTAATACTACTACAATATTTTTTTATTTATTTTTTTAATAAATGGCCTCCAGCCTCCCCCAATAGCCACACCTTCGCCGCAACTTTATTACCTTAAAATTAAATATCCTAATACATAAGTAGCAACCCTAGCTGCTGCTGCTACTACTACTACTACTACTACTACTACTACTACTACTACTACTACTACTACTAAGACCTTTTAACTCCGCCAGTCAAGATCAACAAGGAAATAACCATCAATTTTCGGTATATCCTTAGGGTGATATAAAGAGCTGCTGCTACCACCACCATCAACCACCACTACCACCACAACCACCACCACTACCACGAACACCACCACTGACAACAGGTACTTTGGAGGACGACATGGAACAATAGTAACGAGAGAGAGAGAGAGAGAGAGAGAGAGAGAGAGAGAGAGAGAGAGAGCCCCCATACCGAACCGCCGTGAAATTATACGCCCTCTGTGTTTCCCAAAGTCCTTAATGAAAACTTTTGTCCTCAGAGGAAGGTGTTGGAAGGGCGTCCTAGTCCCCCTATATTGGATCCAAACCTTTTAAAATTAGGAAGAATTTTGTCATCTATTCTTTTCTGTTATATATATTTATTTTTTTACATATAAGTTTGAGAAAGAAAAAATAATGACGTGTATTATTCTGATATTTGTTACCCGGATGGATGGAGAGAGAGAGAGAGAGAGAGAGAGAGAGAGAGAGAGAGAGAGATTGGATTAAAATGTTATTTAACAATACCTAGTGATTTTCTTTTTTTCTTTTTGCAAATTCCAATACAAATGAGCATCGTATATCGTATCAGAAAAAATGGTTCGATTACCATATTCCCCACTCAGCTGTCGTCACTATTTACAGAAAACGGCAAATATGATAGGAGGAACTACGCTAAACACGTTACATACACTACGAGGAGATGAGTTATTATTGGGCGAGTGAGTCATTATCTTGAGTAACTGACCGTTCGATGTAGTCCAGTGTAGGTGATGACAGACCAACTCTCAAGGTTAAATACGATTACAAAACAATAGATTAAATTTGATCCGGTCTGATAGCTTAAGTAAGTATAGAGTAACATATATATTCGAATTTATGTTGAAATATACCTCATGAATTATCACCAACGTAAGAAAAATATTCACTAAAATCATGAAAAATATCACTATTATGAAGACTAAATAGTGTATTTAGTCGTATGTACAATGTATAAGACTTTGTGCAGTGTATCATAAATTATACAACTTGTGGTGATGCTAAAATGACTTGTGTGTTTAGAAGACGAAAATACCAGCAGTCATAAATAATTCTTGGCGTCTGGTGAGTGAGAGTAGCGAGGCAGGGAGGCAGGTATGAGGTTTAATAATTGATTGAGGGGGTGGGGAGGAGGAGAGGGAAGAGGAGAAGGGGGAGGGAGAGAGGGAGAGGAGAAGAGGAAGGAAGAGGAGAGGGAAGAGGAAGAAGAGGAGGAGGAGGACGAGGAGGGGAGGGAGAGAGGGAGAGGGAAGAGGAAGAGGAGAAGGAGGAGGACGAGGAGGAGGAGGAAGAAGAGGAAGGAAGAGGAGAGGGAAGAGGAAGAGGAGAAGGAGGAGGAGGAGGAGGAGGAGGAGGAGGAGGAGGAGGAGGAGGAGGAAGAAGAGGAAGGAAGAGGAGAGGGAAGAGGAAGAGGAGAAGGAGGAGGACGAGGAGGAGGAGGAAGAAGAGGATGCGGAGGAGGAAGAGAGGGAGAGAAGAAGAGGAAGGAAGAGGGGTAGGAGGAGGAGAAGGAGAACGACAAGAGAAGGAAGAGGAGGAGGAGGAAGAAAAGGTTAGACTGCCATAAGGAGGCTTAGCAATGCACCAAGAGTGGATGAATAGAATCAAATCACTTATGCAATATTAAGAATAGAGAAGAGAAAGAGGAAGACTGGCAAGAGTATACAAGCATTATAAGTATAACGGAAGGAAGAGTAAAACAAAATAGACGAGATAAGATGATAAAAAGATAAAAAAGAGAGAAGTGGAAAGTAACTCAAACTGCCTTACCTGTTACCTATAGCTTTGGTAGGGAGTGAGGCAAGTGTTTAACAAGTTGTGGCTCCTTTAAAAAAAATGTAGAACTATGTCAAGGATCAATAATGTCTTGATGGGGGTAAAAAAGAAACGTGAAGAGAGTAGTAATGGAGACATGGGGGGCAGGAGACGGAGGGGATGTGGTTGGGGGAGGCAGTAGAGGCAGGATGGGGAGGGGGAGGCAAGAGGGGGGAAGGGGAAGGGAGGGAGGAGGGGGAGCCAGGAGGGGGAGGGGGCCCAGGATGGGGAGGGGGCCAGAAGGGGGGGAAGGGGAAGGGTGAGAGTGGTTACAACTCTGGTATTAACTGACACAGAATGCAATTGGGAGGTGATTCAGCTGCTGCTTACAGATGCCAATAATGAACTCGGTGACTTAGAAGATAAGTTACAAATATTAGTAAAAGAACCTGTAAGAATATATAAAAGGATATAGTTAATAATGTGAAGAGAGAATTAAGGAGAAATGAACAATAGCTTGAATAAGATAGAATGAAGTGAAGTATTCAGGTATCTTGCCGTGGATTAGTCAAAAAATAGAACAAGAATGAATAATTTAGATCATCAGAAATAAAACTCCTCTCAGTTTAAACTTCCAATGATGATTAGATTTAGATCAACCAAACCATGATTAAGGTTCAAACCCTCCGTAAATTAAACTTAACAAAACTCATTCAAGAGACATTTACTCTTAAGGGATTATCAATTACGCAGACATTTTAATTACCGCTCGTGCTATATACCCTTCGAGGCTAATGAACTAAATAATGATTAATTAGTGACACGAACAAGATTTATACCACCTTAAGCAGTGGAAATATGAACAATCACCTAACAGCATATACAGTACAGATGACCACTTTTCTCCCCGACACACTACATCGATATTAGTGAAACAAACTGAAGCTTCAACTATAATATTTACATCAACAAGTAATAGAATTTACTAAATCGACCACAAAAGCTGATGAAAACAAAAGTCGTAGCACTGAACTGGACAAAATACCACCACCATCAACCACCACAATCATCGCTACCACCACCACCACCACCACCATCAACCACCACAATCATCGCTACCACCACCACCATCAACCACCACAATCATCGCTACCACCACCACCATCAACCATCACAATCATCGCTACCACCACCACCGTCAACCACCACAATCATCGCTACCACCACCACCGCCAGTACCACAACTTACCAAGTCAATGTATAAGTCAAGAATTTACAAGGATGTCATGGAATAATGGGGATAATATTATTGCTACAACTGAGATTAGGAGGGTCTATTAATGGGTACAGCTGAGATTAGAAGGGTCTATTAATGGGTACAACTGAGATTAGGAGGGTCTATTAATGGGTACAGCTGAGATTAGAAGGGTCTATTAATGGGTACAACTGAGATTAGGAGGGTCTATTAATGGGTACAGCTGAGATTAGGAGGGTCTATTAATGGGTACAGCTGAGATTAGGAGGGTCTATTAATGGGTACAGCTGAGATTAGAAGGGTCTATTAATGGGTACAACTGAGATTAGGAGGGTCTATTAATGGGTACAGCTGAGATTAGAAGGGTCTATTAATGGGTACAACTGAGATTAGGAGGGTCTATTAATGGGTACAGCTGAGATTAGAAGGGTCTATTAATGGGTACAACTGAGATTAGGAGGGTCTATTAATGGGTACAGCTGAGATTAGGAGGTCTATTAATGGCACAGCTGAGATTAGGAGGGTCTATTAATGGGTACAGCTGAGATTAGAGGGTTTATTAATGGGTACAGCTGAGATGGGAGTGGCTCTATTAATGGGCACAGCTGAGATTAGAGGGCTCATTAATGGGCACAGCTGAGATTAGGGAGGTCTATTAATGGGCACAGCTGAGATTAGAGGGTCTATTATCGGCAACAGCTGAGATTAGAGGTCTATTAATGGCACAGTTGAGATTAGAGGTCCAGGATGGCACAGTCTGGGATCAATGACTTATATTATTGCCGGTGATCTGGAAGAAAAGAAATGGAGTGGAGGAGTGCCTGGAAGATAGCTGGGGGGACATTTAGGACTGGAGAGCTCTAGAAATCCCCTATCAATAAACTGTGTGTCTGTGTGTGTGTGTGTGTGTGTGTGTGTGTGTGTGTGTGTGTGTGTGTGAATCCACCAAAAAATACATCTAATTTTTTTTTACGTTGGTATTTCAGGAAACAAAACTATCTTTAATAAAATCAAAATACCAGTAAGAGCAACAGGTCCTGAGTCACCCACTCTATCACCCAACCTCTGGTATACCTTAAGACGGAGACATACAATACTCACACAAACACCAAAGTATTACCTGTAATTAACATACTTTCAAAACATCATATACACATATACAAAACAACAGGGATATACGAGAATTCACCTAGAGATAATTATCCTTCCCTCAGGTGTGGATTGTAAAGAATGGGGTGTGAGGTTTACACTATCCAAGGTGTTGAGTGAAACAGGTAAGAGGAGATGAGATAACGGTGAATTTTAGAACAGTCTCCCCTCCCTCCTCCCACTAAGTCCTCGTTTTCTTTGTACACAAGAGATCACAGAGGCCAGGTACCCATTTTTCTGTAACAAATTATGATTACAGAGATTACAATAGGCCGTTTCACCGTCTATAAAACAAAAAAAAGCACAGAGGTCCTTCACTCTTGACAAAACACACACACGCGCACACACACACACACACGCGCACACACACACACACACACACACACACACACACACACGATGGGAACTACTACATCATCAGGCCCCTCGTAACACCATCTGTGAGGGAATTACTACACCACGTCAAGCCCCTCTGCAAACTTTTTCAATAAACCGTTTATTATTATTATTTATTTATTATTACACACACACACACACACACACACACACACACACACACACACACACACACACACCTTGCTACTCACTATGACACAATTATCGAGGAAAACATATCAATAAAATAATATAAATCAATTACTAGATATTAAAAGATATTAAAGAAACATTATGATAATTACAAACTTACTAAGACCCGTTAACGATCATTCATCAAAGTCGTCATCAATTAAATCCATGTAATTACCATTTTCTTCTGGAGGGTGAACTCAGTCAGATTTATATAATTAAGACAATCCATCAAACTTCTCTTAATTTCGATTGTAAGAGTTGGCGGAGAGGAAGAGATTTCTCATTAAAGGCACGACTAGGTTTTCTAATGCACGGTAGGAGCTAATCAGAGTTGGAGAGACAGAATTGGGGGGGGGGGTGGTGTGGGGCCAGAGAGAGAGAGAATTTTAGTTTCTTTAGTTAATTGGTGGTGAGTGAAAATGGTATTGTTTTTGTGTTTTTTTACTCTCTCTCTCTCTCTCTCTCTCTCTCTCTCTCTCTCTCTCTCTCTCTCTCTCTCACAAAACCTATAGTCTACACAGGACGTAAACCTTATTGAGCATTCTACACCTCACGAGGGCGTTGCTCAGGTGTACTGAGTGTGTAGCCAGAGTGTTACTAAGGTTGTAGCTGAGTGTAATGATCGGTGTAGCCAGGGTGTACCAAGTGTGTTGCAAGGGTGTACCAAGTGTGTTGCAAGGGTGTACCAAGTGTGTACCGAGGGTGTAGCTGGAGTGTTTCTAAGGGTGTAGCCGGAGTAACTGTGTGTGTTGACAGGGTGTAGTTGGAGTGTAGTGGATAAGTTGCCAAGCACACAGCCCAGGTAAAGCCGAGAGGAGTTTCAACATTTAAGCTGTCTAGTGGCTGGGGGCGAATCAAAGAGCCTGTCCAGTACAAAGAGATGGTGGTAAGCTCATCTGTGTGTCTGTCTGTCTGTCTGTCTCTCTGTCTGTTTTTGTTTTGTTTTTCTCTCTCTTTTTTTCTGTCTGTCTGTCTGTTTCTTTTTTCTCTCTTATTCTCTGTCTGTCTGTCTGTCAATCTGTCTGTTTCTTTTTTCTCTCTTATTCTCTGTCTGTCTGTCTGTCAATCTGTCTGTCTATCTGTTTCTATCTCACTTTCTTTATCTCTTTCTTTTTTCTCTCTTTCGTGTTCTGTCTAATTCTGTGTGTCTGCCTATCTGTCTCTCTATCTCTACCTTTCTCGTTTTCTCTCTTTTTCTCTCTGTCTCTACCTCTCTCTTTTTCTCTTTATCTATCTTACTTTTCACATCATTTCTTTCCAAAACACTACCCAGGAGAAGAGATTCCATAACACACGAACACACCAACAAGTAATCCACACGAACACACGAACAAGTAATACACACGAACACCCCAACAAGTAATACACACGAACAAGTAATCCACACGAACACACCAACAAGTAATCCACACGAACACCCCAACAAGTAATACACACGAACAAGTAATCCACACGAACACACCAACAAGTAATACACACGAACAAGTAATCCACACGAACACACCAACAAGTAATCCACACGAACACACCAACAAGTAATCCACACGAACACACGAACAAGTAAACCACACGAACACACCAACAAGTAATCCACACGAACACACACGAACAAGTAATCCACACGAACACACGAACAAGTAATCCACACGAACACACCAACAAGCAATCCACACGAACACACGAACAAGTAATACACACGAACAAGTAATCCACACGAACACACCAACAAGTAATCCACACGAACACACGAACAAGAATCCACACGAACAAGTAATACACACGAACACACGAAACAAGTAATCCACACGAACACACCAACAAGTAATCCACAAACACACGAACAAGTAATACACACGAACAAGTAATCCATACACGAACACACACCAACAAGTAATACACACGAACAAAGTAATCCACACGAACACACCAACAGTAAAACCACACGAACACATTAATGAACAAGTAATCCACACGAACACACGAACAAGTATTACACACGAACACACGAACAAGTAATCCACACGAACACACCAAATAAGTAATACACACGAACAAGTAATCCACACGAACACACGAACAAGTAATCCACACGAACACACCAACAAGTAATCCACACGAACACACCAACAAGTAATCCACACGAACAAGTAATCCACACGAACACACCAACAAGTAATCCATACCAACACACGAACAACCAGTGTAATTACCACCCCAGACGATTAGAAAACCCGATACCCGATATTACCTGGAAGTGAGGCGGGTGAAAGGTGAATGGAGTTAGGTTAGGTTAGGTTAGGTTAGGTTAGGTTAGGTTAGGTTAGGTTAGGTTAGGTTAGGTTTGGTTAGGTTTGGTTAGGTTAGGTTAGGTTAGGTTAGGTTTGGTTAGGTAAATTTAATCATCAAAGGAATGGAATAGTGGGTTATAATATTCCCTATTTCACTCTTATACGTAGGGAAGGATTAGGATTAGGTTGACAGACAGACAGACAGACAGACAGAGGCAGACAGACAGAGACAGACAGACAGACACAGACAGAGACAGACAGACAGATATAGATAGACAGAATTATGGATTTATAATGAGACAGATAGATACATAGACAGATATAAAGTGGATATATAGATAATTACAATTCAGCACTAGTAGTATCTTAAGAGTTACTTAATATATTACAAAATTATGACATAGAGGAGTTATAAACAAGTTCTTATATATATGGTCGATAAACTAAAAAAAATGATTCTATGGAAATGTAAAACGTGTACTGAAGACCAATGAATAAGCAGCAGTTGAATCCTTATCACAGAGTCTTGTAGGGTAGTGGAGGAGGGGGTGGGGGGTGGAAGGTAAGGGGGAGGGGTACGTAGATAGGTAGCAGGACAGGTAAGGGGAACCAGAAGTAGGTGAGGGGCGGGGGGTACTTAGCCAGGTGAGGAGGAAAGGGGTACTTAGCCAGGTGACAGGTGAGGGGAGAAGAGGTACTAGCCAGGTGAAGGGGCGAGGGGGTACTAGCCAGGTGACAGGTGAGGAGAGTGAGGTGTACTAGCCAGGTGACAGGTGAGGAGAGTGAGGTGTACTAGCCAGGTGACAGGTGAAGGAAGAGGGGGTACTAGCTGAGGTGACAGGTGAGGAGAGAGAGGTACTAGCCAGGTGGACAGGTGAGGAAGAGGTACTAGCCAGGTGACAGGTGAGGGAAGAGGTGTACTAGCCAGGTGACAGGTGAAGGAAGAGGTGTACTAGCCAGGGGTGACAGGTGAGGAGGAAAGGGGTACTTAGCCAGGTGACAGGTGAGGGGAGAAGAGGTACTAGCCAGGTGAAGGGGCGAGGGGGTACTAGCCAGGTGACAGGTGAGGAGAGTGAGGTGTACTAGCCAGGTGACAGGTGAGGAGAGTGAGGTGTACTAGCCAGGTGACAGGTGAAGGAGCGAGACACTCCACAGACGCCAGCTGACAGATGGTAGATAACATCACAGGTAAACACATCATACAGGTGGTACACAACGACGCGTCAGATAAGAGTGTCAGGAAAATTATCATCGGTCTTGTGAGAAAAATTCTAAATACGGAAATAAAATGTCTTGTTGATTCAGTGATTATATTAAGTTACTCCTATATATTGTCTGTCTTAGGAGTATGGGTTGGACACGTTCCTTTATACCATACGAGAATATGAATGATTTTTAACGTTATTGAAGCTCTCTCTCTCTCTCTCTCTCTCTCTCTCTCTCTCTCTCTCTAACCAAGGGTGATGCTAGTGACTACAGAGAAGCCACAGAGACTATTTACTACACAGAGATTCGAACTAGGGCGCCTCTTTGTCCCTATTCGAGAGGGACATTAGTGCATTCATGACTATTTAACCGTAAGACTGATAAACTATGTGAATAATACTTAAATTGTCTTCCCATAAATTATTGTATTTTTGTTATATATTTTGAGTCGTTGAGGACAGCATTTTTTTTTTACATTTGCAAAACATAAAAAAATAGGAATGAAAAGAATAGAAAAGAGAGAGGGAAGATAAGCCTTTTGTACCCTCATGATAAAAAAAAATAATCCTTTTAATTGGTCGTATTTTCTGAACTTTTGTGACTAATGGGGAAAATTGGTTTTTATTTAAAAGATTTAAAAATGCAGGTCTGAAAAACATAAACAAAACGAACTGTATAACATATCCTTTAATTTTTCTTAACAAATGACGCCCCAAAAATTACTCTTATCTGTACCGTTACCTGTGACCTTGAAGTCTGACACATTGACCTTCTGACCCACTGACCTTCTGACACACTGACCTTCTGACACACTGACCTTCTGACACACTGACCTTCTGACACACTGACCTTCTGACACACTGACCTTCTGACCCACTGACCTTCTGACACACTGACCTTCTGACACATTGACCTTCTGACACACTGACCTTCTGACACACTGACCTTCTGACACACTGACCTTCTGACACACTGACCTTCTGACACACTGACCTTCTGACAAACTGACCTTCTGACACTTGACCTTCTGACACATTGACCTTCTGACACACTGACCTTGCTTTGACCTTACTTTGACCTTACTTTGACTTTTTATGTTGACCTCTGACCTAGGGACTTGAATATAACAAACAACACACGGTAGTCTAGTGATGAAACATAACCCCTGTGAAATCTTATCATATCTACATTGATAAAAAGAGTTATAATCTGAATAACATACATACATACATACATACATACATACATACATACATACATACATACATACATACATACATACATACATACATACCCTCTTTACCTGTCACCTGGACGACATAAGAACACTTTTGTAAGAGACACGAGAGAGAGAGAGAGAGAGAGAGAGAGAGAGAGAGAGAGAGAGAGAGAGAGAGAGATGAGAAAAGGGACAGGTAGAGAGGATGGTCATCAACCTTCACACAGCTCCCCTCACTCCTCTGACTCCTCTCTCACTCTCCTGTCAAAACCTACTGTCTCCCCCCCCTCCCCCCCTCCCCCGACGTCAATGAGATAACTTTTGTATTACTATTAACACTGATAGTTATGGTGGTAAACTGTCTGTCTATCTGTCTCTACACTGATGGTCATGGTACACTGTTTATTTGTTTGTCTGCATCTACACTGGTGGTTAAGTTACTGCTCTCTCTCTCTCTCTCTCTCTCTCTCTCTCTCTCTCTCTCAGAAAAAAATACTCTTCTCTAACTTGTTATTTTTGGTATCTAAATGCGTATACAAAACGATTAATCTAAAAATTGGCTGAGAATATATAACTATTTTCAGACCAAACTTATACACCCGAGTATTGTGTCTCCAGCAGAACGTAAAAGTAGAAATATACTTTTTTCTCATATAAAATAGAAAGTATAAAAGTATAAACACGCTGAAAATAATGTTATAACCACGATGCCTTTAAAAAAATAAACTTACGAAAACAAAACACAAAATCCTTATACTTTCTAAAATACAAAAACGACACAAAACCCCTAATACTTTCAAAATCAAAAGTTAAAACCCTAATACTTTCTAAGTCACACAGACGGCGCTACAACACCAAAACTTTCTAAATCACAAAATTCACAAAACTTCACAATAATCTGGGAACATTTAGTGGCCAGTGAGAGGGGCGTGAGGGTGGAAAATCCGTGATGGGTGAGTGGTGATGGGGATTTATGTGGAGGGGTGGCCAGTAATGGGTTTGGTGCCACCCCTTGAGTACCACCTTTAGAGTACCAACCCTGGAGTGCCAACCCCGGAGTACCATCGCTGGAGTGCCAACCCTGGAGTGCCAACCCTGGAGTACCATCGCTGGAGTGCCAACCCTGGAGTGCCAACCCTCAAGCGCTACAACACATCTTAATAATACCTGCCAACAACACCTTCAAGAAGACTATAATTAACTCATCGGGAGATTTATAGCCAATCCCCATCAAATGACCAATGAGACTGCAGGATAACCAGCCAATCAGCAAGATGATGCAGCCAGTAATAAACACCAAGCCAATCACTGACGAATTCCCTTCAAGGTTTACCAATAAGATTTAGAGATCTGAATTAACCAGCAAATCAGAAACTTGTAAAAGGTGAGAGCTGAAGTACGACAACAAACGACCCAGCCAATCACCATGAAGCTCCGAAACTAAATGACCAATGAGCTTAGAGGGTCCGAATAAAACAGCCAATTAAGAACTTGCAAATGGTAAGTGGGAAGGGATGTAATCCGGAGATATCGCTTTAGCAACGTTAAAGGCAATACTGATCTAGTCTCAACCTCCCACCAGCCGTGTGTGTATTTTAGGACGAGGTACTGCGTCGTGTGTGTGTCTGTGTGTGTGTGTGTGTCTGTGTCTGTGTGTGTGTGTGTGTGTGTGTGTGTGTGTGTGTGTGTGTGTCTGGGTGTGTGTGTGTGTGTGTGTGTGTGTGTGTGTGTGTGTGTGTGTGTGTGTGTGTCTGGGTGTGTCTGTGTCTGTGTGTGTGTGTGTGTGTGTGTGTGTGTGACGCAGAAGCAAGTCGGGAAAAATTGGTGGTGTTGTGGATGAGGAAAGGAGGAAAAGGTGTGTCAGAGAGAGAGAAAGGGAGGGAGGGAGGGAAGAGAGAAAGCGTGGAAGAGAGAGATAGGGCGAGGGACGGAATGTGTGAGAGAAATGGAAGATGGGAGAGATATGAAGAGGGAAGGAAAACAAGAGAACAACAGAGAGGGAGAAAGAAAGAGAGAGAGAGAAAGAGAGAGAAAGAGCAGAGTAAAAGAATGAAATAAAAGGAATTAGAAAAAATCGTGAGACAGGAAGGAAGGAAAAGAGACGAGAGAAAGGAAAGAAAGTTATGAGTAGAGGAGGGACGGAGGAGAAAGGGACAGGATAGACAAATGAAGAGAGAGAGATGGAAAGATAGCAGGAGGATTATCTTTCTCAGTATCTATCTTTCTCAGTATCTATCTATCAATTTATCCATATATTCAGGTACTTAGATTATCCCCCAAAGAGACTCGTATGTCAAAGGTCACAATAATTAGCAAAATATAATAATAATAATAATAATAATAATAATAATAATAATAATAATAATAATAATAATAATAAAAGTTAATAAATAAATAAATTAACAATACGTGGTCTGGTGACGTCGAAACATTTTACAAATTAAATATCTCGCTGGGGGAAAAAACAGCACCAGAAAAACATAGAGACTGGGTGTGGATGAGGTCCCTTGAGATGACCGCACTCCGCCGCCGCCACCACAAAAAAAAGCTAAAAAAAAAAAGGAAAATCTATCTATATAAAACCCCCAACAGACAAGGCAAAAAGCTTTATCCGTTCTCAAAAAAAGGTTCATACAGTTACTTTATTTATAGATAAAGATATGGATACTTCTGGTTATTGTTTTTTTTAATTATAAGATAACGTCTTCGTCGTCTTAATGGCTTTAATTTCGTTCACATCACTGTTTTTATAATTATTTTCACGCCTTTCAGGTGAATTCAATGTTTACAGTCTTTCACAAGTTTATACGTCACTCGATGTTTTCACAGTCTTATAGTTTTTACCACAGTTCATCCTCTAATGCATCACACCTCCCACATCAGGTCAGAGAAGGTAAAAGCGATCCACCCCGGGAGCAAGAGCGTCATATTAACCTGACCAAGTGACCAGCAGCTCAGGTAAAGTAAAGCGTTAACATGTGAAATTATTAATAGAATCAATACCGCTTCCCTCCCTGACTCCTTCCCACCCCTCCCTGACTCAACTCTCTTCCCTGCCTGATTCGCTCCCTCCCATCTCTGACTCCTCTCCCTCCCTGACTCCCCTCCCCTTCCTCCACTCCTTCAGGGAGGTGTTGGGGCGAGAAAAGAGCATTGGCTTCGTATTTCCTCGATTGGCAAAAAGACAAAAACGTGCACAACAAAAGCTGGAGTTTTCTTTTTCCAGCGGTTGTGTTCACTCATCATCCAATTGAAAGAGGAGAATTTATACGAAAAAAAATCATCATCAACAACAACATTAGGGAAACACGTAAAGCTTCTCTTAAGAGTTTCACGAATCACAAAGGCTCGTTCTTTTTCTTATAGTTTAACTAAAGATCTTTTGTGTCAGTTTATTGTGCGAGTTTGTGACAATTTACTTCATCACTCGTTTAGGTAGTAGGTAGCAAGCAGTTACCAAACAGGGAGGTACTACCGCCTGGGAAGATATTGGAAGCATAATGTGTTGTCTAATGGGAGACTCTGTTGCCATATGGCATCACGAAAATTGTGACCAAGTCCCAAGTTGCTGATCTGACTTTCTGCCTCATTTACACACAATTGCAGGGTCTCATTTGTTTCTCTTACTATTGACAACACAACATACATATATTGTTTCTCACTTTTTTGTGTTTTTTCATTTTGAATTTCTTTATGGTTCTTTATTATTAAATTATTATTATTATTATTGTTATTATTATTATCATTATTATTGTTATTATTATTATTACATTTTCGCCCCCGAGGCCCCAATGTGGGTCAGTGACCTGTGCCCGGGTGGGCTAATCCCCGTAAAAAAAATCATCAGGTGTTCTAAATCTGTCCTTCGTTGGGTGGTTCAGCTCCAGTAACATAAGAACGAAGCAACTCAGTTGTTGTGTATCCAAACACAGAGTAACTCTCTTCACCTCGTTCTGGAGATCGTGGAAGGCAGCTGCAGGAGGTAAGCGGAGGTAGGTAGGTAGGTAGGTTCCACATGCTCTCTTCTCGATGCCTTTAACAGTGACGCTCGAGAAAGGCCAAAGGGCAGAAGGGAGGGAGGTGTTAGCGACTCTCTCAGCACTCCTTCGTTGCTGCATGGATGGGATCTCTCAATACACTTCTTCTGGCACGACTCGAATCAGCCAGAATGTTAACTTGCACCGGTATTTCCTTACACTCGCTGATTAGTTATAAGGCGCTGGTAATATCTTTAGAATATAAGAAAAAATATGATAATACAATCTTACGTGTTTTTAGAACTTTTTATCAAGATTAAGTATTTCATGACAAAAAATAAATCCTTTATTGGAATAGGTCATTAAGATTCTAACCTAACCTAACCAAATAAGTTTTATAGCGCTTTTTTTTTAATCTTTATAATCTGGGCGGAAATTAAAGTGACCAAAAATAAAATAAAATTATTCCAAGGTCATAGAAATTATGAAGTTACACCGACCACAAGAACCAACTTTTCAACATCTCTCACGAAGACAAGATACTATACTGTAGATGTAATAACCTGTGACCCTCCGAGGTTCTCTGGCCAGGTAGACACACCTTCATACCACCGCTTTGATTATTCAGGAGCAATTGTTTTCTTCAACACTAGCTGATGCAACAACACATTATATTACCGACTCACTTAAGCCACAACGGAAAAGATGGTACAATGAAACCTCTATTTAACAGACTCTACGGCGATGAAAGTTCACTATATCAAAGGTCTGTTGGATGTGAAACCTCAAGGATAATATGGAGAGAGAAATCTGTTATATGAAAGTTTTAATGTAGACCAAATGGAGTTAAATTTCCACTGAGACTCTACCTTGATACAGTACATTCCCTTACCGAGACTTTTTTTTGAGAAGCGTAAAGTTCATTAAAAATACAAAGCTTTAGTACAGCCAGAGAGGATCTTCCCGCTACACCAAGAACCTCCTCTGTCTAGACTACATCCTCAACAGAATATAAATACCACATCGTTCACAAACCATGTTAAGAGACTCACAGTAGATTAATGTTCAATGACTTTAGTTTCCCCCGACGTCAAGACTCAGTTATATATGGAGAGGTTTAGTGAGAATTGATCTAATGCTTCTACTGTTGAGATATATGTGAGAGGTCGTGTAACAAGGTCGGTCTCTCTCTCTCTCTCTCTCTCTCTCTCTCTCTCTCTCTCTCTCTCTCTCTCTCTCTCTTGTACCTTTCTCCTACTTTCACCAAGGTCTACAACTCTCACGTTTCTGATTTCTTCCAGAGAGAGAGAGAGAGAAAAGAAAATTTATCCAACATGGAAATCAGACCACCAACACGCAGCAACAAGAGGGGGATTTCGTCAACATGTCGGTCTGTGTATTGTTATTACCCACCTGTTATGCTAAAGCACACACACACACACACACACACACACACCATGACAGCCCCCCGCCCACCCGCCCGCCCGCCCGCCCACCCATTTGCTCACCTTCATATTACAAAGCCTAATCCAGCCCACTCTCGCCCACCCTAGTCCTTGATCAGGGGAGGATG
This sequence comes from Homarus americanus, assembly GCF_018991925.1. Taxonomy (NCBI): domain Eukaryota; kingdom Metazoa; phylum Arthropoda; class Malacostraca; order Decapoda; family Nephropidae; genus Homarus; species Homarus americanus. The sequence goes on along the minus strand of NW_024723050.1, from coordinate 211,083 downwards.
AGAGACTGCTTAGCGAGAGGTGAGAGAACGTGCTTAGTGAGAGGTGAGAGAACGTGTTTAGCAAGAGGTGAGGGATGGCGTCCTAACATTCTCATCAGGAGGCTGCTTAATGAGGTGGGAGAACGTACTTAGTGAGGTGACAGAGACGTATTTTAGCGAGAGGTGGAGAATAAGTGCTTAGTGGATGTAGAGGGCGTGTAGTGGGGAGGTGAGAGGGAGACAGTGCTTGGTGGGAGGTGAGAGGGAACGTGCTTGGTGGGAGGTGAGAGGGAACGATAGCCAGGGGTGGAGAACGATGCTTGTGGAGTGATGGAACATGTTTGGCGAGGAGGTGAGGACAGTGCTTGAGTGAGGATGTGAGAGAACGTGCTTGGAAGGCAGGGAGTGGGGGCGTGCTTGGTGAGGAGGTGAGAGGAACGTGCCAGGCTGAGGAGGTGAGAGGGAACGTGTAGTGGGGAGAACGTGCTTAGTGAGAGGTGAGACACTGGGATCTCATGCTACAAGTGGGTTCATCACTGTTGCTCGCCAGTGTGGTGTGAGGAGGAAGAGGGGTAAGGGAGGAAGAGGTGAGGGGAGGAAGAGGGGGTGGGGAGGAGAAGAGGGTGGGGAGGAAGAGGGTAAGGGGAGGAAGGGGGGCGGGGAGGAAGGGGGTGAGGGGATGGGGGGGTGAGAGGGAGGATGAGGGTGACAGAGAGAGGGTGAGAGGGAGGAGGAGGGATCTTTGGCTTCTTCCGCCTATCCTCTGCCTCCACACACACACACACACACACACACACCTCATCAGCACCGGCCCTCCACAAGAAGCTCTACGTTCTCTTGTTGATGTGATTACGTTACATTAACCTGACAGCTTCTTATTGTCGGCCAGTCCAGCCTCTTACTGTGTCATTATGAAGAACAAACGAGTGAGATAATTCTCCTTTTGTTAAGTCGAGAGTTTGAGACACATTCCCTATAATGCCTAGTGAGAATTATAGATCATTATACAAGGTTATTATTATATATATCATGCTATATCAACTTATTTATATTCATGTATATATAAGAATATCATGGGATAAAAATCTGAATTAAGGTATAAGTAATTTCTAAGTATTTTATATAATTTTAAGGATATCCCAGACACTAAATTTATACTTTACATCACAAATATATATTTCAAGTGGTTAATTACTTATAATGTTTGTAAATATATAAATCTCTAAAGATGATGTAAATATAAAGACTACAGGATATAGTTCTAATTTACATAATCTTAGACACAGTCACACAAACTTATATTGTTTTCATTGTTTATTAATAAAAATGGGGGAAATATGTAATATTATTATCCATTTATAACTACCACTTTCCATCCATGGCGCCAGTAAACTCACAGTAAGTATGTATGTGTGTGTGTGTGTGTGTGTGTATGTATGTATGTATGTATGTATGTATGTATTGATGTATGTATGCCGCTAATATTCCTTTTGTATTATTATTATTTCAGACTTCCCGAACAGGTGATGACGCAACACGAACACGTCATCAATAATACCAACCAGCGTGACAACAAACCAAGGTGTACTTTTATTTTTGTCAGTCAAAATATTTAAGTGGGAACGTAACTTTTATATATGTATGTTTTGTGTGTGTGTGTGTGTGAAGGGGGGTGGGGTGTGGGGAAGGGGGGGTGGTGTGTGGGAAGGGGGTGTGTGTGGGGAAGGGGGGGTTGGGTGTGGGAAGAGTGTTAGAATATCTATTATACGTCTGTTTTTGTTAATCAGTGTTATAGTTTGTATTTGTTTCGTCATACTTTAACCTTAGGGCGAGTAGGTCTATTGCAACTGGTCTTTTCTATTAATAGTATTGTATTAATTTTATTTTTAAACAATAGCATAGAACCGTTCAATTTCTGCACGAATTTCGAACAGCGTCACACACACACACACAGTATGTCCCTTTGAGTCACAATGTCAAATTGAAGACCGCTCTTGTTCCCCGCGTCGTCCCAACTCATGCGTGTATTCTCAGGTACCCGGGTTCGATTCCCTTTCCTCAGGTACCAGCCAGGTAAGTTAAATAAATTTCAACAGGGACTTGTCGAGACTCCCTCACCTTGTATTATCTGGTACCTGAGTTCGATTACTAGATTGAACGATGACTCAGGTATGTTGTTGTAAGTTTCATCAGGAGCGCCTCACCACCTGACACCTACAAGCGTTGCCCTGGCCTGTCGGGACCAGGCTTCCTGCCACAGCTCACTCCAGCCACCTGAGTTACATATACTGTGCAAGGTATCTCAAAGCACCTGCGTCTTTGTGAGTTTTATTGCGTTTGCTTCTGATTACATTGCACCCTCGTCCATCTGCATGTTTATTGAAATTACTAAGTTTGTTTTATTTCATCTTCTACTTTGTTTTACGTATTTATTGCCTCTCTAATCGTTGACAACACCCTCGCGTCAACACCCACAACACCAAGTAAACAAAAGAAGAGCGACACACGAGAGGTCTGGGGAGTTCACCTGTGTGTTACTACTAATGAACAACAACACCTGTATGAACTCCCTCAATGAAATCGTAAATAATAGTTCCTTCAACACTAATTTTGTAATATGTCATACAGAAGAACACGGTCGTTCAGTTTAGATGTAATTAAAAACTGAAAGGAAATAAAACAAACAAAAATTTCCCTCTCACGATTCCATAAAAAAAATTATCGATATATTTGTTCATGTAAATATGCCAAAAATACCTATTAATATGGGGGCATGTTTTGACCTCCCCGTAACCTTGACCTTTGACCTGAGACATGAATTTGGTCTTCAGCACAGCGTCTTATTAAGATGCACCAGCCTTCAAAATTTCATTAAGGGCGGTCCAACGGCTTCATGGATATTCTGGGACAAACTTTGCGGAAAATAATAATAATAATAATAATAATAATAATAATAATAATAATAATAATAATAATAATAATAATAATAATAATAATAATAATAATAATAATAACAATAATAATAATAATAATAATAATAATAATAATAATAATAATAAAATCTCTCTTTTAATTAGACCTTCACACACACACACTAAATATAGAATGATAGAGACAATTATAAAAACATAGGATAAAAAAGCGAAAGGGTGTTCCATAGACCTAACAACCTAATTAAACCAACCGGGATACAACACAACACTGGTCTCGGCTGCATATCATCCCCTAACAGTAGCATTAGGTAGCTGTTCTGCAGTTAGGTTAATTAGAGGCCACCTAATCAGTATAACTGGCTGTTGGGCACGAACCAGAGACAGTTAGGTCAGGAAGAGAGAGCTGTATCCACTCGCCCACCGCCTTGCCCCCCCCCCTCACCTACGTGGAATGTAAAACAAAAAAAGTGAAAAATTGCAAGAGGAAACGAGCCAACGAAAGCTACAGAGTTTTGAAGAGAAGAAAAACCTGTATTGAAAGGAAGGGAAGTGAATGAGAATGTCGAGAGGGCAAACGGAAACAGCAGTTAAAAATGAATGTTGGTTTATATTGTGAATAATAAAAATACACAAAAAGATGAAAGGAAGACGTGGAAAATCATCCTGAACAACTACTGAATATAACAGGTGAAACTGATGTGGATTTATCACATTTGAGACGAAAGGGAGAGAAAAGTATAAAGTCAAAAGTTATAATTAGCCAAGCAGAGATGAGTTAGGCTGTGAGGAAACTGTAAGGCGCGAAAGGAATTTAAAGAATCAAAGTGTACAGTAAATATTAAGAAAGCTACAGTCCCCTTCACTAGTGCGTTCACAGTGGCTCGTCATGTAAACATTCCATAAATCATTATCTTTGAGGTTATTGTTTTATTTTTTTATTTTTTTTTATTTGATTCTATAGTCTGTTTACTATTGCAAGTTTCCTTCTGTCGAATGTAAACAAACACAAGGCTGCCACACTGCACAAAACCTGACGAGTCCCTGTAAACGCACTAGTGAAGGGGACTATACATGAAAAACAGATAGTATAAATGAAAAGAGAGTATGAGTCATGTAGAATAAATGGAAAAACTCCCAAATGGTAAATCCAGACCATGTGACCAGTTCCCCCATATAAAGGAAAGAATAATCCAATAACATTTATGACTTTAGAGGAATAAATTTGTGAAGTAAATCCGGTAGGGTATATGATGGTCATTATCTCAGTAGGGGTTCAGAAAATAATGACTGTGTGTAGATTAAGTAACTAGATTGAGGAGGAAAATATAACTGAGGGCTGGAAATAAATTGTTGATAAAAAAATAAAGTAGGAAATACTGAAATTGTATAGGATTAAGTTGAAATACTTGAATATGGTTTAATGTATTGGAGCGTTAGGAAGGGAGGAGGAAGTAGTTAAGTAAGATTACGTCAATATTGAGCAATGTGATTAGTAGGATTACGTCAATATTGAGCAATGAGACTATATATCTCCAGTGTTTTCATGGATGGAACGACAAGAGAGTTGAGAGTGATGGCGAGGAGAGCTAGCAAGACTGACAGCAATATGGGGGTGCAGAGGGGAACCATAAGTTAACTGCACCATACAGATGACACTACTCTATCACATGACGCAGAGGGAAAGTTGCAAATGAAAATGAATGAAATTGTAAAGAATGCAAGAGAGACATAATGTTGAATGTAAACCAATAAAATAATGACAAATGAAAATAGGATAGAATATGGGAAATGAATCTTTATATTAATGAAAACAGAGTAGAGGAAAATATAATGTTTTACTGTAACTGGGAGTGGAACCATGAACATATTATGACAGACAAACCGACTGGGAAATCTTATGAATGATAGAACAAAGTTAAACTAGACAAAGACGGAGATACCGAGGAGACAGGTGAGCTGATATTAGTGTACAGGTATGAAATATTAGACTCGTTACTGCAGGAGATAAAGGTAAATTACAGGCGATGGATCTGTTGTGTGTCCTTTGGCAATATGTGAAGTAAATACGAGGAAATTAATATGGAACAAGGAGAGAGGGAGCAAACATGGCAGTGAACAGAGTATTGTACAGAGACTAAACAGAGAGGAATGAACTTAGATGTGGTTGATTGGAGAGAGATTACTGGCTATGAAGAGTGATGGATCTCCAGTAAGCGGCAGTGTGTGTGTACTGTATAGTCAGGTAGCCTGGCGTTGGGCGGTCTGTGGGGGTGTTAATGAGTGATGACGAATTGGATGAAGTGATTATTTACCTTTCGTCTTTTGTTCATAGTTTCCCCCTTAGCGTTTATTTTCACCCTTAGACCCAAGCTTCACCCTTAACCTCAAGTTTCACCCTTAGACCCATGCTTCACCCTTAACCTTAAGTTTCACCCTTAGACCCAAGCTTCACCCTTAACCACAAATTTTATCCTTAGCCCCAAACTTCACCCTTAACCTCAATGTTCACTCTTAGCCCCAAACTTCACCTTTTATCTCAAGTTTCACCCTTAGCACTAAGCTTCACCCTTAACCTCAAGCTTCACCCTTAACCTCAAGCTTCACCCTTATCCCCGTTTCACCCTTCGGCCCAAGTTTAATCCTAAATTCATAATTTTTATCATAAATTTTGACCCTTTGTTGCCTCTTGTTCCGGTCCACACAGGGTAAACAGTTCCTTGCCCCACGTTTCTTCCCTCACCCTAGGTTTCGCCCCTTGAGGTTCACCGCTTGCCAATTGTTCCATCCCTTACCTCAATATTCAACTCTTTACCCCAAGTTTCGCTCTTCCATTAAGTTTCATCTTCATATTTGGATTCTGTCGCCCCCTTGCAGTGTCAATGAGTAGGGCGGGGCGGGGCGGGGCGGGGCGGGGCGGGGCGGGACGGGGTGGGTCTGGATGGGGCGGGATTGGGTAGGGCGGGGCGGAGACAGACGGACTACATTAAGAGGACAACTGCTCACGCTTTTGTGTCGAGGACTTTAGGCCGATAAGATCGATAAGGCTTTGTTGGTGCTGCTCCGCCAAGGTCCTGTCTCCCTACCTTCCCCCTCCTCCTCACCTTTTGTATACTGTGTAGCATGCAGAGCCACGGCAAACAGAACCACGGCCACTAAAAATCACCGGCAAACGCAACTAAGGTGTTTTTCTCCTCCCTTTTTATCCCGGGCCTCATACACAACCACGGTAAGCAGAACCACGGCAAGTACAACACGGCAAGCATAACAAAGGTGTCTTTCTCCCTCCTTCGTACCCACGTCAAGCTTTGAATCCTAGGCCTCATGTATACCCTCGGCAAGACAACTCCACCAACCACAGCTACAAAAAAAAAATGCTCGAACAATACGCTAACACGACTATCTGAAGCTGTATCCAACCACACAATCACAGCTACAGTCAAACAACACTATGACAGAAAAAAAATCATCAGCTTGGTACGTTCGCCATCTCGTGTTTCTACCAGCCGCAGGTAATCACAACCAGCACAACTGAGAAACTAAACGTATATGCAAACACTACTGTACTGACCACCAGGTGAATCTCATACCCACGATAAATTCAACACCCGCAAGGCATTAAACAACGTCAAACTAAACCTACGATAAACTAGAGATTATTATATAAAATATGAAGCTCGTAGTAGCGATATGGTTCAGGACCCGATCTTCTGAACTCTTTGAAGACTACTGAGGGTGACATATCGTTCCTATCCCTTACCATCATCATAATTTTTTTTTCCCAGGAATCTCTATACAAGTTCTAAAGACTCGTTCTCATCTACACAAAGACTAGAAGGATGAAAGGACACTAAGAGGTGGTGAGGTACGGAGGAAAAACAGAGGACACTAAGACTAGGGTGATGAGGTACGGAGGAAAAACAGAGGACACTAAGACTAGGGTGATGAGGTACGGAGGAAAAACAGAGGACACTAAGACTAGGGTGGTGAGGTACGGAGGAAAAACAGAGGACACTAAGATTGGGGTGATGAGGTACGGAGGAAAAACAAGACACTAAGACTAGGGTGGTGGTGCGGAGGAAAAACAGAACACTAGATTGGGTGATGAGTACGGAGGAAAAATAGGCAAGGATGGTTTATAATACGTTATGAAACGCCTCTTCAGCCTCCATTGATTCCTCAACACAGAGGAAACAGCCTTTGTGGGTCTGGTATACTAAGATTCTGAGAGAGAGAGAGAGCAGTGTTTGGAGGGTCTTATCATTATATCACATCGCTCCATATGTAGCTGTAGATGACCAGATAAGAGGTACAGTGTGTGGTAAATGACAGTAAATGACGATAAATGACGTGGCTATTCGGTAATTAATTCTCGCGAGTTAACCGCTCCTGCTGTTGCTTTGGCTAATGATGTTATAATTGTTCTCCTAAGGCGAAAGCTCACGACACACACACACACACACACACACACACACCTACCTCCCTCGCCCATACATCATCATAGGAAGGAGAAAGAGAAGAGGGAGGGAGGGAGGGAGGGAGGGAGGGAGGGAGACGTAGGGAAGGGAGAACACAGTAGTCTTAAGGCCCAAAATGACAGGAGGTGCCAGCCATTCATCCATTGTCTACTGGTGGTATATTAAAGGAAACCGCTCCTCCTCATATACCCGTCTCCCCCACCCGCCCATACAAAGGTCTCCCACACCCACCCGCCCACAAGTCTACAAATATTCCCCTCCCTACCCCACCCACACGCGTATATACTAGTATATTACTCTTCCCCATCCACCCACACAACTAACCCACCCACTCAACCGACCCGCCCACACAAGCCACCCTATTAAGGCCTATAAAGAAGGAAGATCAACAGACGCTCACTACACACAACATCTGCAATCACTGCATATGTGTTGGGTTAAGCCTTTAAGTATATACAGTATATGAGCATATGTGTATTTTTATAGCGCACACACCCAAGTTATTAGTATATATGTATATTATGTATAAATATGTATATGTACGTGTTTAAGCATTCAAGACTTTTTCTAAGTTTTTTGCCTCTGAATGGAAGCAGTGAGGGTCGCCAACAGCACACAAGCAAGGTCACGTCGCTATGAACTTTGAACGTGTCGCTTATTGTTCGACTCACGTGCCGGGAGTGTTAACTGTTCAAGGTGCTCATCCTGGTGACTGAACAGAGTCGTGGGGGGGTCTCATTACAGGGAAGATTAGTCTGGTGATTCACGACCTGTCAGTCTGTCAGTCTCTCTGTCTGTCTCTTCTGACGTTTGTCCAATAATTTGTAAAGCCGACTTCTTTTCTATCTGTTGCTCTGTCGGCCTCTTCCACCACCTCCTCCTCCTCCTCCTCCTCCTCCTCCTCCTCCTCCTCCTCCATCATCATCTCCTCCTTCATCTTCTCCTCCCTTTGAGGCCATGTGTCCATCTGTCGAGTTGTCTGTCAGTGATTGAAGTGAAGCTCGGATGGAGAGAGAGAGAGAGAAAACACAACCCCCCCCCCCTGGAGATAAACATTGCCTGGGTCTGCAACACATTGAGCTAGACACAAAACGTCCCACAAATAAGAGACACACACGAGCGTGGCCGTCAACGAGGTAGTCTGCGGCTGTCAGCTGGTGATGGCACTGAGCTATTGCTAAGTTGACAGCTGAAGTATCTTACCAGAGTTGCTAAGGACAAATATTTCAGACTCCCAACGTGGTCGACTCTGGGGTTTAGGACTTTGACACATTCTTTTGTTCCCACTGAGATTATAGTCTATTTTGGTGAATTCTTAAGATAACTCTTAAATGTTTCAAGGATACAATACAATACTTTCAAATAAAATACAATTATATTTTATACTGCCCTTGCTTGTCTCTTCAGTACCCTCCCTCACCCTCAACTCCCCTCCCTCACCCTCAACTCCCCTCCCTCATTCTTCTCTCCCATCCCTCACCCTTAACTCCCCTCCCTCACTCTTCACTCCTCTCCCTCACCCTTAACTCCCCCCTCACCCTTCACTCCCCTCCCTCACCCCCTCCCTCACCCTTCCACTCCCCACCTCACCCTTCACTCCCACTCATTATCGGCCTCCTCCTCACTAATTCTCCTCACCTCACCCCACCCCTCACCCTTCACTTCCCACTCATTCACTCTCCTCCTCACCTTCACCCTCCCTCACCATTCACCTCTCCTCACCCCCCCTCCTCACTTCTTCACTCCTCACACCCTTCACTCCCCCACTCACTATTCACTCCTCCCTCACCTTCACTCTCACCCTCACCTCCGTCCTTCTATGATTGGTGTACTTAACTTGTACAATACGCACCCTAAACTTATTCACCAGCTGAAATATGAACCAACTTCACCCACTGGAGAGGAAATGTTCCCAACTGCTGACGATGAGGTGTTATTATAACGTAAGGAGATTAGATATAGAATGGTTAACGTTGCTAGGTTGGGTTGGGTTGGTTAAGGCTGGCTGGGTTGGCTATTGGGTTAGTTGGTTGTTGGCTGGCTACTAATAGCTGGTTGGGTTGGTTGGTTAATAAGTTGGCCACTTAACGCAGTCAGTGACCAATTCGCCATATTTAACTGATCCAAACCTGAAACTAACTAATAAATACCCAATAATTCACAATAAACATAAAACACTACAAAACTTACATTATTTATTATTATTCAAAAGAGATAAATCACTTTTAAGAGTTCTAAAAATACTGAGAATTTGTTTATCTATTTTTTACCAGACTCTCTACTTACCAATTGAGAAATGAAACAATTGAGAAATGAAACAATTGAGAAATGAAACAATTGAGAAATAAAACAATTAAGGAATGAAACAATTGAAAAATGAAACAATTGAGGAATGAAACAATTGAGGAATGAAACAATTGAGGAATGAAACGATTGAGAAATGAAACAATTGAGGAATGAAACAATTGAGGAATGAAACAATTGAGGAATGAAACAATTGAGGAATGAAACGATTGAGAAATGAAACAATTGAGGAATGAAACAATTGAGGAATGAAACGATTGAGAAATGAAACAATTGAGGAATGAAACAATTGAGGAATGAAACGATTGAGGAATGAAACAATTGAGGAATGAAACAATTGAGGAATGAAACGATTGAGAAATGAAACAATTGAGGAATGAAACAATTGGAAAGTTATCGAAAAAAAAATGTCTCGGTTTCAGGATACTCACCGGAGAAACAAGGCGACAAAAATCTCAGGAGTGTTGCCAGAAATGTCTTGTAAGATGTTGGTCGCTAATAAGAGCTATTGGGAGACGATTTACCTTGTGTCTGTAGGAGTTTTGATACGTTTTGAACACGCACGCACACGCACACACACACACACACACACACACACGCACGCACGCACGCACGCACGCACGCACGCACGCACGCACACACACACACACCCTCCCCCCCACACTCACGTCCTGACCACCCCCCCCCGCATACACACCTATAAGCAGAGGGTAGGATATACCGGTTTTATATCATTTACAACGGAGACTCTTGGTTCGATTAACTATTGGGAAGACAGGACCCACGTTGGCCTGAGTCATATGTGTGTAGAAGTGTGTGTGTCCCCTTAACTGGTGGTGTAATGGAGCCTTTAGAGTCTCAAGGGTTATTCTTGTATATATCAAAGAGGATTTAAGGGATTTTAGGACTGGATAAAAGGGTTTTGTACATATGTTAAGGGGTTTAGGTCTGGATATAAGGGTTTTGTGTACTCTCTCTCTCTCTCTCTCTCTCCTTCTCTACTTTTTTTCTCTCTACTCCACTTTCTCCCTTTCTCTATTCCACTCTTTCTCTCTCTATTCCTCTTTCTCTCTATCTATCTCTACTCCACTCTCTTTCTCTATATTCCTCGCTCTCTCCCTCCCGTTCTCTTTATACCATTTTCTCTCCCTTTCTCTCAATCCCCCTCTCTCTCTATTCCTTTCTCTCTACTCCTCTTTCTCTATCTTTCTTTTGTCTTTCTCTATTTCATTCATTCGTGACACTCCACATATACCCTTCACTTCCTTGTTATTAAATTCCCCATCACTATCTCTCAATCTCTCACAATGGTTATTAACACGTTTATTCATCTCTCTCTCTCTCTCTCTCTCTCTCTCTCTCTCTCGTGCTTAATGTACTCTCTACAATCCATCCTTCTCTCCCTCTTTGATAATTTGATCCATTACGTCATCATCATCACTACTAAAACATCATCATCATCATCACTACTAAAACATCATCATCATCATCACTACTAAAACATCATCATCATCATCATCACTACTAAAACATCATCATCATCATCACTACTAAAACATCATCATCATCATCACTACTAAAACATCATCATCATCACTACTAAAACATCAACATCATCATCATCATCACTATTAACATCACTACCATCACCACCACCACCACAATCAATATAATACCTACAATCACAAACAATGGAACTGTCATAACAAAAAACAAACCATCATGAAACACAACCCACAAGTTAATAGACTTCAATGAAAATATCCAATCCACCTCCTAATGGCTTGGCTGTTGTCGTGTCCTCAATGTCATTATTAAAATTTTAGATAAGAGATTCTATAAATAACCACATTAATGGGAGTATCAGTTTGGGAAAAGAATAAAAATTAAATTAAGTTCCTTTAAGACGTTTCAGAAGACCTTGGAGATGAGATGATGAGTGATGCTGCGAGACAAAAATAGAATGTTGATAAAATGAGTCGTCCACTGGGAGGCATTCTACTGGGGGGACGAGGTGTGAGGGAGTCTGGGAGGAGTAGAGGGGGGTAGGGGGAGGGAGGGTAGAGGGGGAGGTGAGGGGGTGAAAGGGTAGGTAGAAGGGAGTGAGGAGGGAGAGGGAGGGATGGGGGTGAGGTTGTTTTGCCTCCTCCGTTCATCACCTCACTCACCACCCTCCTCCTCACCCTCCCTCACTCCACACCACCCTCCTCCTCACCTCCCTCACTACTCATCACCCACCTCCTCCTCACCACACCCTCACTCCTCACCTCCCTCTTACCACTCTCATCTTATCACTCTCCTCCCTCACCCCTCATCTCCCCTCCTTTCTTCACCCTCCTCCTCACCACCCTCCTCACCTCCCTCACTCTTCACCCCACCTCACCCCTCTACCCCTCCTCCCTCACCACCCCTCCTCCCTCTCCTCCCTCCTCACCTCCCTCACCCCTCCACCACCCCTCCTCCTCCACCACTCACTCCTCACCACCCTCACTCCTCACCACCCTCACTCCTCACCCCCCTCACCGTATTGGATCTTATCATTGTCTGCAGTCTGAATTTTAATGGGATATTTGAGACAGTCACGATTATTTCTTCCTGGAAGTTCATTAATTGTAAGTTGATCTTCAGTGATGCGTAAAGTTCTCTTTGTGTTGTAGATGAAAATACAAGAACACGAAATTCCAATAAACTTCTATTTAAGGAATAAGTCATTTGCATAATAAGAATCTAAATGAAGTTATCCATATAACAAATTTCTTCTGTTGTTGAATGATTCTAAGATTTTATAGATACATTTTTTTTAACTATAAATCAATTTCCTCTAAAATCGTCTTATTTCACTTTGCTTGATATTTCATTTAATTTTTTTAATTCTGGAGAAGGAAGATTTGTACACCATTAAATTCTTTAGATTCTGACGTATTAAAGTATAAGTAATGTCTATGTTGATTGTTTTTGTAGTACTCGACAGCAGGAGAGCCCTAGAGTACACATATAAGAACATATTAGTGTGATCATCACCATTGCTTTGCTAACTCGGTTGATTTTACTTAATAAACGTACTTACTGTAGCTGATTACATGAGGAACGAGAAACAGATATTTGACAACAGACATCAATGAACATACTTTCAAAACTACCATTATTTTTGTCTTACCTTGTTGATGATTTGTTGTTCAATTCCTCATCTTTACCATAATTTTTTTTGGGGGGAGGATGCACAAGTGTAAAACAATTGAATAAAAATCCTTTGTCTGATTTTACACGACAATGCATAACCAGAATAATGATGAAAGGCTTGTGGTAGAGAGACCTGACACTTACACAGGCTTAAGTGTATACTCTATGTCAGGAGAGGGAAGACATAGACACGGTACAAAAACTCGGTTATGTCTGTACTTACACGACGAAGTGGTAAAAGAAGCAGCACCAGCCACAGGGATGCTCCAGGAAGAGGTAGGTCTTCTCCTTCATGGTCTTGCCCTTCTTGTTGGTGAACACATACTTAGCCTTGAACGCCTGGTCCATCGGCAGGAAGATTGGGTAGAAGTTCTCCGGGTAGGAGGCGGACGTGGTGACGTTGACGGTGATGGGTGGAGACTCCTTACTGTCCTCCTCCCGGGGTCGTCGCCGGATAGGGGAGGGATGGCGCTTGTGATGGCCGTGGCCCAGTCGGCGGCCAACATAACGACGAGCCTGATTGAAGCGGCGGCCAGGGTCCCCAATGTGTCCGGCCTCCACATCCATGCCAGGACCTCTGGGATTGTCTGAAGGTAATATGTCATGATGGCCATTGTCTCTGGTGTCCGCCAAGGAAGACTGCAGGGACAGCCAGGGGGGAGTGTCAATGTTGTGGGAATCTAGCATGCGCTTCTCTTCAAGGTCAACCTCAGAGTCGAAGCATAGAGCCGTCTCCAGAAGTCGATTCGGAATTTCTTCGTAGGACCTTCGTCGTCCTCCACTCCGGTAGCCGAGAGGAGCTCGAGTCACAGAGAGAATAATGTCGTCAGGTGTGCCAGAAATACAGGAGATGCCAGAGAAGTTACTTTCGGTCGTTTCCTGCCGGTCAAAAAATCTTCGCCGCGCGGACACAACACCTCCATCTTCCCTCCCCTCCCCCAGCATGGCCGCCGACACTGTCGTCTGAAGCAGTTCAGAGGGCTTCCTCCCTCAGTCCTAGGCTGTTTCCCCTCACTCCTTCACTGTCTCCCTCTCCCCCGGCAAGGATAGAGTTACTACCGTCAACAATGGTTGTCACAAGGGTTCGACATTGTTCTCTGTCAGCCAGCCGCTCACTATCATATACTGCACGTTAGACAGGCCAGCGCACTCGACACACAATCACTTTTTGCTTCTGACCTTCCCTCCCGTGCACTGAGGTCACCTTTGACCTGACCTTGCCCCCGGAATGTCATCCGTTCCAGGTTATGATCAATTATTCCGTGGGAACGCTCGTTGCCGTTCACGATAAAGTTCATTTTTTTAGGGGGTTAACAACTGGATTTTTGGCAAGAACATTTATTGTGTTTTATGCTGAAAAAATAAAAGTCCTCATATACAAATTGACAGCTACAAAAGTGAGTGAATAAACAAATTGTCAAATATGAATTGATGTCCATGTCATGCATGCGTGTACATGTGGGTACGGGCGCGCACACACACACACGTATACATTTTACATTATTATACATGCGCTCGTTCATGTGTATGAGTATAAATATTTCTGTCTACATAGATGGACAATACACAAAGGCCATTCAGTTCAGGTAGTGTGCTTCCATAACACACATTGCCTCCCCTCTACGAGTGACCTAGCGGAACACCTCACTGCCGACCTAAACACACGACTCTACCTTAATACACCTTCATCAACCTTGTTTTACTCTCATACAGGTTATTATCAATACCGAGGTCGATTTTGACCCATGAAGATTATATTTCTACAAACCTCACAGAAGAAATAGTACGTCTTATATTCCTCGAGTCCCAAGCTATAATCGTTTTAACCCTTTGAGTACAACCTTGAGAGTACAATGACAACCTGATGGGTACAATGACAATCTCCTGCGTGTAATATCACCCTATACAAAGGAACAGATCATCGTATTCAAAGGTTTAAGACGTCGAGTTTGTATACTATAAGATATGTAACTGATCCTTAATTAAGTAATCTAATATAACCTAGATTAACCTAACATAACCTAGATTAACTTAACCTAACCTAACCTACTCACAGCTTAGATTAGTTTATGTATTTTCACTCGAGAAAAAGAAGACGCCATTTGTGTTTACAAGAGATGCCGGGCCGAGTGTGACGACCGATACGATATTTTATACTAAATTCTCCCCTTCACCTGACAAATACCTCACTAAAAATTATGAATAAATGAAGAAAGATAAATATAAATAATTAAACACAAAGAATAAATAATACTATATAATTAGATAAACGTTTAACAGAAAGATTAGCTGGTAGGAATTATTCTTTTATCAACAACATATGGGTTCAGGTATCCAAGATGGCTGACTGTATCCCTCCAGCCAGGTAGATGACACACTCACACCTGGAGAGATCACACCTGCTAATTAGGAGACTCTCGGTGGCCAGGTAATGTGTCAAGATTGATGAGGCCGACTGGAGCGCCAATGGTTAGGATATATACATATATATACATACATACAATACATAGACTTTACCTGAGAAACAGACAGATACAAAGACAGACAGACAGAGACAGACAGGCAATCAGACAGACAGACAGACAGAAAAATAGCAACAAACATGAACACATATATAAAGACATACATACAGACACACGTTGACGTATCCAGACTTGACAATGGTTGACGTCACCCAAGAAGGTCCCTCAATACACCAACCTTTCTCCCTCTGATGGCTTTCTCTCCCTCCCTCTCTCCCCCCCCACCCCCTCCCCCTCACCCCTTGTCGCCTACCACCAGGAGAAAGGAACCGCTCTGCAATTTGAGTTGTGGTAAAAGGAGGGAGAGAGAGAAGCACATTTGG
This sequence comes from Homarus americanus, assembly GCF_018991925.1. Taxonomy (NCBI): domain Eukaryota; kingdom Metazoa; phylum Arthropoda; class Malacostraca; order Decapoda; family Nephropidae; genus Homarus; species Homarus americanus. The sequence goes on along the minus strand of NW_024723050.1, from coordinate 195,367 downwards.
TGAATAGCATCAAATATGTTTCATATAAAGGAGCTTCCCTCCCTCCCTCCTTCCTTCCCTCTCTCCCTCCTCCTCCTCCTCCTTCCTTTCCTTCCTCTCTCCTCCTTCCTTCCTCTCTCCTCCCCCCTCCCCTCTCTCTCCCTTGTCCTTTTACATATCCTCCTCCCACACTCTGCCTCTTCCTCCTCCTCCCCACCCTCCTCGTTCGCTCCCATACTCCCTTTCTTCCTCCCTACTCTCCTCCTCCCTTCCTCACCCTCCTTCTCCCCTTCCCACCCTCCTCCTCCTCCCCACCTTCCCTTACATTCAGTTCTATCAAAGACATTAATGTAATTTTCTAGAATATATGGATGGTGGAGACTTTTGTTATGGTTTCAAGAAAAAATTATCTATTTATGTATTAGTTTTCTCAGTCAATTCCCAATGTTTTATTTTTTATTTTGGGTTTCTAATTTTTGGAGGAAGGTTGTCTGGGGGTAACATTGTGATTATTGTTGTTTCTTGGAGTTATTGAAATTATATAGATGTACAATAGGTGTGTATATATATAGTATGTTCTAGTCTCACACACACACACACACACACACACACACACACACACACACACACACACACACACACACCCTCGCCTTGTTGGGTTCACATTGCTCGTATTGTTTACACCTGTCCGTATGTCCGTATATCTGGACTGTGTATGTATACCGGTACTATGTATGTATATTCTGATTCAATATTAACTTTTATGGAGAGAGAGAGAGAGAGAGAGAGAGAGAGAGAGAGAGAGTTCTTTCTTGCACAGAAGGAAAATCCATGAATATATGTCTCAATTTTTCCCTCTGCCTTTCCAAAACAAGATACCTGACCAGGTTTATAGAATGCCCATCAAACACTGCTCTGATCTCTCTCTCTCTCTCTCTCTCTCTCTCTCTCTCTCTCTCTCTCTCTCTCTCAAGCAAAGACCATTGTTACCTGAGAACATTTTACCAGGTGAAATATTTTAACATCTTGAGGCTCTTGATACTGTCTGCCTTAACGAGGAAGTTGGGTGTGGGATTGAAGATGGGAGGGAGGGAGGGAGGCTAAGGAGGAGGCAAAGGAGGGAGGCTAGGAGGAGGGAGGAGGCTAAGGAGGAGGAGGGAGGGAAGGGGAGGGAAGGGAGGAAGGGGAGGAGGGAGGGAAGGGGAGGGAGGGAGGGAGGGAGGGAGGGAGGAGGGAGGGAAGGAGGGAGAGAGGGAGGGATGGAGGAAAGAAAGAAGGTAAGAGGAAGAATGGATGGGAGGGAAAACATTCCATTTTCTCCACGTAAACGGACAATATTCGTCTCGTTAACCCCGATAAAACCAACACCTTGAATAGACGAGTTGAGGTTTATCCTGCGTTGCCATGTTAATGAGGTCGAGTTGAGAGTTCGGTTTCGTTAGGTCGGACTGGGTCGATTCTAAGCTTGGTTTGAGGCAGATTAGATTAAATTAGGTTAGCCTGATTTAGATTTACCGTTTTGGGGGTTGGATTAAATTATGTTTGTTTCAGTTAAAGATGGATTAATGCACGGTGTACGTAGAGATTAACCCTGAAAGACTAAAAATAAAGTTAATCTAATCAGAGTTTGGATAAATTTAACTTGAAGTTGGTAATATCTGTTCAAGCTTGACTGGGTAATGAAATACAATAAATGACTGATAAACTTAATTCACCTCAAAACCCTACAATAAAAATACCCTACCAGTTCACATTGACTCATCATATATAGAGAAAAAGGCAGGTATGAAACAGATGAATTCATAACAATACCTGCAGAGTTTTACCTGCATGTCATTACCGAGGTCGAATTCACCTGGGTTTATTCTCATGATAACTTGGCTGTTTATTTAGAGGCAAAAATATAAGTTCAGTGTGTACAGTGATGCGCCCCTACCCACCTGTACCCAAAGGGCCATTGTTCCACCACCTTTACTGTGAAATTGTCTCGTTTTGTTCCCCAAGAATGAGGAGATGAGTTCCCCCATTTGTTCACTGACCCGACACAATGACCGTCTTGATTTCTTTTACTACGGAAGAGGTTATTTTTGGAGCGTCCGTCACTGATGAACAACTGGGGTACAGTCTCGCCCAAAAGTTGGTTAACTCTCCCAGCCAGCTGTTGCTTCACTACCTGCTTCAGATGTATGAAACTGTCTCAGTACCAACCAGAACATGAAACCGATACGAATGAATCTAAAGGTTCGAAGTAAGAGACTCAAGTTCATACATATGAAGCAGGCAGTGTAGCAATAGCTGGCTGGTAGAATTATCCAACTTTTGGGTGAGACTGTACCTCGGTAAACAGGCAGGGTTGGGTTAGGTTAGGTTAGGTTAGACGAATATTATCCCCGACAGCTCGCAAGTCGCCAAAGATATATCGCGAATTCTTGACTGGCACGAGGACAAAGACACAAGTTCTCGCCTTTTCATCTTATCAACGAATATGAACAGACATGAGAGAGAGTTGATGAATGGAAGAGGAAGGGGAAGGGAAGGGAGGAAAGGGAAGGAGCCTGAATCCACTGAATGGAAGTATAAGTCTTTCTGTACGTTGATTCACACCCAATGGTCGCCCGCCATACCACCTTAAGAAATGACATAAGATATTTTAATATATTATAACAAATCACTACTTTCGTCTTATTAATTAAATACCCAGGCAGGTTAACTCACTGTACTCGGGATGATGATGACACTGTCCTCTGAAGGTTAAACTATTGTACTCGACGGGTTTACTAATGAACTGAAGAGAATGGCATTGTACTCTTAGTTACAATATCGTACTCACCAGGGTTAACTCACTATACACACCGTACTCAAGAGGTTTAACTTATAATTCTCAAGTACAAACACCACTTGTATCTTGTTTACAAACGTACAAGAGTAATTTATTCCCTTATTTTTTTTCTTTCAAGTAGAGAGATCAACAAAGGCAATATTACCCGGGGAAGAATTACTTTATTTACCCTCAAACACTAAATGAATTACGCATCTGCAGTGAACACGGTGACTACCCAAACAGGTCTTATTAATGAGACTAATAACATAATCATACAGGTAAATGAAAGACAATAGGCATTATTAAAAACACGAACTAACCAACATCACCACCACAAGTCAGTGTTTGTTTACATTCTGGTGATCGCTTCTACTCCGAGGCAGAATCGAACACCACCAAATCATTTTTTTTATTATAATTTCTTTTCCGCCTTTAAAACTTATTTCCATAATACTATTTCTTTTTAATATATTCCCTTTTTTATTTATTTTACTCCTTTTAAACAGTATAGAGAATGCAGTTTCCTCACGCGTATAGAAAGAAGAGAAAATAAGTTCCCTTCTTGAGGAATAAAATGACCCGTTCCTCAAATGGTGAGTTAAAGAGACGCCATTATGTCCGCGACAATGAACAGGGGAATGACCCAAACAAAGACCTTCTTCCCCCGTCTACACTCTTCTTCCTCTACTCTTATTCTTCTCTCCATCCTCCTCTTATTTTTCTTTTCCTCTTCCTTTCCCTCCTCCTCTTCTCCCACACATGTCAGTACTCCCCTTCCCCCTCCCCCTCCGCCATGTCAGTACTCCCTCTCCTCCTCCCTCACATCCTAAATACTTTTCCTCCTCCTCTTTCTCCTTCACCATATAAGTACTCTCTCTCTCTCTCTCTCTCTCTCTCTCTCTCTCTCTCTCTCTCTCTCTCTCTCTCTCTCTGCTCTCTCACAATGTCAGTGTTGGCCCTCCTCTTCACCACCCCCCTCTCACGACGTCAACACTCTTCCCCTTTCCCTCTTCTATTCTTCCTCCTCTTTCCTCTTCCCGTCAACACTCTTCCTCCTTCACGTTCTCTCCACCATTAAATTTTTCAGAGAGAGAGAGAGAGAGAGAGAGAGAGAGAGAGAGAGAGATCATAACGATAAAATAGACAAACTTTAAATAATAATAATAATAATAATAATAATAATAATAATAATAATAATAATAATAATAATAATAATAATAATAATAATAATAATAATAATAATCTCACGAGCAAGTTTAAGTCGTTGTAGAAATTCTTAATGGTGCGTTCATTCTTGGCCCCCTACCCGCCTTCCCTTCTCTAGCACCCTTGTCCCCTCCCCTCCCCTACCTTCCTTCTACCTAACTCTCCTCCTTCCTTCCCCTTACCCTCCCTCTACCCCACCTATCCACCTATTCTTCTCCTTCGCTCCCCTACCTTCCCCCCCACACCCCCCACCCAACGCCCTCACCCACCTACACTTTCACCTCAGAACACCAACAAGATTTACCGTCGCCGTCCACTACTGTCAAGGAAGTTAATGGAAAAATGGCCCGGCCCCTGAGTGCACCTGTCCCGAGATGTAATTACCAGATTAATATGTCACTGTACTGGATCCTGTCATAGATAACAGGTAAGAAAAGGTGTGCCCCTCTCTCTCTCTCTCTCACTGTTCCTTTATCTTCTCTCTCTGATTCTCCTGTTTAATTTTCTGTATTCTGTGTGTGTGTGTGTGTGTGTGTGTGTGTGTGTGGTAGTATGCTTGCGTGTATGTATCTGTGTGTGTATGTGTGTGTGTATCTGTGTGTGTATGTGTGTGTGTGTATGGTGTGTGTGTATGGTGTGTGTGTGTATGGTGTGTGTAAGTGCTCTCCTGTTAACGGCCAACCGACAATACACTTAAAAAAAACAAATAAAAATAAAACTACACGTCAACCCCAAAAAAAAACCTTACGACAGTTTCTTCCCTTAACTAGAAGAGGTAAAATAACACACATCTATTTAACAGCAGAGTTCCAGAAGGTCGGTGATTTAGAAGTCTATATGAGCGCCATTCATCTGCGTCTTGGCTTAAGGAAACTGCCAAGGCGGTGTGTGTGTGTGTGTGTGTGTGTGTGTGTGTGTGTGTGTGTGTGTGTGTCATTACTTCCTGGGCTGGCGGGATGAACCTCACTTAGAGGATATAAGAGAATGAAAGGATCTAGGTTAGGTTAGGTTAGGTTAGGTTAGGTTATTATGATGAAGTTTTTACCGTAAGGAGAGAGAGAAAGAGAGAGAGAGATGTATATAGCGACAAAGAGAGAAAGAGACAAAGACACAACACCTGTAATTAACCTTAACAACAACACAGGTAAATAGATGTTCTTACTAGTAACACTTTAATCCTTTTTTTTTCCTTCACCTTCCAGACGTGTGTGCCATTAAGACCATAAAATATTGCCCCATTTACATAAGAGAAACAAAGGTTAAACACAGTGTCTGCAAATATCTCATTAACACTTCCACAGGTGCGAGTTTAATTGATAGGAAATGTGTTGTTACCTAGGTATATAAATAAATAAATAAATAAATAAATAAATAAATAAATAAATAAATAATACAAAAGTTCCATTCGCTCTGTTTATAAATACAAAGGTGATGAACAGGTTTCGTAAAAACCAAAAAACATTCTAAAGGTTACTACATTCAGTCTGGGTTTCTTTCCAAATGTTTAATTACCTAGATGTTCTTAAGTTATTCAAGTTTCCATTTTACACGTTTAAAGCTGAGGGTTTCGAGTCTAAAATTTCGATTATTGAACTTTTATTCTAAGATATCCACCTCAAAAGCTTCAAACCCAAAAGCTTCATTCCAAAGGTTCCACCCAAAAGCTTCATTCCAAACGTTCTACCTAAAAGCTTCAACCAAAAAGCTCCACCCCAAAAGCTTCACTCCAAAGGTTCCACCTAAAAGCTTCACCCCAAAAGCTTCACTTCAAAGGTTCCAGCCAAAGGTTTCGTCACGATGCTTCCTTCTTTACGACTAAGCTGAGGACAGGAATGGTAATGAGGTTACTTCCGGGTCCCATTATAGTCATACGGCGATGTCGATGAAAAATCTTACTGGGGAAATAAAAAGTAAATGAGGCTATTTTCTGATGTAGAATTATACGAGCCACTGGTAACATATCCCCAACCCCCACCCACCCAATACACCCACCAACCCACTCTCTTACCCACCCATCTACCAACCCATCTACCCTCCCTCCCACCAACACACCCTATCCACCCAACCTCTGGTAATATTAATCACCAGTAGTAGTAGTAGTAGTAGTAGTAGTAGTAGTAGAAGTAACGACAACTACAAAAATTACAGCAAAACTACAACAAAACAACAGAGCCAAGATAGACAAAGGCGAGACCAACATTTAGTAATGAGAAGCGTCACAGAACCTCACTTTGCTCCCTATCTACCAGTCCCCACCCCCCCAAGCACCTGCCCCTAACCACTCTGTCCCCAACCCCACAACCTCTAATCCCTGTCCCCTAAACCCCTGCCCCATCCCCTAACCCCGTGCCCCCGTCCCCCTGCCCCGTCCCCCAACCCCCTTAAGGCACCAAGATTGCAGAGAAGGAGAATCTTATAACTCCTCGCCATTATCGAGGTTAATGTCGACAGATGGGCGACAGTAAACGACGTATCACCGCCATTAGATGTGGCACAGTGCCGCCGTGGATGCACAGTCAACGGCGTTATGGAGACATGTGGCACTGCTCTATTACGTCGGGCATATTACCTCGGCACGGACAACCAGGAAATGATGATGGCTGGAGGTGGGTCAGGCAGGTGAAGAATGATCCTCTCCGGTATTAGATACGATTTAATAAGACAAAAATTTTACGATTTAAGTAATGGAGTCCTAGACTGGATTAACCTAACCTAACTTAACTTAACCTAATCTAACCTAATTTAGAGTGAATTATCTAAATAACCTAATCTAACCTAGAAGAAATTATCTTAACCTAACTCCATTGGTAACTTAACTTGATCAGGGGTTATCAATATCACCTAATTCAATGTGTGGCTTATAAGTTGTCCTGTGTAGGTGTCAAAATCCGCCGCTCTGTGTTCACATTATACTAGTGTGTGTGTGTGTGTGTGTGTGTGCGTGTGCGTGTGTGCGTGTGTGTGTGTGTGCGTGTGTGTGTGTGTGTGCGTGTGTGCGTGTGTGCGTGTATGCGTGTCCGTACATGGTTTGTGCGTGCGTATGTGTGGAAGTATATTAGTCAGAGATTTAAGTGCCACCACACCAGTTCGTCGGTATAAACTACCCTAAGTGTCGGATGAGAAGTGAAGCAGGGCGTGACAGTCACACAGCGCCGAAGACAGACACAAATTTCTCCCGACAGTCACGAGGAACAAGAGAGGTTTTAAAACACAACTAACACAACAGTCAGTGTTTGCTTGACATATAACTCATTCCTTAACAAACTCAAAAATAAAATAACTTAACCATAAACAGGAAATTAACTTAAATATAATGTTCTTTGTTATTTCCTAAACAAATTATAAGGACTCTAATAAAAGCAATCTTTAAATTATAAATATCAATAATCAGAGTAATTCACACACACACACACACACACACACACACACACACACACACACACACATGCCACAGTGCGAGCCTCAATATGGTAATTTCTGACCCGGTAATTTGAGCAGCAGTGGTTCAGATGTTGATGATTCAAGATAAGCGAATAGGAAAAGCGGCCAAATGCAAATTCTTAAATGTCTTCGCTGATTGGATGCAAGACAATGTGTTCGGAAAATGGATGAACTACAGTGTATTACAGGTCATAACAGTGTATTACAGGTCATAACAGCTTAAGAAAAATAGAAACTTCTCGCATTGCATTTATGTAATTTATAATGTGGAAGAAAATAATGGAATGCGACACAGTAAACAACATACAATATCATAATACAACCATATGGATACAAGTACATGAACGATGTATATCCCGGTGTATATCCAATGTATATTCAAGCAAGAGTATACGGGTGTGTGTGTGTGGGGGAGACGTGTGTGTGGGATGGGACGTGTGTGTGTGTGCAGGGGGGGGGAGAGGGGGTGGACGTGTGGGGGGGGGAGAGGGGTGGACGTGTGTGTGGGGGGACGTGTTTGTGGGGAACGTGTGTGGGATGGGACATTGTGTGTGTGGGGAACGTGTTTGTGGGGAACGTGTGTGTGGGCTGGGACGTGTGTGTGGGGGGGGGTGGACGTGTGTGTGGGAGGGACGTGTTTGTGGGGGGATGTGTGTGTGGGATGGGACGTGTGTGTGGGATGGGACGTGTGTGTGGGGAAGGACGTGTGTGTGGGGGGGGGACGTGTGTGTGGGGGACGTGCATGTGGGACGTGTGTGTGGGGGGACGTGTGGGGGGACGTGTGTGGGGGACGTGTGTGTGTGGGGACGTGTGTGTGTGGGGGACGTGTGTGTGTGGGGGGGACGTGTGTGTGGGGACGTGTGTGTGGGGGACGTGTGTGTGGGGGGGACGTGTGTGTGGGGACGTGTGTGTGGGGGGGACGTGTGTGGGGGGGGACGTGTGTGTGTGGGGACGTGTGTGTGTGGGGGGACGTGTGTGTGGGGGACGTGTGTGTGGGGGGACGTGTGTGTGTGGGGGACGTGTGTGTGTGGGGGGGACGTGTGTGTGTGGGGGACGTGTGTGTGGGGACGTGTGTGTGTGTGGGGGGACGTGTGTGTGTGGGGGACGTGTGTGTGGGGGGGGACGTGTGTGTGTGTGGGGGGACGTGTGTGTGGGGGACGTGTGTGTGGCTGGGGGGACGTGTGTGTGTGGGGGGACGTGTGTGTGTGGGGGACGATGTGTGTGTGGGGGGGACGTGTGTGTGTGGGGGGACGTGTGTGTGTGATGGATGTGCAGAAAAAAATAATATAATTATATATATATATATATATATATATATATATATATATATATATATATATATATATATATTATTAACCCATAAAGCGCTCGGACTTCTACATATATGTAGAAGTCCGAGCGCTTTATGGGCTTATGAAATATATATGGAACCTCGTGTTTCGAAGCCGGATTTGGTAAAACGTTATTCTGATCAATTACGAGGCACGGGTAGTCCCCTATTGGAGGTTCACGGCGCCTTAAGCTCGATGAACAGGCTTTGTGCGAAATATAACAAAGTCTAGGACTGCTTTTAGTGTCCTAGTGGTCTAGAGGTAACATTCTACGGTCACACACACAAGATCGTGGATTCGAGTCCTGGCGGGGTGAGTTTGTTGATTTCCTTCTGTGTTGTTAAAATTATCAGAAAAGAATTCTTCAAACCCGATCGACATAATCTACAGCTCGACAGATATTTACCAAAACCCGATGGATATTTCCCAAAATCCGACGGACATTTATGAAAACCCGACGGATAATTCACAAAACCCGACAGACATTTATCAAAACCCGAAGGACATTTCCCAAAACCCGACAGACTTTTCCCAAAACCTGACGGACAATTTACCGGCTATGCAAAAAGTTGATGAGGTTCCAATGTTGTTTTTTCAATAATCTATATATATATAAATGGTTAGACCAATTTATTAAGCGAGTTTACTGTACAAACATAACTGTATCAAAAGTGTTGTAACTACAAACAGAATTTATTAGGGGGAATAATCTACTTGACTAGTGGATATAAATAGAGCAAAAAACTATAATTGTAAAAGAAATAAAAATACACAATTCTACACATTTTTTGAGATATTGTAAAAAAAAGAATTACATGCAATAATAATCTTACTGTTTTATTTAAAAATGATGTAAATGAAAATCAGATAAACAATACATTATTATATATACAATTATACACGTATCTATGTATTTTGATAATGTATTGTAAGAGGAAGTTGTACGTATCGTTGATTCAACTGTGTGACGTAATTTTCCGTAAACTTGTCAAAACACAGATTGAGACACAGACCCGAACTGTCATCCAAAATACTAACAATGTTTATATTTTCTTCGTATCTAAACTATATGAAATAAGAACAATGAAATTAAAAACAGACAAAAAGAATTGTACTATTTTTCTTAACTATAACAATCGTAGCGAGTGTAGTGAACATTATGAGGTGAAAAAAAAGGTGTATCGTCTAATTACTAACTTTTTGCATCATACGCGAAGCAATTAACACAAAACCCACATAAAACTTAGTCAAAACAAGAGTAAAAACATTCAAGCGATTCATGACACATTTCACTATCGACTGAATCAACTGTACAATCAACCAGACTGATTGTAAACACAGATTGTCATGTTATTGTTGAGGACACACGAGGCGTCCTATAGAGTTACTGGCACACAGGATCAACACGTAGGGAAGGAACAGTCAACACGACCCACCACTCCTCTCCTGAATGATCAAACCCTCGAAGGTGCTGCTCCTGCGTGTTGACCGTGTTGATTCTACTTTGTTTGAGTAAAATGTTGTTAATATTGACACTGTGCTCTATATTTTGTTGACAGAGGCTGAAACAGTATACGGGCGTGTGTGTGGGGAGGGATGGATTGATGTGTGTGGGAGGACGTATGTGTGTGGGGGGGGGTTGGACGATGGGTGTGGTGAACGTGTGTGTGTGTGGGTGGGTGTGGTGGACGTGTGGTGTGGACGTGTGTGTGGGGTGCACGTGTGGGGGTACGTGTGTGGGGGGTGCAGTGGTGTGTGGGGGTGGACGTGTGTGTGGGGGTGGACGTGTGTGTGGGGGGTGGACGTGTGTGTGGGGTTGGACGTGTGTGTAGTATTATTAGTAGTAGTGTGTGTGTGTGTGTGTGTGTGTGTGTGTGTGTGTGTGTGTGTGTGTGTGTGTGTGTGTGTGTGTGTGTGTAAATGTTAAGTGTGCGTGTGTATATGTCAGTGTGTGTGTGTGTGTATATATATGTCAGTGTGTGTGTGTATGTCAGTGTGTGTGTGTGTGTATGTCAGTGTGTGTGTGTGTATGTCAGTGTGTGTGTATGTCAGTGTGTGTATGCAAATTTATTTTCTCCAAGCGTTACTATCTCCATTCTTAACATAAAACATACATTCTATACAATAGGAGGCAAAGTTCAAAATCTTCTAAGTATCGATTACTCTCTGTGGCCATAAAGATAACTGGAACATCTAACAACATTTTAGTAATTAAGTGTTAGGGTACAGGAACTGACACAAAATCGCCCCCTATCTCAACCATAAACTATCATTCTCTTTACCCCGTCACCCTAACTACCATTAGCCACCTTACCATAAGTACCATTAACCCCTCACCATAACTACCATTAACCCCCATACCATTCCCACCATAACTATACCATTCCTATCAATCTGCATCACCACCTTTACCATCACCACTACTACAATACCCCCCCACCTATTCATGCAATATAACGACCACCATCACCACTATACCTTCCAATCCCCTGCACTACTACCACCATCCCTCACCACTACCACAACACCACCACTCACCGTCATCACCATCATGACACCACCTCCATCCACCATCCCTCACCACCATGACTACACCACCACTCACCGTCATCACCATCACGACACCACCTCCATCCACCATCCCTCACCACCATGACTACACCACCACTCACCGTCATCACCATCACGACACCACCTCCATCCCTCACCATCATCACGACACCATAGACACGTAACCAATAGATTAACATTTATCAATACACTTCCAAGACACTTTTCCATACGTCCCTGTACAAACTCTCTCTCTCTGGACCAGCCGAGACTAACCACATCTATACCTCCCTCCCTCCCTCCCTCCCTCCCTCCTCCTCCCTCCCTCCCTCCCTCCCTCCCTCCCTCCTCCCTCACTCCATCCCTCCCTCCCTCCTCCACCTTATCATCGCTCGCCCTCCATCTCCACCACCGTCCTCATTGAACTGACTATTGAGACGAACGGATGTGAAGAAAAAGTGAAATGGGCTAAGCGAGAATGTGGGTGATGGTGGATGATGGGTGATGGTGGATGATGGGTGATGGTGGATGATGGTGGATGATGGGTGATGGTGGATGATGGGTGATGATGGTTGATGGGTGATGATGGTTGATGGGTGATGATGGTTGATGGTGATGATGGGTGATGGTGGATGATGGGTGATGATGGGTGATGATGGGGGGGTGATGATTGATGGGTGGGTGATGGTTGATGGGAGGATAGTGGGTGATGGTGGTTAATGAATGATGGTTGATGGTGGTTGACGGGTGACAGATGAATGACTGATGAAGTAGACTCTTTGTAAACTCGTGCTGTATTAGTCTTCGGTATTGTAAGGCTTGAAGACCATTATTGGTTGATAGATGAGACAGACAAACAGACTAAGAGACAGACAGACAGACAGACAGACAGACAGACAGACAGACAGACAGACAGACATGACAGAAAAAATATATTAAACCCTTTAGATAATGACCACTTAATTTCTAAACCTCAAGGGAGTAAAACCATCATCCTAAAAATATAATAGTAATAATAATAAAACCCAACTTACCGAGTAATTAAACCATCCAAAATATACTAAACCATCGTCCTCAGAGGGTTAAAACTACACGATAAATTTCCACCACAAACCACATAGTTTATAATATATCCTTGTCTTATCATATAGTCGGGTTACACAAAGGATGAGCGCGGCGCCTCCAAGAACTGATGCCTTTAACCAACCACTAACAAGACTGTGGAGTACACCCTAGGGTAAGAACTTCTGTGACAACGTAAGGTTTTAAGTGAAGGTAGACCCCTCTCATGTGACCCGCAGGAGGTGGGTAACCCCGAGGCGGTAGAAAAAAAAGAATGAGAGGGGAGGAGAGTATGAGGACCGAGAGAACACCTAAGGCAATGTCTTTGTAGTGAGGTACTTGAGGAAGGAGAGGTGGTGATGGAGAGAGAAAGGGAGGCAAGTCCAGGAAGAAGTAGCGAGGAGAAAAGGAAGTGGAAGTGAAGAGAGAAGTGAGGAGAGAATGAAGTGGAAGTGAGGAGTTAAGGAAGAGGAAGTCAGGAAAGAAGAAAAAGGAGGAAGAGAAGAAGAGAAGTAAAAGGAAGCGAAGAGAGAAAGAAAAGGAAGTGAGGAGAAAAGAGAAAAAAAAAGGAAATGAGGAGAGAAGACCAGCCAACAATAAAGGCTTTGTAGTAAGAGACATCAAATAATGTTCTACCTTTCAAGAATCACTCAGTAGAGACAAGAACTCATACACACTAAGTCCTCGGGAAAGTCAGGACCTGGAACCAGCGACAACAGAGACTAAGAGGAAGGAACACTGATCAAACAACACCAGGAACTTCACCATCACTTAGACAACATTTAGTTATAATTTCAATAAAAGATGATGATGATGATGATGGTGAAGTTCAGTAACAAAGGTATAAAAGCAATATTGAGAGCACCTGTGGGAAGTTGACTTTGGAACTGAGTGACTTGAGGAAGTTCTTCACCTCCTGGAAGTTACTTAACAGATACAGGAAGTTACTCGCTCTCACCTGTGGGAAGTTGGTGATGGTGGAAGTAAAATGGGAATTCAAAGATGGTATAAGAGAGAGAGAGAGAGGAGAGAGAGAGAGAGAGAGAGAGAGAGAGAGAGACCCTGTAGGTAATAGGAAGAGAGGAAGTGGGGAGAGAAGGAGGAGGCAGTGAGGAGAGAAGGAGGAGGCAGTGAGGAGAGGAGGAGGGAGAAATGAGGAGAGAAGGAGGAGGAAATGAGGAGAGAAGGAAGAGGAAATCAGGAGAGGAGGAAGTGAGGAGAGAAGGAGGAGGCAGTGAGGAGAGGAGGAGGAGGAAATGAGGAGAGAAGGGGGAGGCAGTGAGGAGAGGAGGAGGAGGAAATGAGGAGAGGAGGAGGAGGAAATGAGGAGAGAAGGAAGGAAGAGAAGGTTAAGAGAATTCAACAAGGCCATGAGATCATTACCTACAACACCTGGACTTAATTACCTACAACACCTGGACTTAATTACGACAAGGTAGTTAGAGGACCCGTGTTATCTCTGCGTTACAACACCTTTAAGGGTCTTTAAGCGCGTATAATAGTTTAGTCAATAAACTAATCCATCAATAATGATAAAAAAATAATGAGAAATATGAATATAATAGTAATGAATATATACATCATCATCATCATTGTAACTTTCACCACTAAGACCACCACCATCATCATCATCATCATCATCATCACTGTAACCTTCACCACTAAGACCACCATCATCATCATCATCACTGTAACCTTCACCACTAAGACCACCATCATCATCATCATCACTGTAACCTTCACCACTAACCACCATCATCATCATCATCACTGTAACCTTCACCACTAAGACCACCATCATCATCATCATCATCATCATCATCACTAATGTTCACCACTACCACCACCATCACTAAAGTTCACCACTACCACCACCATCACCAACCAAATCCCCAACCACCACCACTACTACCATCTCCTACCATCACTATCCCTTCAAAGCAACACTCCCCCCCCTCTATCCTTCTCCCTTCCTTCCTATCCCCTCATCACGCCACTGTATACACGTGACCACCCCCACCCCATCCTCATCCCAGCAGCGACTAGGAAGGAGAGGGAGGCTTCAGTGAGCGTCAATAGAGGCCCACGGGAGGTCCTCTGCTTCATAACTTTACCTTACAAACTTGCTTTAAGTATCTCTCCCTCCCCCTCTCCCCTCCTGCAGACGAGGGGGGGAGAAAAATGGAAAAACAAGTGATGAAAAGAGAGAATAAAATAGAAAAAAGAGGAGAGAAAAAGAAAGAGATTAAAAGAAACAGAAGAAAAAAGAGAGTAAAACACACACACACACACACACACACACACACACACACACACACACACACACACACACACACACACACACACACACACACACAGTAAAAATATAACATCTTTGGCACAATGATTCAGCCTGAGTTACTATACAGTAAATAATTCACCAATACATTTTCACTACATATTATTTAACCATTTCTAAAACCCTCATTTATTTAATTCTCTTACGTATCTTATTTATTGGATTCTCTTGTGCATTTCATTCATTGGCTTCTTCTGTATTCTAATTTATTGCATTATTCTGTGTATTTCATTTTATCCGTATCGAGTCTTATTTGTCTTCACCAGAGGAAGACAAGACATCCACTACATCTTCATTACTCAAGAGGAGGAGGAGGAGGGAGGAGAGAGGAGGAGGAGGAGGGAAGGAGGAGGAAGAGGAGGGGAGGAGGAAGAGGAGGAGGAGGAGGAGGAGGAGGAGGAAGAGGAGGGAGGAGGAGGAGGAGGAGGAGGAGGAGGAGGAGGAGGAGGAGGAGGAGGAGGAGGAGGGAGGAGGAAGAGGAGGAGGAGGAGGAGGAGGAGGAGGAGGAGGAGGAGGAGGAGGAGGAGGAGGAGGAGGAGGAGGAGGAGGAGGTAAAGTAATATTAGTTGATCAGGAGAAAAAGAATAATAAATGATGATGACCAGAGCAAGAAAGAAAGAAAGAAAGAAAGAAAGAAAGAAAGAAAGTAAAAGAAGAATTCCAAGATTGACCATGAAATCTGAGACATCAAAAAAGTGACTCAACAGGAAAGAGCAACAATATTTTCAGGAAGACACACACACAATGCATTAATATTTCCCCCAGGTTAAGTGATAACAAATGATACAACAGAACCAATTACATTTCCACAGTACAATACATCACCTAAGCACATTAACAGACAGACAGACAGACAGACAGACAGACAGACAGCAGTGAGATATATAGATATTCCTTTGAGTTATATAAAAGTTGAGATCTGGTGCCAATTACAACTTTCTTCAGTTTTTAATGAATCTTTTACGAACAGAACTTACTTACCCTCATCAAAATATGATTAAACCTTATTAAGTCTGTCTGTCTGTCCGCTGTCTGTGTCTGTCTGTCTCTAAATAACAGCATCATGAACTACCTGTACTGATCCTTCACCTGTCTCGTTACACCTGACCACAACACGTTTTTTATATTACAATACTGAATGCTATGTATGTTATGGAGGTCGGCTGGGTCATTATTCACCTCTGCCAAATATTCATCCTGACATATTTAGTGAGTTTGAACAGGTAGGTCCAGGTGGGTGTACGCTAGAGGTGATAAAAGACGCATGTGAGTGTGTGGGGGAGGGGGTAGTGTGAGTGTTTGGGGGGTGTGTAGGTGTGTGGGGGTAGTGTAGGTGTGTGGGGGTGGTGTGGGTGTGTGGGGGTAGTGTGGGTGTGTGGGGTGGTGTGTGTGTGTGGGTGGTGTGGGTGTGTGGGGTGGTGTGGGTGTGGTGGTGTGGGTGTGTGGGTGTGTAGGTGTGTGGGGGTAGTGTAGGTGTGTGTGTGGGTAGTGTAGGTGTGTGGGGGTAGTGTAGGGTGTGTGGGGGTAGTGTAGGTGTGTGTGGGTGTAGGTGTGTGGGGGGTAGTGTGGGTGTGTGGGGTAGTGTAGGTGTGTGGGGGTGAGTGTGGTGTGTGGGTAGTGTGGGTGTGTGGGTAGTGTAGGTGTGTGTGGGGTGAGTGTGTAGGTGTGTGTGGGTAGTGTAGGTGTGTGGGGTGTGTAGGTGTGTGTGGGGGTAGTGTAGGTGTGTGGGGGTGGAGTAGGTGTGTGTGGGGTATGTAGGTGTGTGGGGTAGTGTAGGTGTGTGGGGGTAGTGTGTGTGTGGGGTGTGTGTGTGTTTGTGTGTGGTAGTGTGTGTGTGGGGTATGTTACTGTGTGTGGAGAGTAGTGTGTGTGTGTGTGTTTTAATACTTGCATGTGTGCTTGCACGGCGTGTGTGTATTTATGTATATGTATGTATGTGTGTGTGTGTGTGTGTGTGTGTATGTGTGTGCTTGCTTGCGCGTGTGTGTGTGTGCATGTTTACGGAGGTGGAAGGCCGTCAGTTCATAATGACCTCGACCCAACCTGGGATGACAGGTGAACAAACAAGGTCAAGTCACGGACCAGGTCAATCAGCGCCACCTGAGCAAACTCCGTTTTTTGGAACCCACTGAAGGAGGAGGAGGAGGGAGGAGGAGGAGTAGGAGGGAGGGAGGGAGAGGGAGGAGGGAAAAAGAGGAGGAGGAAGAGCCCAGGTTAAGTAGGTCATCAGGCGAGAATAAGAAGTTAGTCATAAGGAAACGAAAAGCACAATTTTGGGTCATGATCAACTACAGTAACTCAATAGGGAGCTAAAAATCCTCTACTGAGAATAAAGGTACAAACAGGAGCTCAGGTCGGAAGGTACACGAGGGGCAAAAATGGAGGTAATTAAAGTTTTATATAATGTGTCTCATCAGCTGATAAAACTTAGGAGAGACGATTAATGAATGCGCTGCCTTTGACTCTGGTGGTCCACACACACACACACACACACACACACACACACACACACACACACACACACACACACACACACACACACACACACACACAACAAACTATTACTTCATCTAATTCCTGCAATCATCCGGAGACAATCACTTACGAACACAAGCCATCTTTCACCTCCTGTGACGACCTGACCCATTTTACCATTCATTATTCCCCTCATCATGACTCTCATTTCCCCTTTCTTGCCTGACTTTCGAAGATTATTTCAATACATTTCTGGTTTTTTGTCTTTGTCACTCTTTCCATCCATCCCTTCTGGACCTAGCCAAGCTAATCGGATCGGATCGGATCGGATCTCTCATCTCTCTCTCTCTCTCTGCCCTCTCCTTCTCTCTGCCCCTCCCTTCTCTCTGCTCCCTCCTTCTCTCTGCTCCCCTCCTTCTCTCTGCCCCTCCCTCTTCTCTTCCTTTCCCTCCCTTCCCCTTCTCTCTCTTCCTCCCTCCCTTGCTTCCTCCCTCTCCCTTTCCCCCTTCTCTATCTTCCTCCCCGTCCCCTTCTCGCCTCCCCCTTGAAAACTTGACCCTTCTCCTCGGCTGCCCACTCACAGTAGACCTCGCAAGGTGCCACAGAAACAAAAGACTGAGAGATCACAATCGATGGAACAGGACCGAGGAATATTTACCCAGAACACACACACACACACACACACACACACACACACACACACACACACACACACACACCTCGCAAAACTGATCGATTTTTCCCACAATAGAACTGCTCTCTTGTGTGTTCGCCCTCTTCCCCACACTATCCTCCCCCCTCTCTTCCTAACCCCCCTCTGGGCACAAGTGGATGGGGCAGGAACCAGGCGACGACCAGGTAACAATAGCTGCTCAAATACCTGTGCATAGAGAACCTCCAACACCGAATAATACGAATATTTTTGAGGGCGACTGCGTCAACGTATGTGACGGTCGAGGAGGACCTACACAGCATTAAGTGATGGAGGGAGAGTAAATATGTGTGAGAGAGTCAACATGGGACGTACTCAACATAATGTGACGACGGGTATGAGGGTGGAGGAGGACCTACATATGTGAGTGAGGGAGACAAGATTTATGCAACACTCAAGGAAGACCTGCACGAGATGTCAGTGCTTCAGACAGGTTGGGTAAATAATACCTGAGAGGGTCAAGGCTTCTGGGTAATGTGAGTAGATGAGTAAACACAGGTAGAGGAGGAGGAGGAGGAAGAGGCATTAATATATATGTGAGGCAACGAGAAACTCCGAGTAAAGATAAAAAGTCACTTAAAACCTCCAAAAACAGAATATAAGTTGGAACTCCACAACACACCGAGAGTTAAGAGATGATGAATAAATAAACAATTACAGGCAAGTTCAATGTGTACTCTCTCTCTCTCTCTCTCTCTCTCTCTCTCTCTCTCTCTCTCTCTACCCAGGCCAATGTGACCACACCCTGAAAAAAGATAATCCCTTTCCTCTGGGGGGGATATTGTACCCTCTCTCTCCCCTTTGTAGGATCTCTAAGGGTGAGTGGGGGAGAAGACCCTTGGGGGATGAGAGATGGTAGACAGGGAAGAGACAAGAGGGAGGAGGAACTGAGACAATAAATATGATTTTTTTTCTAGACAGGAATAAAATCATTTGTGAGTTAACCTGTGACGAACAGCGGCAAACTCCACCAACTCTTCGTCCTAATCCGTCACACCGCGTCACGACCCGTCACGATCTCTTATAGACTCATCCTATTATAACTCGTAACACTCCTCCGTCACATCAAGACACAATTCCATTCCATCACATCCCCGTCACACCTCACCGCCACACCCTGTCACACCCTCCATCCCACCCCGTCACACCTCACCGCCACACCTTGTCACCTCACCGCCACACCTTGTCCCTCCATACGTCCCCAGTCGACTTACAGGTCTTATCATTTTTTATTACACATCAAAAATTCTTTCCTTCGTGACAAAAACCAAACATCAAAGAGCTTGAAGGTTTCAGTGGCATTCCCCCAGAAATTTTTTGTCCGGGTCCTCCAGAGGTTGTTACCAAGGTCAACCATTGCTGCTACCCAATAGAAGGACGCCCTTTCCTTTAATCTGCCAATGAGAGAGGACCTATTATCTAAGCAACCAATAAGAGAGGATAGCTAAGTAGCCAATGGGAGGAGGGGACTTTTCACTACAGTTGTAATGGTAAGACGCCTTTTCCTATAACCTGCCAATGGGAGAGGGTCTATTATCTAAGAAGCCAATGGGAGCTCTTATCTATATAGCTAAAGCAAGGAGGTGTCTCACTGCAACCTGCCAATAAGAGAGGACCTATCATGTAAGCAGCCAAAAGGTGGTTCTATTATCTAAGTAGCCAATGGAAGGGAACTTTTCACTACAGCTAGCTAATGGGAGGACGCCTTTTCTTCCAACCTACCAATGAGATGGGACTTTTATCTTATCTGCCAATAGGAGGAGACCTTATTTCCAACCTGCCAATAGAAAGACATATTATCCAACTAACCAATAGGAGCACGCGCTTCAGAGATCTTAACATATATAGTAAGGTTCCAACATTACGTAGAGGCAGGAAAGAGAGCTATCAAGTTCTGAAGTCTTAGTCACTAATATAAAGAGTTCTAGTCGATGGGTATTGGAGGAGGAGGAGGAGGAGGAGGAGGAGGAGGGAGGAGGAGGAGGAGGAGGAGGAGGAGGAGGAGGAGGAGGAGGAGGAGGAGGGAGGAGGAGGAGGAGGAGGAGGAGGAGGAGGAGGAGGAGGAGGAGGAGGAGGAGGAGGAGAAAAAAAAGACAGAGACCTTCTTTCCTAACAACCCCGTTAAAAAAAGGACACACTAGAGGGCGTGTTCCCTGTGGGGGTTGGCGGGTGATGGCGGGGTGGGGGCGGGGGTGATGGCGGGGAGGAGGGGGTGATGGCGGGATGGGGGTGTTGGAGGGTGTGGAGGTGCTGAGGGTGTATGGAGTGTTGAGTCGCCACGCGGAAAGTTTAAATGATCCACCACAGATCCCAGAAAAGGGTTTAGAAAGTTCAGAAATGGAGGGTGAAGATGAGGGAAGATGAGGAAAAGAGGAGGAGGATGAGGAAGGAGGAGGAGGAGGAAGGGAAAGGTAGAGAGAGGAGGGTGAGGACGAGAAGGAGGGTAAGAGGA
>NW_024723050.1:115000-170000 GCF_018991925.1 Homarus americanus | reverse complement strand
CACAAAGAAATTAGATTCCAGTTAGATTTTCAGGGCAGACGTAGAAAATTCCACTAAAGTACCAGATTTCAGAAGGGCAAACT
Source organism: Homarus americanus (assembly GCF_018991925.1). NCBI lineage: Eukaryota > Metazoa > Arthropoda > Malacostraca > Decapoda > Nephropidae > Homarus > Homarus americanus. The sequence continues at coordinate 169,917 of NW_024723050.1, read as the reverse complement.
TTGACAGTTTAAAGAGGCAGCTGAGAGAGGGGGTGTCGCGCTTGGCCGTAAACCTGACAGATGACTCCGACCTGATAACGAGATCAGAGATTGCCGAGTTCTACGACGATTTAAATAATGAGTTACTTAATGCACAAAGGAAGAACATACCATACAAAAAACTCAGATCAGACAACAATGACCCTAAATGGATAAATAATTATTTACAGAACATCATTGGCCAAAGGAAGGCTATAGGTAGAAGGATAAAGCGTGGCGAAATTTACCTCCGCGATTATTACAAGATATTGGCGAGTAGGGTTAAAACCGAGATAAGGAAATCCAAGAGGAATAATGAGGTAAGCATAGCAAGGGAGACGAAGACAAACCCCAAAGGATTCTACCAAATGTATCAAACTAAAACAAGAGAAAAGATTGGGCCAATACGGTCAGATACCGGCGAGCTAACTGATAACGACGGAGAAATAAACAGTAATTTGAATAAATATTTTTCAACAGTTTTCACCACCGAAAATTTAAACACGATACCCGAGGCACCGACTCTATTCAGAGATAGAGAAGAAAACAAATTAAGCGAGATAGTAGTGACTAGTAACGATGTTAGTAAGCAAATAGACAAACTAAAGCCTAATAAGTCACCTGGTCCCGATGAGATATTTGCCAGAGTATTAAAGGAATGTAAGGAAGAGCTTAGTATGCCCTTAGCAAAGTTGTTTAACATGTCCTTAAAAACAGGTGTAGTACCAGAATCCTGGAGGATAGCGAATGTAATACCGATTTTCAAGAAGGGGGATAGATCACTATCCTCTAACTACCACCCAATCAGTCTAACATCAATAGTAGGCAAATTACTGGAAGCAATCATTTCAAACTCGATTCGAAATCACCTGGAGAAGCACCGATTGATCAATGATTCCCAGCATGGCTTCACAAGCGGACGTTCTTGTCTAACTAATCTATTAACATTCTTTTCATCAGTTTTCGAATCAGTGGACGAGGGGCACAATTATGATGTGGTATATCTCGACTTAAGCAAAGCCTTCGACAGAGTCCCCCACGAAAGACTAATTAGAAAGGTACAAGCACATGGCATCAAAGGTAACATCCTTAAATGGATTAGGGCGTGGTTACGGGACAGGAAACAGCAAGTGAGCATTAACGGCACTAAGTCCCATTGGAGCAACGTCACAAGTGGAGTTCCCCAAGGCTCAGTACTTGTACCATTATTATTTATTATATACATAAACGACATAGATATCGGCATAGACAACAACATCAGTAAATTTGCTGATGACAGTAAAATAGGACGTGTTATTAAATCTGACGAGGACTCCGCAAAACCACAGGAAGATCTAAACAAATTTTTCGAATGGTCTGAAAAATGGCAGATGAAATTCAACGTGGAAAAATGTAAAGTACTCAGTATAGGAGGTGTAAACAGGGAAACCAGATACCAGATGAACAATGATGCCATAGAGAAATCCGACTGCGAGAGAGATTTAGGAGTAATGATAAGTAGGAACCTTAAGCCAAGTAAACAATGTGTTTTTGCTCGTAACAAGGCTAATAAAGTACTTGGGTTCATACAAAGGAGTGTTAGTTACAAGACTAGCAAGATCATCCTAAAACTGTATCTTGCGCTTGTGAGACCACACCTGGATTACGCAGTTCAGTTCTGGTCACCGTATTACAGAATGGATATAGAATCATTGGAAAGAATTCAGAGGAGAATGACAAGACTAATCCCGGGCATTAGGAACCTTGAGTATAGAGACAGGTTAAAGCATCTTAATTTGCACTCCCTCGAGACGTAGAGCGAGGGGCGACCTGATAGAGGTGTATAAGTGGAAGTCAGGGCTAAACAAAGGGGACATTACAAAGGTACTCAAACTATCCAACCAGGAGCGACTCGTAACAATGGCTTTAAATTAGACAAATTTAGATTTAGGCGTGAAATAGGTAAACACTGGTTTGGAAACAGAGTAGTGGATGAATGGAACAAGTTACCAAATATCATCATTAACTCGAATACGCTGAATAGCTCCAAACATAGGTTGGATGCTTATATGAGCAATCGGGGTTGGGTGTAAACGGGATTGCCCAGTATGGGCCAATAGGCCCGCTGCAGTTTCCTCCATTCTTATGTTCTTATGATGATGATGATGAAGATGACGAAGATGATGAAGATAATGATGATGATGATGATGATGATGATGACGAAGATGATGATATTGATGACGACGAATATGATGATGATGATGCTGACGAAGATGATAATGATGATGCTGACGAAGATGATGATGATGATGATGAAGATGATGATGATGATGATGGCGAAGATGATGATGATGATGATGATGATGATGACGAAGATGATGATGGTGATGATGATGACGATGAAGATGATGATGATGACGATGGTGATGATGATGATGATGGTGATGATGATGGTGATGATGACAATGATGTGATATGTCTCAATTCATCTTCCTCAATCTAATACACTTTAGTTTTCTCATCTTCCTTTTAATAGACTGAGAGACATTTGACTAAACTCGATTAATGATAATGATGAGTAGATATTTCTCAACTCATTTCATCAAACTAATAGAAAGTGAGCTGAGAGATATATGACGAACTAGGAGACAATGAGGAAATATCTCTCATCCCATCTCCACTAAGCTGTGAAGAATACCAGCCTTACCAACTTACCACAGGAAGAGTAACTTAACTAATACACTAAAGCAGATGGTTGAAAAATATGAAGAAAAAATAATATTAAACTCAGGCAATTAAAATGTTTCACCAACCTGGAGGGATAGTGTGTGAGGACAAAATTTATGTAGCACAGACAGACAGACAGACAGACAGAGACACGAACGAAAACAATTAACCTGAACCACAGTTATAGACAGGGCAACTTTTTTAGCATAAACAATGAACACACTAATTATGTCATAAAATAATAATAATAATAATAATAATGATAATGATAATAATAATAATAATAATAATAATAATAATAATAATAATAATAACAGGTAATATATTAGACCAGGTGAACATATTAACCTGGACCAGTGGGCGAGTCACGTACCGGGCTGCTGGACCGGTTATATTTAGCCGAGATTAATTAAACCTAATTTATTTAAGTCTATTGAAGTTTAATTAATTAGGTGGATTTGGTCAGTTTTAGAGACTTATCGTAAAGAGATGATTTTTGATCCACCAGTCAGAGTGAGTGATCGAGTATGTGTTAATTTATGCGGTTGGTATAATAATGATAATAATAATAATAATAATAATAATAATAATAATAATAATAATAATAATAATAATAATAATAATAATAATAATAATAATAATAATAATAATAATAATAATAATAATAACAATAATACTCTCTTATGTCAATATCTCGACTCGCAAATTTAATGTGTAATAGTCTCTCTCTCTCTCTCTCTCTCTCTCTCTCTCTCAGAAAATCAGGTATGTACACCAGAAACTAATTAATGACGTTAACATTAACAACAATTCTCTTGCCCCTCATTTCTCCCCTTGAACCTCTCCCTCCCTCTCTCCCTCTTCCTTCTCCCCTCTTTCCTTCCTCTCTTCTCCTTCCCCTCTCCATCTTCTTCCTCCCTCTTTCTTCTTTTCCTCTTCCCCTTTCTCCTTCACCTATTCATCATCTCTCTCCCTTCTTCCTTCCCCTTTTCGTCTTCCTCCTCTCAGTTTCCTCCTTTCCCTTCCCTCTTTCTTTTCTCTCCTTCATTCCCCTCCTCCTCTTCCCTCCCTCCCTGTGTATGGCATCGCTTTACACATTACATTTCTAAAGAACATTTACCTGAGGCACATAATTAAAGTACATAGTCAGGTACATAATTAAAAGGTACATGGGGACACACACACATCAATCACATATCTCGTCATATACTTAAAGCACATATCTGAGACACATATCTAAAGTGTCACATATAAGATACATAATGGAGACACATATTGAAGCCATATATTTATTCTGGCTAGTGAGTCATAAGGTAATGTTCTATTTGGTGTATACAGAAGAGTCATGTGGGAGGGAGGAGGAGGAGGGCAGGCGAGGAGGGGAAGGGGATGGGAGAGGGAGGAGATGGGAGAGGGAGGAGATGGGAGAGGGAGGGGTGGAAGGGAGACATCAAAAAGTAATACCGTAAGACCTGAAATATTGAGGTTTCAAGAGGTATTCCCAATGGATAGGAAAAAATCCATATGAATGTTTTTTTTTAAGGTTCGTGTATAGCTTTTGTGTGTGTGTGTGTGTGTGTGTGTGTGTGTGTGTGTGTGTGTGTTCAAAGATGTTGGATAATATGCTCTCTCTCTCTCTCTCTCTCTCTATCTTTATCTTTCTTAATATTTATCCAGTATCATTAGTCAGAAGATAACATATTTGACGTAATTAGAGCCGGTCCGCTTTCCTCCTCCTACCCCCTCTCTCACCCCTCCTCCCCCCTCTCTCTCACCTCCTCCCTACCCCCCCTCTCTCACCCTCCTCCCTATCGCCCTCTCTCTCACCTCCTCCCTCCCCGCCCTCTCTCTCTCCCCTCCGCCCTACCCCCGCTCTCTCTCTCACCCTCCTCCCTACCCCGCTCTCTCTCACCCTCCTCCCTACCCCCTCTCTCTCACCCTCCCCCTCTCCCGCCCTCTCTCTCACCCTCCTCCCTACCCCGCCCTCTCTCTCACCTTCCTCCCTACCCCCGCCCTCTCTCTCACCCTCCTTGCCTCTCTCCCTCCCATTCCTCCCTCAACATCTGTCAACATCAAACATAAAAAAAACGAATAATTTTTTCATAATCTTCCAAAATTATTCTCTAGTATAATCACTACACTAAAACACCAATAATAATTAATATAACAAATTGTCGTCATGTTCTGAATATCATATCACTTTCAGGATCACGATTTCAGATACAGGTGGTTATTATCACCTAACTTGACCTTAATAAGACTTTATAATTAACATACTTCATCCGGCAGGTGTGTCAGGTAGAGTGGAAGAGGTATAATTCGTAAGGTGTTGAGGCTTGGAGAGGTAAATTCCCTATGGCAGGTGAGGAAGAGACATTTACAGTTTGGCGTTTGTTTTGGAGTGTTATTGTGTGAGGAGGGACGGAGAATGGGGAGGAGGAGGGAGGGAGGTGAGGAGGGTGAGGGAGGAAAGGAGAACAGGGGAGAATGAGAGGAAGGGAGGGTGAGGTGTTGTGTGTGAGGGAGGGAGAGTGGGAAGGAGGGAGGAGAGTGGAAGGAGGGAGGAGGGAGGGACAGAGGCGTGCAGTTGCCCCCACCCCCCACCATAGGTTACGTTAACCATTGTAACGCTAACAAGGGCTTCACTAACAGCTAAGTTTCCTCACGTCGCCTCAGTTTAAACCCCAAGTGCTTTTTTGTGGGTTTATACTCAAATGGGTTTATGCTGGGAATGGGTAATACTTGAATGGGTTTACGCTGGGAATGGTTTAGTTTAAGTGAAAGCTTAGTTTATGACAAATTGGGCTTTTGGTTTATGTTGGAATGGGTTTTTCAAGCTGTTATGGTTTTTATTTAAGCTGTTATGGTTTTTATTTAAGCTGTTTTGGGTCTTATTTAAGCTGTTATGGATCTTATTTAAGCTGTTATGGCTCTTATTTAAGCTGTTATGAGCCTTATTTAAGCTGTTTTGGGTCTTATTTAAGCCGTTATGAACCTTATTTAAGCTGTTATGGCTCTTATTTAAGCTGTTATGAGCCTTATTTAAGCTGTTTTGGGTCTTATTTAAGCTGTTATGGATCTTATTTAAGCTGTTATGGATCTTATTTAAGCTGTTATGGCTCTTATTTAAGCTGTTATAAACCTTACTTAAGCTGTTTTGGGTCTTATTTAAGCTGTTATGGCTCTTATTTAAGCTGTTATGGGCCTTATTTAAGCTGTTATGGGCCTTATCTAAGCTGTTATGAGCCTTATTTAAGCTGTTATGGGTCTTGTCTAAGCTGTAATGGGTCTTATTTAAGCTGTTATGGCTCTTATTTAAGCTGTTATGGCTCTTATTTAAGCTGTTATGAGCCTTATTTAAGCTGTTATGAGCCTTATTTAAGCTGTTATGGGTCTTGTCTAAGCTGTTTGGTTTACGTCATAATTACCCAGGAGTTTACATCAGGATAAGTTAGTCTACAAGTTTACGCCAAATGGTCTTGAAATATTTTTTGTTTCTTGCTGGAATGATATCGTTTACACCATGTTATCTCGAGGGATTACATAGGATTAATGTGATTTATCTAGGATTTATCTAGGATTAACGTGATTTATCTAGGATTTATCTTGGATTAACGTGATTTATCTAGGATTTATCTTGGATTAACGTGATTTATCTAGAATTTATGTAGGAATAACGTGATTTATCTAGGATTTATCTTGGATTAACGTGATTTATCTAGGATTTATCTTGGATTAACGTGATTTATCTAGGATTTATCTTGGATTAACGTGATTTATCTAGAATTTATGTAGGAATAACGTGATTTATCTAGGATTTATTTTGGATTAACGAGATTGACTTGAGACTAACTTCACTTACATAAGATTAACTTACCTTACATACAAGTCATTTACTTAAAGCTAAAATAAATTCATGATAGATATAAATTGCATAAAACAAATACCAGCTGTATATTAGTTTACGCAGAAAAAATACGCATTTAGAGGTAGGAGCAAATAAATACGTTACTCAAGAAAAAATATTTACGCAGAAAATACCGTCGTTTACGCAAAAAATATCGTCGTTTACGCCAAAAAAAATTACACAGAAAATGTCGTCGTTTACGCAAAAGTTACGTATAAAATATCGCCGTTTACGCAAAAGAGATACGCAGATTTTTTTATATTGATTTTTTTTCGAGTTTACGCTTAGATATTTGCCGTCTCGGTGTTAACTGTCAGCCTCACACACACCGTTTCTACTCTACCGCTGTTCTATTTTTAGGGGCAGTGGATTTTAATTATGTCGGTCAGTGACACTTTCCCACGTGTCAGAGTGTGAGGGGGGTGGAGGTGGGGGAAGGGAGGTGGGAGGGAAGGGAGGGGAGGTGGGGGGGGAGGTGGGGGTGGGGGGAGGGGGGGTGAGGGAGAAGGGGGTGAGGGGTAAGGTGAGGTGGAGGTGGGGGAAGGGGAGGAGGGGTATGAGGGGTGAGGGGTGAGGTGGGGTGAGGTGGAGGAAGGGGGGAGGAGGGTATGAGGGGTGAGGGGTGAGGTGGAGGCGGAAGGGGGGGAGGGGTTAAGAGCTAAAAATACTCACCAACGATTTACTCAATACTGTAGAAGCGTCATGTAGAACTGGACTTCAATTCTACCCCCCCTCCCCGCCCCTCCCTCCAAGTGATATATACTGGATATCGTTTTATACACTGAAACCTCAATATAACGGACAATATAGAGAACAAAATCCCTTATATCGAGGTTCTGTTTGATGAGAAACCTCCCATCTAATTTATCATATAGAGAGAAGTCCGTTACATGAAGGTTTAACTATAAATAACAAAAGGCAAATATATAAAAAAAATGTTTAAACTCGATGGATGTCTGTATGTTTTTTCCTTGGGTCGAAATAATTAACCATAAATGACCTCTGACCTCATAATGTGACCTCTGACCTCATGATGTGACCTCTGACCTCATGATGTGACCTCTGACCTCATTATGTGATCTCTGGCCTCATGCTTGACCTCTGACCTCATGATCTGACCTCCCCGACCTCGTAATGTGACCTCTGACCTCATGTGACCTCCTGACCTCCTTGAGCAGGCCTCCCGACCTCATAATGTGACCTCTGACCTCATAATAGGACCTCTGAGCTCATAATGTGACTTCCTGACCTCTTAATAGGACCTCTGACCTCATAATAGGACCTCTGACACTCATAATAGGACCTCTGACCTCATAATGTGACCTTGAGTTTGATAGTTAAGGGTCATGCAGAAGTGGTCAGAATGTTCCTATTGTTATTCTGCTGTCTAAATCACTTCTAAAAATATCTTGAGTGACAGACAGACAGACAGACAGACAGATGAATAGACTAGTTCCACACAAGACTTCATAACTAACAAAATTTAAGCAAACGAAGGGCAAAACACACACACACACACACACACACACACACACACACACACACACACACACACACACACACACACACACACACACACACACACACACCTCAATTCTGTTCATGAAATATGAAAAAGAAATAAACTTCCGACTAATTTTCTCACGAAACTTAGAATGGGGGTGGAAAGGAAGAGGGAATGGAAAGGGGGTAAGAAAGGAAAAGTGGAAGGGAAGGAGTGGAAGGGGGTGGGGAAATGAAAAAGGAGTGGGAGGGTGGAGAAAGGAAAAAGAAGTGGAAGGGGTGGAAAGGAAGGGTGGAAGTGGGTGGAAGGGAAGGGTGGAAGGAAGGGTGGAAGAATTGGAAAGGAAGGGTGGAAAGGAAGAAGGGTGGAAGGGGAAAAGAAAGGGTGAAGAAGTGGAAAAAAGAAGGACAGAAGAGGTGGAAAAAGGAAGGACAGAAAGGGGTGGAAAAAAAGAATTGAGAAAGGAGGGTGGAAAAGGAAGGGTGGAAAGGGGGGTGGAAGGGATGGAAAGAAGGAAGGACAGAAGGGGGTGGAAAGGAAGGACAGAAGGGGGTGGAAAGGAAGGACAGAAGGGGGTGGAAAGGAAGAATGGAAATCAATACAATAATCCTCTTCTGCCTGGATCTTAATAATGGGTGATGGAAGAAGACTCGGAACTCGCTAATGAGTAGAGAGGCCTATTATTATTTGGGGGGAGGTCAAGAGGTCAAAGGTCAAGGGGTCAAAGGTCAAATGTCAAGGGGTTAAAGGTCAAGGGGTTAAAGGTCAAGAGGTCAAAGGTCAAAAGGTCAAAGGTCAAGAGGGTTTGATAGGACGTGGGATAAAATTTACCCACGTTGAGTGAAACAGATAGGATTGGGTGTAGGTAAGGGCGTCTGAGAAGTGATTTAAGAGTGAAGTGAAAATGAATCGTTCGGTAGTTCATGAGAAAGATCTCTCTCTCTCTCTCTCTCTCTCTCTCTCTCTCTCTCTCTCTCTTTCGATCTGTCTAATTTTCTCTCTCCCTGTCACGAAATTCCCAGGTTATGTGATGAAGTTCTTGAGGGGAAAGGTGTGTGTGTGTGTGTGTGTGTGTGTGTGTGTGTGTGTGTGTGTATGATCCAAGGGAAGGGGAGATTCAGGTACCAACAAGTCCTTACAACAAACTTTAGTGCTTCTGTGGATGATTGAAGAGATGAGACTCTCTCTCCTCTCTCTCTCTCTCTCTCTCTCTCTCTCTCTCTCTCTCTCTCTCTCTCTCTCTCTCTCTCTCTCTCCTTATCACTTCTCCCTCCACCATATTCCTCCCCATTATTTTTCTCCCCATCACCTACTCCCTTTCTCCCTCACCTACCAACATCTCACTCCCCACCATCTATCCTCTCTCTCCCTCATTCCCCACCACCTCACTCCCTCACCCGCCGTAGGTGTGGGCGTAAGTGTGCGTGTAGATGTAGGAACAGGTGTGGGGACAGGTGTGGGGACAGGTGTAGGGACAGGTGTAGATGGTCACACTCCCACACACCTCTGTTCACGGGGGCAGAAATATACACAACAGGTAAATCATCTTTCTTGTATCTATAATAAAACTTTCCTCGTGTTCAATATCTAAGTTTAATGACCCGGAAATGTGATCACCTGTGAAGGAGCTCTCGCTAGTTCCTGGTCGGAATGGCAAGATTCCTTAACCCTTTGAGGACAATGATTTAACCCTTTGAGGACGATGGTTTAAACCTTCAACTAAGATGATTAAACTTTTTGAGAAGGAAGATTAAACCCTTTGAAAATGATGATTTAACCCTTTTAAAGGAGATGATTTAACCCTTTTGAAGACGATGATTTAACCCTTTGCGAATGTTTTAACCCTTTGAAGAACAATGTTTTACTCCCCTAAAGATAATTAAACCATTTGAACACGATGGTTTAACCCCTGAAGAACCATATTTTAACCCAGAAAGAAGGTTAACGTATCCCTGAAACCCTTTATCCCATTCTAAACCACTATCAAGCATCTATTAAATCCTTTATCCTATCTTAAAGTCCCTTCAGGTACGAATCACTACAGGTGCGACAGGTAACCCTCAGGTGCGACAGGTAACCCCCAGGTGCGACAGGTAACCCCCAGGTGCTGCAGGTAACCCCCAGGTGCGACAGGTAACCCCCAGGTGCTGCAGGTAACCCACAGGTGCTGCAGGTAACCCCCAGGTGCGACAGAGAATGCGGGATGAGAGCAGGTCGCGGCTATCACATATGCAGGGAGGATGCACAGGTGAGTGACAACAACATTCACCGCTCATACGACACACATTAGCCCACACAGGGACCACCACCACGGCTCACACACCTGGGCGAGGGAGGGCAGGTGGGTAAAGGACTGGGGGAAGGTTGGGAGGAGAGGAGACACGGGGGAGGAAACTGGAGAGGAGAGGGGACATTGGGAGAGAGGTAGGGAGGAAAGGAGACATAGGAAGGGGGTGGGAGGAGAGGACATACGGGGGAGGAAGATGGAGAGTAGAGGAGATATGAGGAGGGTGTGGGGGGAGGTTGGGGAAGGGAAGTGGGGAGGAGAACAAAACATAGAGAGAAAGAGAGAGAGATGGGGAGGAGAAGAGATGCGAAAGAGGGGTCAGGTGTGTGTGTGTGTGTGTCAACTCTCCAAAATACACGTTCACGGCTATAACCACAATTTTTTTCTTCAGAGAATGTGTTTAATATTATTCCCATTTTCATCCACTATCCAGAAAGAAAATGTCCACAATTATAACCATTTTCTACAATAATTCAAAAAGGAGGTTAAAAAAAACTATAACCATTTACAACAACAACAATTTAAAATGGAGTTCAAGGCAACTATAACCATTTCCAACAACTACTCAGATCAATAAATTAAAGCCAGCACTGTTTACCGGGTCGCGTGGCGGAACGTGATCAATGAGCATTACTGAAAATCATTTGTCAGACCCACTACAACCAGTTACTCTCGAGGCCTGTCAATGTCTGTCTGTCTGTCTCTGTTTCTTTTATCTTGCTCTTGGATCTGTCTATTTCACTGAAGAACTCTCTGTCTCTCTCATGAACCACCACTAATAACACATCGACCAAAAACTTAACAAGCAAGAGACACTTCCAGTCATCGTCACCTCTCCCCTCCCTCCCATCCCCAAGCAACCATACGCCTCCTTAGCTCAGGGGCAGAGCACTGGTCTTGTAAACCAGGGGTCGTGAGTTCGATTCTCACAGGGGGCACATGTGTTTTTAATGACAAGACTAATCCCAGGCATTAGGAACCTTGAGTGAGTACAGAGACAGGTTAAAGGATCTTAATTTGCACTCCCTCGAGAGACGTAGAGCGAGGGGCAACATGATAGAGGTGTATAAGTGGAAGTCAGGGCTAAACAAAGGGGACATTACAAAGGTACTCAAACTATCCAACCAGGAGCGAACTCGTAACAATGGTTTTAAATTATACAAATTTAGATTTAGGCGCGGAATAGGTAAACATTGGTTTGGAAATAGAGTAGTGGATGAGTGGAACAAGTTACCAAACATCATCATGAACTCGAATACGCTGAATAGCTTCAAACATAGGTTGGATGGATGTATGAGCGATAGGGGTTGGGTGTAAACGGGACTGCCCAGTATGGGCCAATAGGCCCGCTGCAGTTTCCTCCATTCTTATGTTCTTATGTACTCCTCACCCCTCATCCATCATCACCCCTCATCCATCTTCACCCCTCATCCATCATCACCCGTCCTGGAAACAATTGGGCAAATCCACTCTGATGCGGGTCTAGCGTTCGTTGATTGGTCCTCATCCTTCCCCTTCTAATCTAACTTGATCTGAACCTAATCGAAGCTAAACTAAACTATTCTAACATCCAATATAACCTAATCTATTCGTAGGAAGGGTTAAAAGCTAACGTCAGTAATGAGTTAAAGACCCAATCAGCGACGTGTATGCCCGCAAACGAGTGGATTTTGCTTCTAATTTTTTTGTCAGTCATCCCCGCACACCTTAAGCGGTTGTCAGGTAGCGTCTGGACAGAGACCTCACCAAACTGTCAAGGCTTCACGTCCATTTAATACCTTGATGAAGCGAGGAGATAAATAGTGTTTTTTTTGGTGTGTGTGTGTATTGTGTAGAGACAGGAGACCTGCCTTTTTCGAAGTTTTGTTGTCTTAATTAAAGGTGACACCGTTTAATACAGGTAAGAGATAGATCATTAGTATCGATTTCTTCTTCTATACAAGTCAGGCTCTCTCTCTCTCTCTCTCTCTCTCTCTCTCTCATCACTGAGAACACCTACTTTCTGTCCTCCTCTCCCCTTCCCTTCTCTTTCCTCTCTCCCTATATCTTCATTCTAGCCCCTTCCCACCCCTTCTATTCCAGCTTTTCAATTCATCTCTCCTTCCTATCCCAGTGTTGCAATCCCTTTCCTTTCTCTCCTGCTTTTCAATCCAATCCACCACCTCCCTTCTTAGTCTTCCAATCGCCCCATCACCTCATCAATCCCCCATCACCTCATCAATCCCCCATCCCCATCACCTCATCAATCCCTTTTCTAAACCTCCACCACGTGCCCTCTTCAATGAGATATTTACCATCAACACATCCTCCCCCTCCACCCTTATCCCACCTCCCCTCCACCTCACCCCTCCACCCCCTCACCCCACCCCTCCACCCCACCCCCTCCCACCTCACCCCCTCCACCTCCACCCCTCCACCTCACCCCCCATAGATGCCCCAGACTGGGGTGGACCACAGACTCTCGCTCACGTCAGTGATGAGGAACAATTTCCTTGGGGAGCAGTCAATACAGGGAGGGGGGAAGAGGAAGAGGGATACTGAGGGAGAGAGAGGGAGGATGTGGGAAAGGAAGGAAGGAGAGGGGGGAAAGAGGAAGGGCTACTGGTGGGGGGGAGGCAGGCTGGGGGGGGGGAGTGAGAAAATGAGGAAGGAGGCAGGTATGAGGGATGGGGGGAGGACGGAGGGAAGGGCTGGCAGGTGGGGAGGATGGGAAGGAGGGAGGTCTGGTGGAGGAGGGAGGTACTGATGGAGGGAGGGAGGGTGTGTGTCGGAGCTATTTTAGGCCAGAGCGTCAGTTATATCCAGGTGACATAATGACGTCATCTTTCATAATTGTGCGACGGTGTGTGTGTATAGAGGGAGAGGAGGGAGAGGGGAGGAGGGAGGGAGGGAGGGAGGGAGGGGGAGGGGAGGGAGGGAGGGAGGAGGGAGGGGGAGGAGGGAGGGAGGGAGGGAGGGAGGGGGGGAGGGAGGGAGGGAGGAAATGTGTGAGAGGGAGAAAGAAGAAGAGAGAGCAGGAGAGGGAGAGAAAGAGGGTGAAAAGGGAGAGAGACGGAGAACCATTTTAACACATACGGAGAAATTAACTTAAAACTAAAAGAGAGAGAGAGAGAGAGAGAGAGAGAGAGAGAGAGAGAGAGCAATATTTACACACATAAATAACACACGTGGTTAAGTCCAAATGTACTAACTAATAAGGAAAGAATTGAAACATCCAACACAGTGTCTGGTATGTATGTATGTATGTATGTATGTATGTATGTATGTATGTATGTATGTATGTATGTTCAGGCGAGTGTGGTGATGAGGATTATGGCTTTAGACGTTCGAAAATCCGCTTTACTAAAGAAAACCGGAGTATCGTTCTCAGTTTATAGGATTCCAATCCGTATTTATAAAGGCTAATAACGGAGGGGGGGGTGAGGGAGGAAAGGAGAGTGAGTTTAAAGGTGGTGTTTGCTGCAGGTGCGGTTTCAAGTCTCACCTGGCCACACCTGTTGCCTCACACACCTGTACTAACGAACTATTATTTCCTCGTACTACACCTGCGAATGATAAGCATCTGTTACCTTATTCTCTTCCTCCTCCTCCTCCTTCTACACCTGCATCATTGATAAACACTTGCTACCTTATCTTTGACGAGTTAATTTACACACCTGACACAATTATTTACCCTTCTAAATAGTTCCTATATTACAGTTTATATCTCTTCATATATTTCACTTTGATATCTCCTGCATGAATATTTACAATCATAACACACACACACACTCCCTCACACACGTCCACAGCCACACACACACACACACTCCCTCACACACGTCCACAGACACACACACACACCCTCACACACACGTCCACAGCCACACACACACACGTCCACAGCCACACACACACACTCCCTCACACATGTCCACACACAGCCACACACACACACCCTCACACACGTCCACACACATACACACACCTCACACACGTCCACACAGCCACACACACACCCCCCACACACGTCCACACACAGCCACACACACACACACTCCTCACACACGTCCACAGCCACACACACACACCCCCTCACACACGTCCACAGCCACACACACACACCTCACACACGTCCACAGCCACACACACACACACTCCCTCACACACGTCCACAGCCACACACACACGCGAAAATAATCTCTTATTCAGAATGATATAAAGGTCCTATAGTCATATAAACACACTATAGTGCTCTTATTTTAGGGGATCTTTATATAAAAATCAAAATATGTAAAATTCCCTTCGTACTACATTGAAGATTTCGTTCCTTCAAATTGAAATAAAAATAAAGTTAAATAAATTTGTTTTGGTCGTGTTTCTGCGATGATGTTTACCCAAGTTGTGTGTGTGTGTGTGTGTGTGTGTGTGTGTGTGTGTGTGTGTGTGTGTGTGTGTGTGTGTGTGTGTGTGTGTGTGTGTGTGTGCGTGCGTGTGTGTGTGTGTGTGTGTGTCATTGGGAAATATACATAATTTATCTATACATCGTTATTTAATCACCTTTTTACTTCTTTTAATATTTATTCCTGTTCTTGGCTTTCTCTATTCTCTCTTCTCTCTCTCTCTCTCTCTCCTCCACCTAAGACTACACCATGTGCAAATTGCAAGTGCACAATGGGTGAGACAAACAACAGAGGGTGAATGTGATAAGAGGTTCTACACGGTGAAAGAGATCGTTGAGGTAGTGTGTGTGTGTGTTCCAATACCTGCGAGTAGTGGGACACACACACACACACACACACACACACACACACACACACACACACACACACTCAACCACTCTCATTGCACTTAGAAAATGTATGTGTGAGTGTATATGTGTGTGTATGTATGTATGTATGTATGTATGTATGTATGTATGTAACCATTTAAAAATAAATACTATACCTGCAAAACAAAATAAAATTAAAGAAAAAAAATACACAAAAATCAACTAATAAGAGTAAACATTGACCTCATTTGTATAATCTCCCCTACAAGACGCTAGAGCATTATAAAAAACAATCACCATTCCTGAATTATATCACCACAAGCGTAAAGCACACACACGAAGCCACCAAACACCATAATAAACAAACTCAATCTCTAGTCAAGAAATTCCAACACAAAACTTTATTACAATCCCGACATTTTGGAAGGACTCGCTGTGTGACTCTGGTTGGCTCGTTCCGTCTCGACAAATAACCTCCCAGTACATCAAACAACTCGAGCCACAAAGGATGATTAGAACTTTTATTTATGAATCTTTTTTTGACCGTATGGTAATAGTGCCGGTTCTTCTGGGGTCTATTTGTGGTTAATGGTTGTATTGGTCTTAACCACTTGGCATATATGTATATATTGTACACAAAGGTATATACAACTACTTTTAAATAACTTCCCCTTTATTCTTTCTTTATCTGATTAAAATATTAGGGTCATGTTGCCAATGTCAGTCAGTGTTCTATAGCTATTAAGAGAAAGACGCGGAAGGAAGGAAGGAAGGAAGGACATGATTAAATAATAGAAGAGGGTTTAAAGAAGATTGGATAGGTGTAAGGAGGGCAAATAATGGGGGAGGGTGATAGAATGAGGGATAGGCAGGAAAAGGTGAGGGTAAATAAGAGAAAGGGAGAGGAGGGAGAGAGAACAAATGGGTAGGAAGACAGAGAGAGAAGGTGTATGATTAGAGGGAATAGGCGAAGAGGAAATTAAAGAAGTGAAGGGTAGAAAGGAAAGAATAAAAGAACAAAAGGGGAAAACATAGGAGGTAGAGAAATGATAAAGGAAGGAACTAGAAGGGAGAGAATGTGGAAGAGAGAGGTGGTGGGGAGGGAGGAGGTATTGGGAGGGGAGGGAGGGGTTATTGGGGAGGGAGGGAGGGAGAGAGAGGAGGTATTGGGGAGGGGAGGGGAGGAGGGGGTTATTGGGGAGGGAGAGAGGGAGAGAGAGAGAGGAGGTATTGGGGAGGGAGGGAGGGGTTATTGGGGGAGGGAGGGGGGTCTCCAAAATCTATAACAGGCTAAGCAACACACGACCTACACCATTAACAGGTAATCTATAGCCATTTTATAGTCTCAGTCACAACCCAACTCAACCAGACGTGAAGGTACACCTGTCTGGGTCCACCTACATGGTAATTTCATTGGACTCAAAAGCTGCAATTTCATTGACTCAAAGCCGCGGTAATTTCTCATTGACCAAAGCACGGTACTCTCATTGGACTCAAAGCCGCGGTACTCTCATTGGACTCAAAACCACGGTACTCTCATTGGACTCAAAACCACGGTACTCTCATTGGACTCAAAACCACGGTACCTGGTTAGACTCATAACTATGCTAATTTGTCTGGACTCAAAGCCATCATCATTCTATCCCTGCTATCCATTTAACTACACTACTCTATGTGCTCACTATTCCATTCCACCTGTCCTTGCCAGTATGTTTCCTCGTGCATCTGTCCCATCATCCACGTGTCTATTCAATTTACTCCCCTGCGCTTATTCCACTCTATTGCTCCTCTCTATCATCTCCCTCAATTATCCATCCTCTCCTCTCACCCTTTGCCCTATTAATTCTTCCTGCTTTGTTTCCCCTCTCTTCGTAATATTGTTTCCAGGACAACGAGTTTCCCCGACCTGAAACTGTGCCCATTCATCCGTCAATCAAGCCATCCACCCATATATATCCAATTTACTTAACCTTATCTTTCTCTTTGCTCTTCTTTTTATTTTCATCTCTTCGTAGTAATGGTCAGGTGTATATAGGTACAAGTGTCTGTCTGTGTGTCTGTTTACCGTCCATTTCATCCATTTCTGCCCTATAATTACCCTCATCTCTCTCTCTCTCTCTCTCTCTCTCTCTCTCTATTAGTCCCCTCTTTGAGCACGTAGGCTCCCCTTTGCCCTCTGTCTGAAAGTCATGGTAATTCACGATACGTCAATCTCCCAAACCCACTCATGGAGGCATTCATTCTCACTCACACTTACCTTCGCTCTACACTTACACTTTCACACACACACATGACTCTCTCTCTCTCTCTCTCTCTCTCTCTCTCCTTATTATTCATGACAACATTCTTCCCCCCTAATTTCCTGGGCCAGGACAAGCTTTAATTAGCAAGAGTGTGTGTGTGTGTGTGTGTGTGTGTGTGTGCGTGTGTGTGTGTGTGTGTGTGTAGCCTCGGTGACATCCCTAATAACTCATATCATTGTATCATAGCTGGATGATCGTCATACTAGACTCCGAGTGACAGCAAAGTAGTAGTAGTAGTAGTGTGTGTGTGTGTGTGTAAGCTAGCGTGTATGTCAGATATGCATGTGTGGACGTGTTATGCAAGTCATTTAATGAATGTGTGTATGCAAATGTGCGCATGTGTAGGTGTCGAATGGATCCACACACGCGATTGTTGATTCTCATCCAACACCCATGTACGCCTCTCTCTTCAACCATAACAATAAACATGATTTGCAAGTCTGTCTATCTCCCAACTACATATAATCATACTATTATAATCATACTAACAATGCACACAATTATATAGCCTATAACCGTTTACCATTACATATAATATCCAGATCAATAATAAACTTAGATATATATGATACCTGTATTATATCGTCTTGGTAATGCTGACGTTATACACACCTTAGTAAACACAAACTATTATTAGTATTGCCAATATAAAACAACTCAATGACGCATTTAGATTTTTTTTACAGTAACATGCAAGTAATTACCTGAACAACAAAAACAATAACATCCAGGTAAGTTTATTTACTAGCCAGTGAACACAATAACACCTGTAAACATATATCCCTGTACATAAATGAACAGCAATTTCCATACCCCACACAGAAGCCTTGTATCAATATTTACATGTAGTCAGTACGTTGAAAAAATAAATAAACTAAAATATATATACGTTTTTAATGAAAACTTTTTAAAGAATTCCTATAAAAAAACAAAAGATTGTACCTAACGTAGCCAATATCCTCGTCAACAAAAGTTAATATGTAAATAGTATACCAACTTTTATTATAACAAGTTATCTGCACGGTAGGAACGGACGGACGAAAGGACGAAGTAACGGACACGCGGACGTATAGACAGTATGAAGGTACGTAACTAATAAAATTTAACGAACCATTTATTATACAACAAATTTCAATGAAGTTTTTGTTCTCAAGTAAAGGACCTTTTTTTTTTAACTAATCTCTGCTAACTCATCTATCTTAAACTAATCCACCGTAAACTAATCTATCTGACTTTAACTAATATGGCACGATAAAGTTACCATATTAAGTATTTTCGATAAAAGAACATTAATGTAACTCAGTAAACATGGTCTCCTGTGTTTCTTTGTAATGAGACTAAAACAAATTTGCAGAGATGATAAAAAAATAATTATCATAATAATAGTACAAATAATGATAATAACAACGATAATAATAATAATAATAATAATAATAATAATAACAACGATAATAATAATAATAATAATAATAATAATAATAATAATAATAATAATAATAATAACAATAACAACTACCGACTCATATAATCCTGACACACAATAATACTTCACTAACATGGTAGTCGAAGGCCTGATCCTCTGAACCCGGTATTGTGTTCCCCTCTAAACAATTGTTGCCTCAGTATTAGGTAAACAAACAAAGTAAATAAAAAAACATAAACGTCATGTAAATAAAATTGGCACCACATTTATTCTATTCCAGTGATCAGGTGGGGGTGGGGGTGGGGAGGTGGGGGTGAGGGGGGTTGTATTTCTGCCTGTATATTTTTCTCTGGTGTTGAAAAGATTCGTCCAATTTGGAAAGATGAAAGAAAAGAGAATATTTCAATTACAGCAGCTAATTACGTTTATACCGTGTTATGGAGAGGAAAATGTTCATAACAAGGTAGTGTAATGTTACTGTATGGGTATTTGTGTATATTCTAGTATGTTCATTATATATAATTTGTATTCTTTTGTTGCTAGTACAATAATAATGATAAGACACTTCATTATTACCTGTGTATACTCGTAAGGCATCAGGTCAGGTAGAAGCATTAATGATAAGGGAGATATAGAAAACGATACTGATATTTTGAGTCTCCAGTGGTACTATAATGGTACGTCACTCAGGTAAGCAGGTAAAGTGTAGCTAATTACAAGGTGTAGTTAATCACTCTTAATACATCATAACAACTCACTAAAAGCTCTTGTGTTGTTTATGTATTTCTATGTTTTATTAACTAAGGTCTTTAACCAGGTATTATATATAGATCCAGTTACTATAAACATCACCTTTCAATAATTTAAGGTAACTATATTTTTTCTTACCGAGATGTTGGTGTTATGATATATTACTGTAATTTAACAACTAAGGTCTTTCGTGTTCTTGATAAATAAACAAATAAGTCATAAACAACTAAACAATTGAAAGAAAGACATTGATCTCGATGTTATAATGTATAACTAAACTTCAATACTTTAAATCGTAGGAGATATGACTAACATACAGTCAATCCAAAAAAGTATCTAGACCCCAGAGTTCGATGGAATAGAAAACGAACGATAATTTCAGAATCGTTCATGACTCGGTTTGGTTGATCTTCGCTTGATGTTCTGTTTTCTTTCGGAAGGTTGGAATCTAGATACCCTTTTGGAGTGGCTGTATATATAGAGTAACAGTGAGTTTACCTTTGTGACTTGAAAACCAGGCAGGTGAGGTGAGGGAGTGAACCAGGCAGGTGAGGTAAGGGAGTGAACCAGGCAGGTGAGGTAAGGGAGTGAACCAGATAGGTGAGGTGAGGGAGTGAACCAGGCAGGTGAGGTGAGGGAGTGAACCAGGCAGGTGAGGTGAGGGAGTGAACCAGGCAGGTGAGGTGGTGAGGTGAGGGAGTGAACCAGATAGGTGGAGGTAAGGGAATGAACCAGGCAGGTGAGGTAAGGGAATGAACCAGGCAGGTGAGGGGTGAGGGAGTGAACCAGATAGGTGAGGTATGAACCAGGCAGGTGAGGTGGGAGTGAACCAGGGTGAGGTAAAGGAGTGAACCAGGCAGGTGAGGTAAGGGAGTGAACCAGGCAGGTGAGGTGAGGGAGTGAATCAGGCAGGTGAGGTAAGGGAGTGAACCAGGCAGGTGAGGTAAGGGAGTTCTTTAAGGAAAGTAGAGTACAGGTAACACTAATACCTCCCTCACCTCGTTACACTATCGCTGTTGTGTTTGTCAGGTGATTGTTACATAAGAGCCTCATTAACGTGGGAATTAAAATCATCAGTGACTACTATTGGGTCCATATCAGTGTGTTTTTTTTTGGGGGTCATTATTATTCTCATCATGGTTCATAAATGAGCGAGACAGGTGAGGCACTCAAATTGGATCACCTGTCGCTTGATGTTTTGTTTTTTACTTAAAGCCAATTTTTGCTTAGATTATGGAACTTTAAAAAAAAACAGTTTACTATTTTTTCGTATTTCGACTCCCTCAAAATCCAAAAGGCATATCGATTATTATTATTATTATTATTATTATTATTATTATTATTATTATTATCATCATTACTATTAGTTATTTTTATTCAGTTTGTCATTGTTATTTATGATAAATATTGATATTCCACTGGATCAATCTTTTCATTATTATTATTTTATCATCATCATCATCAATATTATCATCATCATTATTATTATTATTATTATTATTATCATCATCATTATTATTATTATTATTATCATCATCATTTTCAGCCACTAACATAAAATAACAACAACAAAAACAACTGACAAAAACATCACCACAAACCAACCAACAATATTTCTCTAACCCGTAAATAAACGTCAAGAATAATAAATGAGAAACACATCCCCATTAAAACCTCATACTCACCAAAATGGAATACGTAAAAAGAGAGAGGAAGTAGGAACACGGCAATTACCGCCTGCCGGATACTAGCCAGTCCAACCCGTGTGTGTGTATAAACTTTCTCAAACTACTAACTTTTTTTAAGATTTTTTTTTGATTGTACGATTAAGGAAAGTTGTTTTTAGTTGTTTTAAGATTTTTTGTTTGGAATTAATCTTATTTTTTTATATTGCATAGTTTGTGTGTTTTGTATATACCTGTATTTTGTTTGCATCCATATATTATGAATAATTTGGTCATGGGTATATTTATTTCAATTTAATATCTATGTACAGTGGAGGTAAATGCTTCCAGGTAGAAACAAATATATAATTATAAATTGTTCTAAATACTTATCAATAAATTTCTAGGTACAGATGAAAAAAGAAATAAAATTGAAAACCTAGTTACCACCAATTATAAACCACTAGTCTATATTAATTAAAACAAAATAAAACAGATATAAAACATCCTGTAAAACTCACTACGACATGACCAACCCACAGCCTAATTAAACGATATATTTACCTCTCTGATATTATGGAAAATTCAATAAAGTATAATTTCAAGTAACAAATGAAACGTAAATTAAATAATAAATGAACGTTGTAGAGGAGTGTGTGTGTGTGTGTGTGTGTGTGTGTGTGTGTGTGTGTGCGTGTGTGTGTGTGTGTGTGTCCCTCTCCCAGATAACACTCTTTAACAATTAAGTAAGTTTTCACACCCTGATTACTCTCCCTTAGCGAATTCCCCAAGAGAGAAAGGGAGGAAAGGAAGGAGAAAGGGAGGAAAGCAGGGGGAAGGAGGGGGCCAAGAAGAAGGGGAAGACGGGAAAGAGGGAAAGGAGGGACTATGGAACAAGGAAAGAGAAGGAAGGGAAGGAGAAGGAGAGAGACAGAGTGTGGGAAAAAAGATATAGAAGAAGCAGAGAGGAAGAAGGAAGGAAGGAAAGTAAAAGAGAGAGAGAGAGAGAAGGACAAGGGAGTGAGAAGTTGGAAAAGAGGAAGAAGAAGGAAGAGGAAGGAAAGAAAGGACACGAGAGGTAGAGAGATCAGAAAAAGATTTTGGAAGAGGAAGAGATAAGGAAGGAAGTAAAAGGGGAGAGATGGAGAAAGTAACAATAAGAAGAAAAGAAGGAGAGAGTGGGTAGAATTAAAGGATGGAAAGGAAGTAGCAGAGAGAGAGAGAGAGAGAGAGAGAGAGAGAGAGAGAGAGAGAGAGAGAGAGAGAGAGAGAGAGAGAGAGAGAGAGAGAGAGAGAGAGAGAGAGAAAAATTAACACATTCATCCTCAAAAAATGAACAGGAACTCCCGCACGAGACAAGAGGGTATAATTACATAATGGACAAATGTTGCTGTTCCCCCTTAACCAGACGTACGTGTGTGTGTGTGTGTGTGTGTGTGTGTACAAGACAGGTCAAGAGAGAGAGAGAGGATACGGTTGTTTCTGAAGATATTCCAGTAGATGGCCCAATAATATCGCAGGTAAAGGTGAAGAAGAATCAATGAAACCTTTCCTTAATTAATCATTCATAAAATTTATCAGATAAACTTTCACAAATAAACTTACACAAATAAACTTACACGAATAAACTTACACGAATAAACTTACACGAATAAACTTACACAAACAAACTAACACAAATAAACTAACACAAATGAACTTACACAAATAAACTTACACAAATAAACTTACACGAATAAACTTACACAAACACACTTACACAAATAAACTTACACAAACAAATTAACACAAATAAACTTACACAAATATAGAATGCCAAACCTTTAAACATTTCACAGTAACATTTATTTCAACAGATATTTCAAGATTTTTTTCTCTTTTGTAATTTCTAAACCAAACTAGATTTTAACCCAATGAGAAAACCATAGCAGCTTAAATCAACCTCAAACTTTAGAGGAAGTACAGCAGAGAATCAATAAAAATCAATAAAAATCAAAAATAGTCAATCAAAGAATCAATAGAAATCAACTTGCTCTACCGTTTTGGGTCGATCGAATATGAAATGATTTCTAAGATGGTGAGAGCGCATCCCCTGAGCAACGCTCTTGTGCATTATGCAGAAAACCCGACAGCCGCACCCTTATCCACTACCTTCTAAGATGTCCCCACACACAACGCTTCCGTGACGCCTGCTGGACCACCACTCCACGACCCCCTGACGGAGACACGATGATCCTCCCCATACTGGCCAGATATTATGTAAATAACATTGATTATGTGTTAAAGGAATATCCTTCCTTCCTAAGGCTTTAGTAAGCCCCTTTATAATATTTATACTGTATATTCTTGTCACACTTGCCAGATGCTTCTGGTGTCATTGTACAGGGGTACCTAGTGACAGCACTAGGATCCCGCTTCCTCTATCAAGGAATAAACAATTGAAATTGATGGTGAGAGTACAGTAGAAGTAGTGAGTATTAAACTTCTGGAACCTTCCGAGACTGATATGTATGTTGTTAAAATCTCTCTCTCTCTCTCTCTCTCTCTTCTTCCCAAGTAACAAAGGTGTGGTGTGTGTGTGTGTGTGTGTGTGTGTCCTCCCTTTGAACGTCACCCACTCCTGGACCCACAGACAGGTTCAAGTGATAATTAATTAATGCCATGCTCCGGGCTGTTGTATACTCAACTTTCAAAAGGAGAGAGATTTTTTTTCCCCACCACTCTCTCTCTCTCTCTCTCTCTCTAATTACCTCTTCACTGTGAAGTATCTCAGCCCCCTGCAGCATCACCGCCGTCCTAAGAGAGAGTCGGAAGCGAAAATTTACAGAAAAAAAGGTTTAATTTTCGTCTTTTTATATCGCTGTTGTTGTTGTTGTCTGTGTGTGTGTGTGTGTGTGTGTGTGTGTGTGTGTGTCTGTGTCTGTGTCTGTGTGTGTGTGTGTGTGTGTGTGTGCTTTGGCTGGTATATGTGAAAGCTGTATGCCGTGTAGTATATGATGTTGTTTTGGGTGTCTGTCTGTCTCCACTATACTACAACGTTACGGCCATCACAGGTACATACGATTCGTGTTAAAAGTTCATCCACTTTAATCAATGACAGGTAGATTTATCTTCCTGGGTTATCGGCGTATTTGGCCAACTTTCATCAAACTATAAAACTCCATCTTTTTTTTTCTACCAATTTTGATTTATAATTTCATTGATTTTTCATTTGTTTATATTCAAGAGAGACGTAACAACTTCTCACACACCGATGGACACTTTTTTTTTTAGTGAGAATATAAGGCAACATTACCCAGGAGAATGTTATCTTCTGGGGCGATGTTTGGGGTCAATGTTAACTAATTGTGGATAATGTTTACTCCTATAGGGACGACTTGACTTGATGATGGTGAGATGATGTTAGGGTGTCAAGGAAAAGGTGATGGGGGTGGGAAGGTTAAGGGATAAACCAAACACAGATCCTGAATTAAAACACATGTGTCTTTACATACCGTGGCTCTGTATTGACATTAAACTCAATGAGATTAAAAAAACACACAATCACGTCTCTGTCTTTTTTTTCAAATTATTTTCAGTGGATTAAAATCTTAGTTGGAAGCAAAAGCTGTTTTTTTTACAATCACGTTTTTCATTTAATATCTATTCGGGATTAGTTTCTAAATGGGGAGAAAGAGAGGGGTGAGGGAGAGAGGGGAGACGAAGATAAGGGAAGAAGGGGAGGGGTAGATGACAGAGGGGAGAGAAAAGTAGGGAAGAAAGGACAGCGGTGAGGGAGAGGAGGGAATGGAGTGTTGGAGGGGAGGAGATGAAGTGATGGAGAGGAAAAATGGATGTAGTGAGTGGGGGAATGAAGGGATGAAGTGAGGGAAGAGGAGATGGAGGAAGGAAAGGGATGAAGTGAGGGAAGAGGAGGAGATGGAGGAAGGAAAGGGATGAGGGAGGTACGGAGGAAGGAAGGAGAGGATGAAGTAAAGGAAGGTAGGAGGGGATTAACTAATGGAGGGGAAGAGGGGATGAAGTCAGGGAGGGAAAGTGAGGTGAGGATACAGGATGACGACTTCTGTCTAATGGATCATCCGGTATTAGTTGAGGTCAATGGTCCTCAACCTTTACAACCTATTACCCATTTACTGTCTTCTTTAGGTCTTGTTACCTAATGTCGCACCGGTCCAGTCACTCTCAAGTCAGGTTTAATAGTATGACGTCACACCAAGTCAGGTTTAATAGTATGACGTCACACCAAGTCAGGTTTAATAGTATGACGTCACACCAAGTCAGGTTTAATAGTATGACGTCACACCAAGTCAGGTTTAATAGTATGACGTCACACCAAGTCAGGTTTAATAATATGACTTCACACCAGGAACCGATTTATGCCTGTTCCTGTTCTTAGTAATGGGAGAATTTTACCGTTTTCACCCTTCTGAAACTTTAAAACCTTGTGGTCTACTAAATATTTCTACATACCGTTAGAATCATTGATTCGTCGCCATATCAAGTCGAACTAATTGACAAAATTGAGGAAATTATCTGAAAATTACTGAATTATGTATGACGTATTTATTGAGCGTTCTATTGCCCAATAAAATTACTCAAATTACCCATAATGGTTTAGTCAATATACAACCAGTCGTATTTTCTGCACCGTCCCCAATATTGCACAGCTTCACCACGTCAACAATTTGCAACATCCTGCAAAGTTTCGGTTCGATGGAATCGTTGACAAATACTATTCTGGCTGGAGTAAGCCTGTCGCAAGAGTGTGGTTATAGGTCCAAGATCGATGAAACAGGTTTGGTACTTTGTGAATTATTTTTTATTTCTCTCGTGAATCCATATCGAGAACGGATTATAAACGCCCTGTTTGTAAATGACGCTACCAGGGCGGGGGGAGAGGGGGGGGTAAGGTGGAGTAAGACACGCGAGAGGATGGGAAGGGAGGGAGAGAGGAGGAATAAGAGATGGAGAGAGCAGAAGAAAATAGAGGACAATGAGAAAGCAAAAATAAGGAGGAGGGTAGGAGGGAGGGAAGGGGGTAGGGAGAGTAATGTTTGCGTTGGGGAGAGAGGGAAGAAGATGAAGAGGGACGAGGAGACGGAGGAAGAATTGAAGAGAAGGATGGAAGGAAGGAAGGAAGGAAGGAGGAAGAGAGAGTATTGCCAGTGATGGGGAAACACGAAGGTTGATAATGGG
The DNA here is from genome assembly GCF_018991925.1 of Homarus americanus. Taxonomy (NCBI): domain Eukaryota; kingdom Metazoa; phylum Arthropoda; class Malacostraca; order Decapoda; family Nephropidae; genus Homarus; species Homarus americanus. Next base: position 143,409 of record NW_024723050.1, on the reverse strand, counting down.
AAGAGATGGAGGAGGAGAGGAATGGGGGGAAAGAAAGGGTGGGGAAGAGGGAAGGATATATAAACGTACTGTATAGGAGAGAAATGAAGGGTAAAACGAAGTGAGAGAGAGAGAGGGAGAGAGAGAGAGGGAGAGAGGGAGAGAGCTGGGAGACAGATCAGCTGGTGGGAAAGATGACTGCTAAAGGTCAGATAAGGTCATATGTCGACCCTCCGTGACTCTCAAGTGTGCACGGAAGGGGGAGGAGAGAGAACCAGCTGAAGGAGTGTGGAAGGGAAGGGACTAAATGGAGGAAGGAAGGACTAGATGGAGGAAGAAAGGAAGGAAGGTCTAGATGGAGGAAGAAAGGAAGGAAGGTCTAGATGGAGGAAGAAAGGAAGGAAGGTCTAGATGGAGGAAAGGTTATCCTCACTGCTCGCTTTCTATCTTTAAGAAATTATGATGAAATCCACGAGGAAGGAATAATAATAATAATAATAATAATAATAATAATAATAATAATAATAATAATAATAATAATATCCTCCACCAAACATTACCAAACGTTACTCAACTCCATTTTAGCTTCACAATCAATGACCGGTTGCCAATATACTGTGTACTGTACATAGCGGAAGACTCGCCACTCAACGACCAGCGTCACAACGGGGAAATGACATCTATAAAATACCAAACTAAAATAAACAATTAAAATAACATGAATACAAATGATTAATAAATTCTTTAACTGTTCTGGATCGACGTTCAGTGATATTCAATACTAATAAAAAAAAACATTGATTGGATAAAAGTTCCCAGAATAATAAAAAAAAATACGTATTTTTTTTTTATATTCTTCCGGTTTCTGATTTTGATGAACTGAAAAAAAAATTACATGAAATGAATACACGCTTTATTTTTTTTTTCAACAAGTAAAATGTGTACTATATAATATTGGTCATAGTGATATAACAGTAGGTATGGGGCTCATCGTTCACAGTCGTGAGGAATTTAAAACTAAAATAGATTGAAAATAACGTAATGAGTGAATAAAACAGAAAAATATGGTGTTTTTGTGATAATTACAATACTTGTGAGATTAAAACAAGACCCATTGGTGAATATTTTTTGATTTATTCTAAGGGCCAATTAGGGGCAGTGTGGATACAGCGTACTGAGGACTGATCAGTATACAAGGTGACAGCATGACCAGCACTGCACTCTATAACCTTCAACTTCCCCACTCTAAGGTAAGGTACTCAATATGGTCGACTAGGGGCGCCCTGCTCAGTGGCCAGAAACGTGATTCAAACCGACAACTTCTGGGTTAGGGGACAATTGCTATATCACGTTATGAGGAGAATCAGAACAGCAGTTTATTCCTCCCGCACAGAACAGCGCTGAATGATATTAGCTAATTAGACTCATAGTTCAAGAGGCAATTACTATCATACTAATGACAATATGGTAATTAATTTCATCGTTTTTTTCTAGAGCAATAATAGTTTTAGAGGGAATTTTGCTTAGGATTACACACACACACACACACACACACACACACACACACACACACACACTCTCCTACTCTGTCTCACTTCACACGAAACATAAACACAAGAATCACTAACTAAAAATACGATAAACGAATGAGAGAGAGAAATTATCATTTATTTTAGATTTCACAAACCACACCTGAGAGAGAGAAAATTATTATTCTTTTATGTCATGGTAAACTCTACAGGTTTTTTTTATTATGGCTGTAGAGATAAGACTTTTAATGAACCTAAATATAGCTACACATTATTAACGACCACGTCATCAAACATTCATAATACATACACAAACGAGGAACGTATTTACACATCTAAACACACACACACGATAAAGAAAACGAGATGTGTACTTAACCTTTAACTAACCCAAACACCAGGTGAGGCCCCCACATACAAGCCATGCACAGGTACACAGTGTAATTGACTCGGAAAGTTCGCAGGTAATGATCGCTGGGTGGGGGGGGGGGTTTGAGGAGGGAAGGAGGTGAGGGAGTGGGATGGAGGGGGTTTGAGGGGGGACTCAGTTAATATATTTAGGGTTTCGCTTAATTACCACAAGGCCTATATTGGCAAGACCAGATGTTTGGTAACGATCGGAGTAACTTTTTTAATATTTTTTATTTATTTTGTGTTTTTGTGTTTTGTTTTATGTGAGATATTTGGGCGTAGGTGTATACATGTGTGCATATACCGTACAGGTGTGTATATATATATATATATATATATATATATATATATATATATATATATATATATATATATATATATATATATATATATATATATATATATATATACCTTACATACTCATAAAATAAACACTCATATGTATACTGACAATCAACCATAAAAACAGACAGACAGACAGACAGACACACACAGACAGACAGGACCAGTTACAATAATTAACAGTGGCAGGTAGCGTGAGTCAGCCAGGGCTGATGTTGCGTGTTTGCTCCATCATTCCGCCTCCCTGGCCTCCTATACAACCCACCGCTATATTACATTGTTCTAGAGACCTTAAATAGCTCCCCCTTGCCATATTATATTTATGGAGGACTTTTATGTTGCTCACATTTGCTATATTTTAGAAAACCTAAATAATTCCCTTTGTTATATTATATTTTTGCTATAGAAAATTAATATAGCTCTTCCTCTCTATCAGTTTATCTTGGATAACTGTAACTCTTGCCGCTGTTATATTATTTCTCATTAGAGTTTATAATATATCCTTATGCTCTATTACCTTGTGTTATAAACCTCTCCTTTACCTTACCTTATCCTACCTAGCCTTTACACTTCCTTACCTTATCCCACCTAACCTTTACACTTCCTTACCTTATCCCATCTAGCCTTTACACTTCCTTACCTTATCCCACCTAGCCTTTACACTTCCTTACCTTATCCCACCTAGCCTTTACACTTCCTTACCTTATCCCACCTAGCCTTTACACTTCCTTATCCTACCCAGCATAACCCTACCCAGCCCTTCTTCTCCTTTACCTCTCCCTTTCCAACCTCACCTTACCATCCCCCCCGCCCCCCCCCTCAGGTTAAACAGTGAATTAGCGGCCACAAAACAGGACCACTTGAGGCCCCTCCATCAAGTGTGATAATTAAGTGGGCCTTAAGTGGACGATTAAAGCAGAACCACAAATGTTGTCAAAACTTATCTAATGACTGAGAGATTTATTATTATATTAAGAAGTGTCATGACTTGTATATTAAAGAACACAGAGACAAACAAAATAAGATGGCGGGAAATCGACGGAAAAATATACTTACGACATAATTCTTATTTAATTTGAAGAACTAAAGGAAGATATGGAAATTAACGTCACTCATAAACTGTTTTAAGAATGTTGTAAACTATGAAATATTTCCCAGTACAGACCATGACTTATCTTAGAAAATATTTATACAGTGGCCAGAGGAGAAGGAAAGCGGACTGAGCGGTACACGTCCGAGGAGATCAGGCTGGCGGAGATGTGAACATTAAGCGCCAACAGTCTGCCACACGAGGTGAATTGAACGCTGAGGACTTGCCTTAATTAACGATTACTGCGTAGAGCAATTAGTCACCAGCAAGAGCACCCCGACAGTCGTATAATTAGGGCACTTGCTCCAGCTTGTAATTACGTGAGGATAAAAAGTGTCGCCACCCCCTTACTCGTCTCATGTCGGGTCTTAGCAACATCGTTTTGTTTACGTCCTGCCAGATACGTCGCCGCTGTAGTCCTCGCTGGAGAGTTATCGTATGAATTTCCTCACTCGGAGTCAATACACAGCAATTGAATTTAACCTGAGTTCTGAGTTTGAAATATTGTAGATGTTTACTGTTGTTATGAGAGTCAATATATTTTAAGAGTTCTGCGTGAATTATAGGCTTAATATTGTCTGAGTTTATATGAACCGAACTTAATAGCGTCTCTCTCTCACTCTCTCTCTCTCTCTCTCTCTCTCAATCCGAAAACAAATTATAATATATTTTTCAGTGTTTTATTTTTACTCCATTGTCACAATTTTTTTCTTTGTTTTCTTTCACTAAGTTACATTCTATTTAATTCTCCTTCTCTTCCCATTTTTGTTCGCTTTTACTTTAAGAACGTTTCATCCCTTTTTTTTTATACACTGTTATTCACATCTAACCTGTGACGAGAGTTGATTACAGGTGGATTCACAGGTAACAACTATTCTGCCTCAGGTAACAAACGTAGATTATTCGATCAATTACCCAAAAAGTAAACTATTGAATCACAATCACTAAGGACAAATCTACTTCAACTACTTTTATCACCTGAAATATCTACTTTTAACAACCCCAGTAATCTACTTGTGTCACCTGTTACCTGTCAGTAAACACAGTAATCATCCCAGGTAGACGAAAGTGATACACCTTCTCTAGTTAACACGGATTGTGTTTTTTCTTAAGCTTTTAACATATATAATTTTTGTTTTGTTTTAATCCTTATTGGGTGATTATTAGCTAAGGTTACTACGCTAATCCCTTTGAGAAATGACACCAAATAATAAAGAAAATATTAAGAAAAATGATAATTATATCCATAAAAACTATATTTGGTAATATCTAATAAAAAATAACAATTTATGTATAAAGATGAAAAAAAAATAATGTATCAAAGAATTTTGTATCCCTGCGTCATCACGATACAGGAAGTGAGATAATTCATTCACGAAAGTTTTACACAGGCGGCCATACATCAACACCTGATCCACGAGCTAACATAAGCACTGTTTACCTACCGGAGCAGCGCCCAAGGTACTCCTGTGTTAAACTTGGTAAACAAAAAGAGGAGACGGGTTTAAAAAATAATAATAATCTGTACAAACAACCATAATAAATGCACTATCTCACCATATGTGTGTGTCTGTATAATGTGTAGAGAGAGAGACAGAGAGACAGACATTCATTCGCACCCCCCCACCACCATCAGACCACCAGACGCCAGCAGTTGTCGCCGTAATGGTGTTGTGACTTGAGGCTCGCCCAACATTTTCACTCCCGAGAGACGTCTTTTGTTGGTAAACAAAAGAAGTCGTAACTGCAGTTTAACCGATGGAAGAGTCTCACAGGGGAAAGCTCTCGGCTGGAGTCCCTATGATTACAACTACTCGGCACTGTACCTTCTCGCATCTCCAGGAGTGTTTCATTATACCTGGGACCTTTGACCTTACTGACCTCTTAAAAATATAACCCACGATGAGGTTGTCATGGTGGATTGATTTGTCGAATATGAACACTGTGGCACTTTCCATTCTGGTGTTATGTTGTGGAAGTACTGGTGTAGAGGTTGATAAACAGAGGGGCGAAATATTTACTTACTGGACCCCACCGAAGTTAACAAGGATGGTTCTATTTGTTGGAAATGGTGACCAAGAGCACCATCACTGTAAACATAACCATCACACTGTCACTACCACCATCATTACTTGTCATTATCACCATCACCACCGTTGTATCATCACCACTAGCAGTATGTCCATCACTGAACACCAATACTCTCTCTCTCTCTCTCTCTCTCTCTCTCTCTCTCTCTCACAAGGAACTAAAGGTTCACACGAGGTAAGAAGATGAAGGCAGTGTTTAAGCCCAGGTGGTCATTACCGAGACGGATTACCTTCACCACTTCCCGAAAGGTAAATGTTGGGCTGTTCCACCACAATTAATTACACCAGGTAAAGTATCCTGTTAAGACTGAACAGGTGAGTTACGGCCGCTCCATTACCCCCTTGTCGACCTGTCTCCTTAACCAGTGTAAGTACGGACGCGAGCTGGTTCTTGTCTTACTATTACTGGTACTTTTAGTGTTACTATTACTAATACTGCTGTTGTTACTGTTGTTATTATCATTATTATTATTAACTCTACTATTATTATCATTATATATGTCCAAACACTCTGGCATCAGGCCCTGGCACCCTCCTATGTTGACCTTGAATAACCCTAAGGTCTTCAACACTCTGTTTCAACCTGTCCACCGGCCTTAGCTCTGAGCCCTCACATTCCTCTCACTTCTCTCACCACCTCCTCCTCCACCGTAATTTACAAGCTACTTTAACATTATCCCGTGACATTTTAAAGGTGGAGACTTCCTTTCTCAAATGTTATAAAAAAATTAATAATAAATACTTGAGCTAAATATAGTATCTCTGAATATATATCTTCCTCACTTTATATCTCCAGTTTTTAATATATTTTCAGTAAGTTAATATGTCATGTTATCCTGCCTTGTGAGTATGTTAAAAGGAATTATTATTATTATTATTATTATTATTATTATTATTATTATTATTATTATCATTATTATCATCATTATTTGTCTTTGTTGTTGTCGTAGCTTATTTAAAGGTAACGATTGCTACCTTGTGATTATGTTCCAATATTCAAATACGGTCACACTGTATGTTACAATGGTTGGTGTTGTGGGTATCGTCTCGTATTGGTGTTCAGAAGGGGGTTGGAATCCTAGGAGGAATATTCTGTAATATTTGTATCTATAGAGAGGATATATTTTTTTTTACTTTATAAGAGTAAGCAACATATTTTTTTCTTTCCTTTTATTTCTTCTCCATTTTCTCTTTCTCTCTCTTTCACCCTTTCTTTTTCTGTCTCTCTCTCTCTCCCTACCCTCATTCATTCCTCTCCTTCCTCCTTTTCTCTCTTTATTCTCCCCTCTCTTTTCTCCCCCACTAACCCCCCCTCTTCCTTCTTACCCCTTCCCACCCCCCTTCCCTCTCTCTCCCTCTTAGCCCTTCCTCTCTCCCCCTCCTCCGTCTTACTCCTCCCAAAATCCATCCTTCTCCCCATCCATCTCTCCCCCTCCTACACCCTCTCCCCCACAGTCTAAACTCCATGCAAAAAAAAAAATAAGACAATTAATCTTCAAGTTTCGATTCCCTTGTCCAAAAGCGTGTAAGATCTGGTATAAGTGACCTAAGTAAGTGGAAAAATGCACTTAAGTAATCGATAATGTAGGTATTCATTAAGTGTTAAAGTGAGGTTAAGTCAAAGAGATGGTAAAGTGAGCTTAAGTAGATAGTCAAGTATGAATAAGTATATGGAAAATTCAGCTTAAATCAAGGGTACAATTAAGCATACGTTCTGCAGCTGGATCGACTGGGGGCGACCTACCATAGATAAAAAATTGATCGATAGATAGGTAGATAGATGGTTATGCTGATAGATAAGAGGTAGAATACTAAATACGTGTGCTTAGTTTAGGAAATTAATCCTTTGTATACGAGAAAATTATAAATCTCATCCTCAAAGGGTTTAATCACCGTCTTCCTATTCAAAGGGTTAACAGACAGACTGATTAGGCAGTGTGTGTGTGTGTGTGTTGCTCAAACAATTGCTTTATTGCCTCACTCACCAGTACACAACCCTGATTTACATATTATTGTCCACTCTATATACAACCCGTATCCCTGACCTTCTATTGCCCACATTTACGGTTCTCTTACTTACATTTACACATATATGGACCCATACTTATATTTACAACCATTAGAACAAACATACTTTTTACATACTTAAACTGTGTTATTTTATTTCCCATTATAAAAAAATAGTATTGGTGTTTTTAAAAGTAATCAGTATGTACTATTGATTGTTACTTATATTTTCCATTCGTTGATAGCTGTTTTTTACTTATATAGGTAAATACTTTGTTTATACGTATGGTTGTCTGTTATTAGTCACAGTTTATTACTAATATATATCCAAACATACAGTCACACACAGTCAGCCACTTACAATTCCACAAGCATGTTCTTTCACGGTTTACTGCAAATTTTTCATACTTTTTTTATTTATTTTTTGAAAGGCCGCTTTTCACTCGCGGTCTGCAACAAATATTTCATATTTTCTGAAAGAGCGTATTTGTCAACTGTTTGCAATTTATAGTTCACTTTTTTATCAAGAGTAAATTCGTACATTATTTTGTATTTAAATTTTCATTTCTTTTTTTACGTCACTCCGGGTTGCCTACTTATATTCCCGTTTTATATATACAACTTTTTCCAAGAATCAATAAACACAGACACCAAGGAACTCGGTAAAGACACCAAGTCACTCAGTAAAAACACCACGACACTCAGTAAACACATCAAGGCACTCAAAAGCACATCAAGACACTCAAGTAAACGCAAACATTAAGGGACTCAGTAAACACAAACATTAAGGGACTCAGTAAACACAAACATTAAGGGACTCAAGTAAACACAAACATTAAGGGACTCAGTAAGCATAAACATTAAGGGACTCAGTAAAGACACCACGACACTCAGTAAACACATCAAGGCACTCAAGTAAACACAAACATTAAGGGACTCAAGTAAACACCCTCCATCGGTCTAATCACAATGAACACCAAACATATAATAATCGAATCAACAGGACCGTGAAAAGTCTTGCCTGCATAAAGTGAATCTGGTGTACAGTGGAAGTCTACAACAATGAGCCAATCTGTTTACTAAATCATACACCAATCTATTTGATATATCACACACAGATCTATACAAGTAACTCATACGTATTATTAAAACAAATAATTCATACAATATCAAGTCTAATATCCTTAATTAAAACGCCAGAGAAGTGTGTAATGGAGGTGTTTGTATAAATGTCAGATATTACGGATAATCGCACAGTATATCATTTTGTCATTGGCCAACGTGAAAAAAATATTAATATCCTTTTAAACCAATTTACTAGGATAAACAAATCTTAACATCTTAGGAAAACATAAAAAATATTCCCATTTCACAGAGCCAAAAAAAATGAAAAATGTATTTAAACCAGAAAGGGGAGGGGGGGGGGGGGGGGGGGGGGGGGGGGTCCGGTGGAGGGGGAGAAATGTTGCACCTTCCTCCCCAAGTGTATCAAGACAAGACTGGATATTGGGTAGAGAGAGAGGCACTTCATTACAGACGAGACCCCCAGCGACCCTCCGTTAACCCCAGAATAGAAATCACTAAATGCGGGAAGCGGGAACCAATACACAATAATATGCATGTTTACTATATTTGTCTCGAGAGGCTGGTGGTGGAGAGCTGGTCCATGGGTGAGATTTTGTATATCTGACCCTGGTGGGAGGTATCGGAACAATGCGAGAGTGTGTGTGTGTGTGTGTGTGTGTGTGTGTGTGTGTATCTCGGCTCCACCTGTCCACCACCGCGGACATCGATGAACTGATTCAACATCGGATCAGATGTGCATCTCAAGCCTTTGGCAGGCTCCGTACCCGTGTTTTCAGCTAAAGGGAGCTGAAATTATCTACAAAGTTACACGTATATCAATCAGTGGTCCTCCCCACCCTGCTATATGGCAACGAGACATGGGTCACATACAGGAGGCACCTCAAGGCACTTGAAAACTTTCCCCAACGTAGTCTACGTTCCATCCTCCGAGTTCGCTGGGAAGACAAGAGAACAACTGCCAGTATTCTCGCTGTCACAATCTGTAGGAGCATCGAGGCTACCATTATCCATGAAAAACTACGATGGACTGACCATGTTACCCGCATAGACGACAGTAGATTGCCAAAGCAGCTACTTTACAGTCACCTAACGAATGGTGAACGTAAAGCTGGCGGGCAACTGAAAAGGTATAAGGATAGTCTTAAGACAAACCTGAAAAAGTGCCAAATCGACCCCCTCACTGGGAGACGATTACTCCACACCGTAACGCTTTCAATACCTTCGAGATAGACCGACTGTATACCGAGACAGACAAGCGCCCGCACTAGATGTAGCCCTCCACACTTGCAGCATCTGTGGACGACCCTGCCGGTCCCGTATCGGCCTCTCGAGTCACCTCACAGCTCACCAATAAAGGTGACATCCTTAATAACTCAAATCATTGTATCATAGCTGGATGATCGTCATACTCGATTCCGACTGACAGCAAAGTAGTAGTAGTAGTAGTAGGCATTACGCATATCTTTTTTTCACCGATCCGACTTCAGGTAAATGCCGACACCCTGACACCGTGACCTCGCTCGGATTAAACACAAGTCACTAATCTTGAATCTGAATATTCCCTTTTAACAAATAATATCTCTCGAACACAATCTGACCTAACCACCTGCGTGTGACCTAACTCAATATCTCAATAAATACTACAGCACACTGAACTATCACAGGGGTCAAAGTAGGTCACGGAATCCCAGGAATGAAAGAATGAATATTATATGACGTTTCTCTTATTTCCCCCAGCGAGGGTAGGTCCACCGTGTCTAATAGCGAGGGAACAATTAAAAGTGACCACGAGCAGGGTAGGGTGAGGTGGAGTACTTCATTAAGGAGAGTGTTACCTGTATCTGCCTTTATGGTTTTATAACCCGGTCTGTCTTGTTTATGTGTCCCAAACATATTTGAAGTTATGTATGATAGGGGAGGGAGAGAAAGAGAGAAAAGGGAGATAGAGAAGAGAAGGGAGATAGAGAATGAGAGGAGAGGGAGACAGAAGAGAAGGGAGATAGAAAGAGAGAGAAAAGTGAGTTAGCGGAGAGAGAGAGAGAGAGAGAGAGAGAGAGAGAGAGAGAGAGAGAGAGAGAGAGAGAGAACAACACACACAAACAAACAGAGAGGCAGATACAAAAGAGAAAGAGTTACCAATACAGGTTAAAAAAAGAAGACAAAAAACATTACAACGAACAAAAAATAAATAAAAATTAAAACATTATGAATCACACGGCATTAGAGGCACGCCCCCCCCCAGATTGCCATTAAAACAAAACAAATGCTGTCATCTCTCATAAGCTATTTTTTTTATAACCCAAATTATCAAAACGTTTCCCCGAGAGACGAACAGGAACCAATTTTCCCTCTAATACTCTAACACACTTTCTATAGATTACCTGACATAGATTTCAACAAGTGATTTTTTGTTCTCCTAATGAATCAGTGGCCAATTACCTGTGACGGGAACTCTATTACCTTCCCTCGACAGGTAAACAAATCTCTGGTCTGCATATTGTCCAGTATATACATGTAATGATTATATACAGGTGTATTCTGTATAGTACTGTATAGAGGTTTAATATCCTCTCTCTCTCTCTCTCTCTCTCTCTCACCACCAGATAGGAGCTTTTCTCACTAAGGTTGATGTCTGGCTATTTATGCTTGAGGTGCTGTCTTGGGGAGAATGGGTCGGCTATTCTTGGACCAACAGTCACTCCTAAAATACCAACCCACATTTGACACTAGAACCCTGCTCCACCTAGTTTAATCTTTACCTACAAATCCTCTCTAGATACTACTAATTAATTCTGTTTAGAAAGTTAATTATTTTTTGTATTTATTAATGATTTATACCTGTAGTTTATTTATTTATTAATATACCTAAATATAGGGGTGGTTTTATTCGTGTCCTTCATCCACTTAATTTTTTGTCACTGTTTGTTGGAGATACCTCATACACTCACACTGTTTGTTGGAGATACCTCATACACTCACACAGTTTGTTGGAGATACCTCATACACTCACACAGTTTGTTGGAGATACCTCATACACACACAGTTTGTTGGAGATACCTCATACGCTCACACAGTTTGTTGGAGATACCTCATACACTCACACTGTTTGTTGGAGATACCTCATACACTCACACAGTTTGTTGAGATACCATACACTCACACACAGTTTGTTGGAATACCTCATACCACCACACAGTTTGTTGAGATACTCTCATACACTCACACAGTTTGTTGGAGATACCTCATACACACAGTTTGCTGGAGATACTCATACACTCAACACAGTTTTGGAGAGATACTCTACACACTTCACACAGTTTGGGAGATACCATACACACACACAGTTTGAGATACCTCTATACACACAGTTTGTTGGAGATACCCTTCACACTCTCACACACAGTTTGTTGGAGATACCTCATACACTCACACAGTTTGTTAGAGATACCTCATACACTCACACAGTTTGGGAGAGTTTGTTGGAGATACCTCATACACTCACACACACAGTTTGTTGAGATACTTACACACACTCTCAATAGAGCTTGTTGGAGATACTTCATACACACACAGTTTGTTGGAGATACCTCATACACTCACACAGTTTGTTGGAGATACCTCATACACTCACACAGTTTGTTGGAGATACCTCATACACTCACACAGTTTGAGATACCTCATACACTCACACAGTTTGTTGGAGATACCTCATACACTCACACAGTTTGTTGGAGATACCTCATACACACACAGTTTGTTGGAGATACCTCATACACTCACACAGTTTGTTGGAGATACCTCATACACTCACACTGTTTGTTGGAGATACCTCATACGCTCACACAGTTTGTTGGAGATACCTCATACACTCACACAGTTTGTCGAAAATATCCCCTTTCCTCCACACAGTTTATGGTTAAATAAAACGTATTTACATCATGCAGTTTTTTTGCAACTTCTGCACGTGCATCATACAGTTGGCTCAACATTGCATCATCAAAGTTTACGTAATATCCGGCTGACTGACCCTGAAAGCAACACGGCAATCAGAAGAAAACATGAAAAGCGTGTTGTTTGTTATTCAGGCGAGATAATGTGTTGAAGAGAGAGAGAGAGAGAGAGAGAGAGAGAGAGAGAGAGAGAGAGAGAGAGAGAGAGAGAGAGAGAGAGAGAGAGAGAGAGAGAGAGCATCAGACAAACATACCTCAATCATAATTCCTAAAATGGTCTATACGAGAGACACCTGTCCTTCCCACTGATTAATTAGCTGCTTCTAACAATCACTTGGTATAATGAGGCCTCGGCGGACAAAGGAATCACACACGGTAAACTCTGGCTACATTTTGATGGCTTCATGTCGGGTAAATACAGTGCTCTGGTGTTATGAATAAATGACACGTGTAATTACTTCCTTTCATATGTGTTATTAATGGTGGTGGTAATAACAGCAGTAACATTGACTAATGATAATAACAATAATAATAATGATAAGTTATTTAATATTCATAAGAAGAATTGTAAATTACGTAGCTAATCTACATAATATCACAAATAACAATGCTACTGGTGTTGATATTAATGATAATATTAACATAGTATTAGGAATTTACTACTACTACTACTACTACTACTACTACTACTACTACTACTAATAATAATAATAATAATAATAATAATAATAATAATAATAATAATAAGTCCTAAGAAATTTGACTAGAGGAAGACAGGTGCATCCTATAATATAACCTAACACTAATTTTTGCAGGTAATTTTGCGTTGTAGTTTAAAGTGAGTTAGTTAAGAGACTCCTATCACAAGGTAAGGGGAGGAGGAGGAAATTTTTACTTAAGAATGTTGGGGAGGAGGGGGGTGGGGGAGGAAAGTTATTTTGGGATTATTTTTTTTCTTTTCGTTCCTTCTTTCTCGTTCCCTCTACTTCTACTACCAGTACATTATAACGACCACCATCACTACCACCATCCACAACCACCCTCTCACTATCATCATTACCGTCACCACCACCACTACCACCACTATAGCATCACCCCACCACCACCACATCATCACCACCCCACCGCCACCATCATTACCACCACCACTACATCATCACCCCACCGCCACCATCATTACCACCACCACTACATCATCACCCCACCGCCACCATCATTACCACCACCACTACATCATCACCCCACCACCACCCTCACCACCACCTAGCCCCGCCCGTAGCCACACCCAACAGTGATCAGACAGATGCACTGACCACCTCCACCTCCTCCTCCCCCCTTTCTCCTCTGTAATCCTTCACCCATCATCATTCTCCTCTTCCTGGTCGCTCATTCATCATCTCTATCCTTCTTCTTCACTCACTCACTCATTCACAGTTACAGGTATAGGCAATTAAGGACAGGTACAATAAATTACATAAAGAACACTATTAACGTTTTCAACTTCTGAGTAAACCTGATTCAAAAGACATCAATAAAGTTAAAAAAAAAACTTTGATCATAAACACGTATCAATATCCATATGGTTAAATTATTATAAAATTTTAACCCTTAAATGTCTCAAAAACTCAATTTATTTATTCATCCTAATCAAACTTGCTTGATAAACAACAAAATCAAGTAATTATTTCTTGGTAGACTTTGGACTCATTCTAAGGGTTGAGTACCACTGTCGGGTTCTAAGCTTTAACTTCCTGAGTACAATAGAAGCTATCTACCACCCCCCTCCCTCTCCCCCCCAAAAAGGTATTCCCAATTAAGTAACTTGAATACTGATTGATTATATTGACACCTGGTTCCCTCTCCCTTCCCTCTCTCCAATACTCTTCCTTCCTTCTATTCCTTCCCTTGCATACTGTTCTTCTCTTCTGTCCCCTTCCCTCTATTCTATTACCTCCCTTCTACACCCCACATCTTCAATCTTCCTTCCATACCCTCCCTTCCATACCCTCCCTTCCACACCCTCCCTTGCCTTCCTCATCTCCCATTCCACACCCTGCCTTCCTCATCTCCCCTTCCACACCCTGCCTTCCTCATCTCCCCTTCCACACCCTCCCTTCCACACCCTCCCTTCCATACTCTCCCTTCCACACCCTCCCTCCCCCAGCCGCTGTATCTCTCACCTTCCATACACATAACTAACACATATTTGAGTCACTATTACGAAAAGTGGCTGTTGACTGATAGCTTCTGACTGGTTGTGTTCCCATCCAGGATATCGACCATCACTTGGACCAGACAGGATGGTGAACACTATACAGCACTTACACAATAAAGCGATCATGAAATATTTATCGAGTAGTGTGTGTGTGTGTGTGTGTGTGTGTGAGAGAGACTGACACAATTTAGCCCAAATCACAGGTAACACACACTCATACCTCTCTCTCTCTCTCTCTCTCTCTCTCTCTCTCTCTTCCACTACTCCTCTTTCCCCTCTCCCCAACCCCCCTTCATCCACCTGCCCATATATCACCTTTCCCTTACTCTCATTTATCCATAATTGCCTCTTACCCTAATCCTTACCCTAACTCCCCCTCACTTTCCTTCTGACCCGTTCTCTCTCTCTCTCTCTCTCTCTCTCTCTCTCTCTCTCTCTCTCTCTCTCTCTCGCACGTTTCTTTTTATACTGCAAATGAATAAAAAAAAAAGGAAATCATCTAATTACGAAGGATAAATTAGTCTTTGTTAAATTATGCACGAGAGAGTATCTAGTATTCAGGCATAGAACAATTAACATCAGCGCTCTCTCTCTCTCTCAAATACACACGCTTTAAATATTTATTCATTTTAATACGTGTTCATGAAGAGATAAGTCTAGGCAAATGAATAACTAGCCCTGAAACTAGTCTAACAGGCTCGTTAGGATGTCGTTATGTGAGTCAGGGGGTTAAGTACACATTGTTACAGTACTTAATTAGACTACTGGAATACAGGGATATAACATGTAGGAAATACTGATGTATTTGTGCTGTACTAAATGCGTGTATAGCTGGTGTATAACTAGCGTGTGAAAGACAAGAGGTTCCTACACTATGAGTATCACAACTACTGTAATTGGGTAGTTATTACTCTCGTAGCCTCGTTAGCATTAATTAGTCACTTATGTTAACTGTACAAGATGAATTAGTGAATGAATCAATGGTTCACAAGATGCTCCTGAATCACTTCCAACGACTAAACTGTGGCCCCAAATGAACCAGTCTTACCCGAACCTTGTCAAAATAACCACGCGAAAGCTTTTAACATTCCACACATTGTATATTCATGTATGTATGTATTTGGTGACTAAAACACAAGCAACTTTATTTTCACGCTACATATATTACATTATTATTGTTATTATTATTATTATTATTATTATTATTATTCCTATACGTATTAGCGTTATCTCTATTATCATTGTTATCATTTCACAACTGATTACGTTATATAAAAGCCATATATATATTCACAGGTTGAGCAGCCTTCCCACACATGTAATTTAACGCCAACAGAACGAGCGATGGTCAACAGTGGTGCCAAGTAGAGCGGAAACTCCATCCCTTCACTGACGTCATCACCAACTAACGAACTATGTGCAGTATGGCAGCGACCCCTCCGCCAACCAACCCCGTGTGTCTGCATACATCTATAAATTTACATCAATCCTTATTTGTATAGGTGGTATGCCTGTATAGACAGTAGTACATATACAACTACTACCTATGCATTGTTGGTATACAGTGAAACCTCCATATAGAGGACTTTTCTCTCTCTCACCATATAATCTGTTAGTTGGGGGGTTTCATATTTAATGGACCCTTGGTATAACGGCTTTTCATATCTATATAGTTCGATATATGTAGGTCTCAGTGTATCTATACGAGGTCTTGTGTTATAGTCGAAGCTTGAAATAAATAGTGACGGGATGACAGGAATTGACTTTGTTAAATTATTTGTCCTTTTTTGGGGCAAACTTTTATTTTTATTTTTCTAAAGGTTACCTAAGTGAGTTTTTTTCTGTTTGGTTTTATTTTATTGATTAGTTGTTAAATGTGTGAATGTGAGAAGAATTAGGTATAAGGGTTTTAGTTTCCTTTTAAGCAATTTGTTTTAACTCCTAAAGAAAAAATATTATATATAATTTCTCTGACTTAATGTTTCTGTCATCGTCTAGGACAAGAGTTTTAATTATCCTGGATGTTGTGACGCCCAGCAGCTGTTTGTATGTCTGTATTTAACATGTGTCTCTACCAACAAGGCTCTCTCTCTCTCTCTCTCTCTCTCTCTCTCTCTCTCTCTCTCTCTCTCTCTCTCTCTCTCTCTCTCTCTTTCTCTCTCGCATCCATTTTTGTCATACATTAACTGGAAAGTGACAACCAAGTCGTTCAGAATAAGTGGGAGAGTTTTCCCCCTTGAAGGAACTGAGATTCGGCCGTCCTATTAACTGAAATGACTCCAGCGAAAAAAAAAAGCTTTAAACAATACAGAACAGGATCCCAGAGGCTCTCAAGCTTAAGTAAACGTTTGGTGTTTTACCCACAACTGAGGTAAGAGAATAGGATCTAATTAAGCTGTAGTGTTTCCCATGGCTATCTCGACTCTCCTTACACCCTTCTTATACCCTCGTGTTATGGACCGGTGAGAAAGTCAGGTACATTCTCACACCTCTCAAGATCTTGCCAGGATAAGGGGATGAGGAGGGTGGGGTGAGGATAAGGGGGTGAGGATAAGGGGGTGAGGGGGAGGGTGAGAACCTTTGAGAATAATGGCTTGTGTTTATACCGATATTGTTTTCGTTTTTGTAGATTTACAAATGAATTGAGTTACTGGGGAAAGATATCTCTTTTTGGGTGTAATGTTTACGTTCAAGAGTTCGGGATTGGCATTACAGTATACCTCACACACTACTACTACTTTGTTGTCACTCGGAATCGAGTATGACGATCATCCAGCTATGATACAATGATATGAATTATTAAGGATGTCACCTTCGTTGGTGAGCTCTGAGGTGACTCGAGAGGCCGATACGGGACCAGTAGGGCCGTCCACAGATGTTGCACGTGTGGAGGGCTACATCTAGTGCGGGAGGAGCAGCGGCAGCGTCTTTCTGGCTGGGAATGAGACTAACTCGAAAGTATTGACGCCTTGTGTGGTGCTCCTCCAAAAGTTACGGTGTGGAGTTATCGTCTCCCAGGTGATGGGGTCGATTTGGTACTTTTTCAAGTTAGTCTTAAGACTTTCCTAATACCTTTTCAGTTGCCCGCCAGCCTGTAATGAAAAACACCAACACCTGTAGTCAAAACCAACACCAGTAACCCAAATCGAGATAGGTTTTAACCCTTTGGCTGCAGAAAGTTACCCTAAGCTGAATAAAATCGTGTGGCGGAAACCAGAACAAAATGGCAAGTGCGAGAAACATAGCGAAAGGGCTAAATAACACCTGTAATAAAAAGAGCCGACACATGTATTAAAAAAATACCAACACATGTACTCAAAACAACACCTGTAACCCCTAAACACCACGTGTAATGAAAACGCATATACCTGTAATGAAAAAACACCAACACCTGTAATAAAAAGCACCAACACGTGTAATCAAAAGCACCAACACGTGTAATCAAAAGTACCAACATGTGTCATCAAAAACACCAACACTTGTAATTAAAAAACACTAACACGTGTAATCAAACACCTACACCTGAAATAAAAAATACCAACACCTGTAATTAAAAACACCAACACCTGTAATCAACAACAACAATAATACCGAGAGCCCGTGCTGGTCTAGCCTGGGGCCGCGAGACACCCAGTTACCGCGTGTTGCCACAAGAGGCACAGCGAGAGTCCCATCACTGTTACTCCGCGGGTGGGAAGTCTTCTCCGGCTGTCTCCCACATAGTTTATAAACAAGCTTATTCTATTGTAAACCTGCATGATAATTTTACTGAATCATCACCATCATCATCCTCCTCCTCTACAGTACGAACACAAACTTCTTCTTCAGCTGAATAACAACCTGGTGAACGCATGTCACCGAAATGACCGAATTCTCTCTATCTACGACTTTGCTTGATGGTGAAGAGGTTGTGTACTGGCAAGCAAAGACTTAGGCAAGGCTGCTTCCCAGCTAGCCAACGGTGATAGCTGAAAGCGAGAGGAAGCAAGCAGTGCCTTAACACTAACATAACGCTTCCACACTTAAGGCCTTACACCACACTATGTACACACACACACACACACACACACACACACACACACATGACTATAAACATAAAACATTATAGCCAAAATATAATAAACAAGTTTAGGTATTGTTAGCTTAGGTTAGTTAAGGATATTTAGGTTCGGTTTGGTTAAGCCTAGATTCGGTTTAGGTTAGGTTCGATAAGTTTCGGTAAGTTAAGTTAAGTTGAGTTAAGGTAAGGTGTACCGATCATAATGGGCAGGAAAGAAACACTAACTACCTCCCGCTCGTGTTTTGGCCACAAATTGCTATATCAGATGTTTCCCAAAAAGTTTCCGGCGAGTGAAAAGAATGGAGAAAGTTTGGTGATCGTTTATGTGTTTAAAGGGGAGTTAGCGAGGCTCTCGCATCTCTCCTACACGCGATACAAATTGTCTCTTAAGCCAGGAGTTTATTTAATCATCGATGTATCACTTATCAACACACATGAATAATTAATCAGCAATATATCAATTATTCTCTATAATTATCTATTTAACATAATAGGTCAAGCAAAAACAGCATTGAATAATCTAAAAGACCGATTAGAAAGAGGGCATTGACTTCAATCTGAGAAAAAGACAGCTGACACTTTCAGACACCAAAAAGAGGTTAGAGGCCTTCGAAATGTGGTGGATTAGGAGAAAATAAATGAAGAAGTACGAAGACTGGCATAAACTTTAAGAAAAACACTCGAAATTTTTAGAATATCGAAAATGAGATACTTTGGTGATATAATTAGGGATGAAGGGATAATAACAAATACTAATGGGCAAAGTTAAGTGTAGGAGGGCCAGGGGAAGACAAGAGACTGGGATGAATGAATGAAATTAAAAACCGGGTCCCCAGAGAGATACAAAACCTTAGAGGATCAGTAAAAACAGCCTGTGGACGTTTAAAATGGAGGACTGTGGTCGCCAACCCTCAGAGACGAAGGTGACACTTTTCATTAATTGATAAATTGTATATAGTTAACAAAGTTTATGTGTACATGTATCTATCTATATGTGTGTCTACTGTCTACCTAAATCTTCGTAATTCTCCCTTTAGTTTTTTGTATCTACTTATCTGTCAACATGCTTGATACTTTGTTCACCTGTTATCCCATCAAATAAGAGTAAAATACCTGTATACTATGAGTTTCACACACACACACACACACACACACAGTATTATCGTGTCACCTTTCATCCCATGAACTAATCACTTAATTTCTTTCAAGTGGAGGGTGAGTTAGCGATATCCGTGACGACTGGCGCCACCGATTGATTACGTGTTATTATATTGGTCAGAACTATTATCATCTGACTGGCTACCTGAGAATTATTGTTTACAGGTAAAAAAAATCCAAACAAAAATAGATATTAAGTGAGGGTCTGTCTACAATAAACAAATGACTGGCTATAGTATGTTTTAAGCGTGGTTGTAAACAATATTGTGGGATTATAAGCAATATGAAGATGAGAAGTGACTCACTGTTTTGATGATAATTATATCTTCTACTACCTCTACCTTAAATCATCTACTACTACTACCACCAGTACCACTACCACCACTACTACTATAAATAATAATAATAATAATGATAATAATAATAACAGCGCAACATTACCATAACTAGCACTACCACGATACTCTCACAAAGAAACACTACCTCTTGATTGCCCTTACACAATATCAACAAATCGCGAGTCAAATAAAGACACATATTGAACGCCATCTTGGGAGCAAAAAATTTACCTTTTATTCTCACTATTACCTGGAGTATACAGACAGTTAGTTAGAAAGCAACCTAACCTAACCTAATCTAATCTAATCTAACCAAACCTAATCTATCCAAACCTAAGCTAAGCTAAGCTAACCTAACCTCCAAACAGTTAGTTACTCAAAAATTAACACCCTATTTCGATTCACTGGTAAAGAAAAAACAAGAATAAGAAAGGAGTGATATTTTGGTCAAATCAGTAAAATTAGCTGGAGTTCGACTGGAGTATTGTTTTTACATATAAAGTTTGTAGTAGTGTGTGTGTGTGTGTGTGTGTGTGTGTGTGTGTGTGTGTGTGTGTGTTAACGTGACGTATATTTTAACCAGCCGTCAACAAACCTAAAAAAAAAAGTTTAATTTTTGTTTTAAGGTTGTAAGAGGACGTCTGTACATGTGGTTGTTATGGGTTGTATGAGATGGTTTATGTACGACACCTGATTGTTTATGTAGTGTAATATAAGAGGGTGGATATTTGTGAGTGAGTTGTGTGAGTTGTAAGCATTGGTGAGTTGTGAGCATTGGTGAGTTGTGAGCATTGGTGAGTTGTGTGAGTTGTGAGCATTGGTGAGTTGTGTGAGTTGTGAGTATTGGCGTGTTGTTGTGGCTGTGTAATTAAGGTAATGTCTACCTGGCGTGGCCGAAGACGTGTGAGTTGAATTTGGTGACTGTGTTTACCTTCATCTACCTGGTCATTGTTTGTATTGTGGTCATTGTTTGTATTAATAATGATAGCTGTCACGAGAACAATGATGAATTACTTGTACTCCCGATATGAGAAAGTTCTTGTCAACTATAATATACGGTATACATACATTATATATACTGTCCTATATATTGAAGTGAAACTATATATTTGTGAACGAGAAACTGTATATTCAATTTTTATAACACAAAATTTTTCAACTGTAGAGAGAAGGCAATATCGACTTATGGAACAATGAAAAAAAATATATATAACTCGGGTCAAATGTTTATGTAGTCTTACCTGCATTAAACCAAAATATATATTAATCATTTCCAGGTAAAAACATTCGAGAGAGTCTCCATAAAACTTATATTACATTTAAAATACTTCATGTTTCCCCAGCACCCATTATACTGTTGCTGGGAGCGTCGTCTTCCTCCCCGGGCTGGAGCATTGAAGTCTATCTTCCTTGTTGGACCAGACCTGACCAGTGTAGCGCGCCGGAGTATGTCTTCCAACACCTGTCCTGTTTCTGTCTTGTTGTTATGTCTTTAAACCTTTTCAAGTATTCATCCATGTCTTGTGTACGGTTGGCTGATGATGACAGGTAAATCATCTGGGCTATTCATTCCAGGTATTGGATTGTTTTTTGTTTTGTTTTTAGTGTTTGGGTAAATTACATAATTTTCTGTATCTAGTACGCTTGAGATCGCGTTACACCACGCAGTTTGCTTCTATATCCGGCACAACCCTCTCAGAAACAGCCGCCTCCGTAGTGCCAGAGTCCGGCCCGCACGCCCTCCCTCCACGACTGACTTTGGGAGACTAAAAAAGCCCGCCACGGCGACCAACCTCGCAATCCCAGGTGACGATGGAAGAGGTCAGGATCCCCAGCAAAAAACGATCAGCCAAAACAAAGACTCATCCCAGACTTGCTGGCAAAACGCGTGGAGGAATCCGCTAAACTACGACTAAAAGTCGATAGAAATACGAAAACTGCGTCAGAATCGGGATATTTGGCGGGAAAAACGTATGTAAATAAGAAAGTTGCGCGCAACAAGTGGTTGTCGTACCTCTGGCAGCGAAGGAATCGAGCCGGCACCATGCTAACCAATCAATGGCCGCCTCCACTGCCCACCTGTAACATTAACCCACACAGCCTGCCAGCCTCCACGCTCATATTTCTGACGTATTTCACCTGCGCAACAAATAAAAACACTCTTCCAGGTATTATGCTCGCCTGAGAACTGGACATTATTAGACCTCACACACAAGCTTCACAAATTCCATAATTAAAAACGCGATAAAAATTTCTTAGCATTACATATTATATTGTTGCTGTAACTTCAGTCACTATTATAAACTGTATAAATTGTATCTGTAAAAACATCAATTTAAAAAAATCTATTTCAAGCTCCCGTCGAGTTTAGTTGGAATTCGTACTCCGTGTGTGCGTGTGTGTGTGTGTGTGTGTGTGTGTGTGTGTGTGTGTGTGTGCGTGTGGTATACACTCACACACAAGGCACACAGTATATAATTGACATACAACAGCCCTGAGACACACACACTTAATAACCTAGTTTTAATGCACAAACATACAGCCACCCTCCCACAATACTAATCCCTCGCTCTAATCACCGATGTATCAGTTACACCCATTAACTATTTAATCAGTAACGCTGTACCACCACACATAACACTATACTTATGTCTCTATTAACCAGTCTACAATATTTCATAACAGTCTACGGACCGAGCCAGCCACATTTCACTTACTCAATAACATTCTAGTGTGATTTTAGGAATAAATAAATTACTACCCAAAGATAATTCATGTAAATTAAGGGCAGCAACCTCAGGTATAGTGATTGACACACAGGTGAAGAGGAGGGGGAAGAGGGGGAGGAGGAAGGGGTGAGGAGGGAGGAGGAAGGGGGTGAGAGGGGAGGAGGAAGGGGGTGAGGAGGAGGAGGAGGTGAGAGGGGAGGAGGAAGGGGAAGAGAGGAAGGGGGTGAGAGGGGGATGAGAGGGGGAGGAAGAAGTGTACATAACCTGGTCAGTCATCCCTTCTTTACCTGCTGAAGGTGAGGAGGTACAGGTCTACGGTTTATGAACAGGTATGTACACTATGTTGTATAGATATTGAACACAGAGGGTGATGGCGTTACTGTGTATAGCGTGACCCAGACACTTATTCTATTATCCTAAAGACTAACCAAACTTAAACTAACCAACCCAACCCAACCCAACCAATCCTAACCTAACCTAATCAAACCAAACCAAACCCAACCTAACCTAATCCTAACCTAACCCGATGACCTCAGTGAGCTATACAATAATATTTGACCTATGACACGGTGACCCCGAAATCAATATAGGCCATACACTTATCATATGGGTTATCGATCATCGGTATTGGTGGAAAATTCACTTACGGCTCAAACACTAAAATGTTACTTGGTGGACGAACACACACACAGACATACACGCAAACATACACAAAAAAGTTCACACCCACAACAACACAACACACAATCCCTGTTATCCTGTATCTATAAACCCCAGACACCTCGTGAAGAAATACACCAGGTAACGTTCTCATAAGGTAGAGGCTGGGAGGCGTTTAAACTCTACCTCCAGATGTTATCACGGTGTCCTCAATTTCCTCAGAAAATGGTTCTTCTTCCTGTTTATGTAAGTGAGGATTTGTTATGTGTGTGTGTGTGTGTGTTTTATGGTTCTTATATAAATAAACACACACACACACACACACACACACACACACACACACACACACATACGTACTAACATGCAAAACAGAGGGTTCACAACATGTATGTATGTATGGATGGATGGATGGATGGATGGATGGATGGATGGATGTATGTATGTATGTATGTATGTATGTATGTATGTATGTATGTATGTATAGATGGATGGATGGATGGATGGATGCATGTATGTATGTATGTATGTATGTATGTATGTATGTATGTATGCATGTATATCCAAGTTATACATTACTGTCTCTCCTATAAATAAACATACACCTGAATAATATACAACAAGTGACTCAGGTGATGAAAATAAAACACCTGATTATTGAATAGAATTAGACAGGTGAGATACATTACAATAGACAGGTAACTAACATACGAATACAGCAATTGACAGGTAATCATTAAATACGACTAGACAACTGATTAACCTACAGACAATTGACCATTATATAACACGAAACAGCTGATCATCACGTAATCAACTCATCATCACACAATAACACTCAGCTCGGCTAATAATAACAACACACACTGACTCAAACAAATAAACAATAGTCTAAAACAAACAATACAGTATACAAAAGCATATATAATTATCCTCAAACAAACACAACAAGTTACTAAAAAGATCTGTTTTCATTTTTCCTCGTAATAATTTAAAGAAAAAATATTAAAAATGTTCTCCCTATTTCCGAGTCAATTTATGAAGTATCCAATTTTCCTAATAAGAGTTTCAATACAACATAAATGCCATGTTCAGGATGAGGTCAGTTTATATTGGGATAGGTTATCTTGGGTTGGGTTAGGTTAGGTTAGGTTAGGTAGATATAGTTATGTTACGTTAGGATAGATTAAGCCAACACCTTTGAACCAATGAGACGTCAGGTATACATTAACTAAGTTACTCTTTATGATCCGTCCCTGTGTGTTATTGTACATCTCTACCCTATAATATCTACCTTAATCATACACCTGTCTTAAAGTACTTAAAATAATACCTTAAAATTTTAAATATGTTCACGTGAGGCAATATAAGGAATTTTCAGAACAAGTTTCCCCTAAAATAGAAGTGAAAATCAATGGCTGGCGGGTGTGTGTGTGTGTGTGTGTGTGTGTGTATATTTTGACCACACCAAAAGCGCTCTTTTGACGTCACAACGCCAGTGTTTATATGCTAAAAGGATATATACCATCCCACACGCAAACAACTCTGAGAAGCCTTGTACCGTATTTCTGGCTACACCATTTACGTAAACACACTCGAAGCGTTCGGCGATTGAAATCCGAGTTGAGCTTTTCCCGCCAACTCCTTCTGGCTTGTCCCTCTCACAGTCGTACGTATAGACAGACACGACAAGATGATTACAGACATAGATACAGACACGAGGGAGAAAACGAACAGAGGAAAATAGGGAAAAATAAAGTCCCAAAGACATACACATCAACGGAGAGACAACAGGACAGAATATAAAGACACACACAGACACCCTGACCTACAGTTGAGAGAGAGAGAGAGAGAGAGAGAGAGAGAGAGGACGTGGCCTCCAAAACAACACAAAGATCCACATATGAGTCCCTCCTACATTTTGTTTTTGTTTTTGTCGTAGAAAGAAAACGAGAAAAAGAAAGCAAGAAAATGAGAGAAAAAGTGATAGAGAAAGAGATAAAACGATAGAGAAAGAGAGAAAGAGGACAGAAAGAGAAAATGAGAGAGAGAAAAGGCTACAGGAAAAAAGAGAAAGCGGAAGGAAATGAAAAATGCGGCAGAGAATGAGAGAAAGCGAAGAGAAAGAAAAAACGAGAGAGAACGCGACAAAAAAAGAGAAAGCGGAAGAGAAAGAGAAAAAGCGATAAACAATGAGAGAAAACGAGAGAGAGAGAGAGAGATTCGCTTTCAATAAATATGAAGATTTTATGGATTAATATAAGGAAACTATGAATCAAATTGCGCGGGAGATTCAGCGCTGACGTCATAAGGGAACTAGAGAAAACGGGAACCATCTTATCCGGACCAGACCACCTGAAAATTAGTCCCCTCCCACCCTTAACCTCCCCTCTCACCCCTAACCTCCCCTCTCACCCCTAACCTCCCCTTCCACTCCTTACGTCCCCTTCCACCCCTAACCTCCCCTCCCACTTCCCATCCCCTACTCCCTCCCACCCTACCTACACCCCTTACCTACCTACCTCTACAACCTTACCTCCTCCCAGCCACCCACCCCCCCTCCCCCACCCCACCCTCCCCCCACCCCTTGCCTCCCCACACCTGATGATTAAATAATTAAGCTACCGGAAGGATTAGTTTAGGTTAAGCTAGGTCAGTAGTGTGTTTGATCTTAGGTTGAAAATAAACTAACAATTGATCCTAATAAAACATACCAAACCCGTCTTAACCTAACCTAACTTAACCAATTATTTTTTCAGATATAAAGCCACGCTCACTGAAATTTCCCAGGTATAATTACAAAGAAAATCTCCAGGTGAGCTTGTCTGAAATTATATTGTGTTTGTACATATTGTTTCATTATAGTCAAAGTGTGAAGAAATCGTACTCTGTGGATTGTTTCATCGTACCCAAGGGGTTGGCATCGTACTCAAGGGGTGTGCATCGTACTCAAGGGGTTGGCATCGTACTCAAGGGGTTGGCATCGTACTCAAGGTACTCAAGGGGTTGGCATCGTAGGTGGGCATTGTACTTAGGGGGTTGGCATCGTACTCAGGGGGTTAGCATCGTAGTCCAGGGGGTTAGCATCGTACTCAGGGGGTTGACATCGTACTCATGGGGGTCAATTAATCAACTGAACATTAGATTAGCTTAATATAAACTTTCTTCTTCAATTCATTAAAACAATAGACAATCATCATCTTTCTTTAGTGTTCGAACTGACTCTGTATACATAAGTAACCCTTGGAGCCAACACGACATTTTCTAACAGAGAAAACTGATCTCTGTTTAAGGGGAACCTATTATATAATGCTTTCACTTCCTATATCACACCTCTGACATTTGCTTTCATTAAAACTTATAGTGGAACTAATGGACATAAAACAACTGTCTCGTGTGTTTGTCTGTCAATCACCAGGTGAGAAGAGGTATATTTGCCCCCACATGTATAAGAGTTTATATCCTTGGCATTTAACACAAGTAACAAGGTCATTGAGACAGTGACGTAGGTGGTGTAAGTTCCTCTCTCACACCAGCCAGGAGTCTTCAGGGTCTTTCATTATTATATCGATAAGTTCATGGCATATTTCAGGGCTCCATTCTGTTTACTATATTATTACTTATTGGATACTCACTGTCCACTACCCCAGATGAGAACCTCACTATATTCCTGAACTATTATCATTCTTATCAATGTTCCTTTATCTCTTGATGTTATCTTCTGAATGCCAGTGTTTGGTCGTTCATAAGAGAGTTCAACTATAAGGGGTGAACACTGTGCCTTCAAGAACTCAACTTTTATGATCATGTCCTTGGGAAATAATTAACACACTCGGGTCCTCACGTACTAAGCATTCCTCGGTTTCTATGAGTGCTTGAGTGCTTGATAACCTGACTGTAAACACACACACAAAACAAAAAATCCCAAGAACCTCACGCTCTAAAACTCGATCTCCTTCTCCAAGAACGAACCTGACCTGACTCTCCAAGCGCCATGACCTGCTCAATCCTAGACCTCTTGGGAGAACTGGCTGGCCAAGAGGAACACGAGAGAGTCATGTCAATAACCTTAGTGAATCGAAGAAAGAATAAATAACACTTAAGAAATCTGAGGCATTAGGGAGGTGTTTGGTGACGTGGGGAACACAGCCAAGCGAAACCGGGAGGATGTTAGGAGATGAAAGAGCCGCCTGATGGAGTGGCAGTAGAAGGAGAGAGCGAAGAGAAGGGGGAGGGAAAGGGGGAGGAAGGGGAGGAAGGAAGAGAAGAAGGAAGGAGGAAGAGGAAGGGAGAAAGGGAGGAAGAGAGAGGGGGAGAGGAAGGAGGGGTGGGAATGGAGGGGAAGAGGAGGATGTGGAATGGATTTCTGAAATTACCTTTATAAATAACAGGTGTAAGTGTAATATTACCATTAAAGACTACAGGTATAATATTGCCCTAACAAATTAGATACTTCATTACCCTTACAAACTACAGGTATGATATGCAATACTAACTACATAAATTACAGGTACAACCACACATCAACTCTCAATAATAATAAACAAAATACAGGTAAAGACACAAAGCTATTTATTCCCGACCTGGTCCAAAATACTACACCGCCCCACTCTAAGATGGAACCCCCTTCAAGGTCATTTCGGGCGATCGATCTTGGTGTGAACGCCGGAAATGTCACAGTGGTGGTGGTACCGTACAAGGCCGGAGTGCCGATCAATAACATGTGATTAGGTGGATTTATTTATACACATAGGTACAAAAATAGTCT
>NW_024723050.1:0-110000 GCF_018991925.1 Homarus americanus | reverse complement strand
TCTTCGGTATTGACAATTTCTTCACTAATTATATGTTAGGATATCTTTAACAGCTTGAGTAATTCGATTTTTAGTCAGCTTGAGTGATTCGATTTTAAGTCAGCTTGAGTGATTTGATTTAAGACAGCTTGAGTGATTTGATTTAAGACAGCTTGAGTGATTCGATTTTTAGTCAGCTTGAATAATTCGATATTTAGTCAGCTAGAGTGATTAGATTTTAAGTCGCTTGAGTGATTAGATCTTAAGTCAGCTTGAGTGATTGTATTTAAGACAGCTTGAGTGATTAAAAGTAATAACAGAACAAAAATTTAAATAAAATTATATATAACCAAATACAAAAATAAAGTAATAATAATGAAAACAGATGAAACGGTAAGATAATAAATAACCAGACGTCATAAAGGTCAGGTCACCCAGAAACACACAACCAAACATTCATACAGCTACCGAAACCAGGCAGGCAGGCAGGCAGGCAGGCAGGCAGGCAGGCACATTAACAATAACAATAACAATAACAATAATAATAATAATAATAATAATAATAATAATAATAATAATAATAATAATAATGGTTGCCCGTCGTGTAACGATGATGGCCGACCCAAGGGCCACCTGGGTGTAAATTTTTTTACAGAGCAGTGGTTCTCAACCTTGTTTGCCCCATGCTCCCCTTTCACCATGTCAGAATGTCATTCCCCCCTCCTTTCCAAGATTGTCTGCCTCAAAAAGTGCATTCCAAATAATATGCATATAATACTGAAAATCCTTTATTTTTTCCATATTAGTATCAGTTCCCCCCCCCTGAAAACCTGAGGGGGGGGAAATTCCCCCCCCCCCTGGTTGAGAACCCCTGTGTAGACGCTGTCGCCAACACAACAACCACACCGTGAATTAACGAGCTGTATGACCCAGTGTCAAGGAATAGTCCGAGAAGACCGGACAACTCGCCAACTGCACTGGCTAACCATTACTCCGGAATACAATCCGCAAATCAATTAACATCGAGGTTCCCAATTACTGCTGGGTAGACAGAGGCAAATGGCGTAAAGAAACTTGCCTAGCGTACATACATACACACATACATACATACATACAGCAAAGGTTGTGTGTATCACTATCAGTATAAAGAGAGAATTACACTGAATTTCTCTCTCTCTCTCACATAATGAAGAAATCTCAAGACGATTCTCCCTGGATCTTTTTGTTCTGTGTTATGTTATGGAGGAGTGTCTGGGAGCCGTCCCTCTGCACCCCTCTCCCATTATTTATAATACCTCTGCCACTCCCAAAGTGGGACTTCCTTCCTCTTTCCTTCCACCCTCCCTCTCCCCCACTCCCTAAATCCATCCTTCTTTCCCTCTCTCCTTCAACCTTCCTTCATCCCACTCTCTCCCTCCATCCCTCTCACTCCCTCCATCCCTCCCACTCCCTCCCTCTCACCCTCCCTCCTTGTCTCCCACTCCCTACGTCCCTCTTTCTCCTCTTCCACTCCCTCCCACTTCACCCCTCCCTCCTTGCCTCCCCACTCCCCTTCTCACCCTCCCTCTCTTGTCTCCCCACCTCCCTTCACCCTCCCTCCTTGCCTCCCTGGCACTCCCTCCCTCCCCTCTCACCCACCCCTCCCTCCTCATCCTCCCTCCTGCCTCCCACTCCCTCCCTCTCACCCTCCCTCCTTGCCTCCCACTCCCTCCCTCCCTCTCATCCTCCCTCCTTGCCTCCCACTCCCTCCTTCTCACCCACCCTCCTTGGCTTCACCCTCCCTCCTTGCCTCCCACCTCCCTCCCACTCACCCCCTCCTCACTCTCCTCCTGTCTCCACTCCTCCCTCCTCACCCTCCCTCCTGCCTCCCACTCCCTCCTCCTTGTCTCACCTCCCTCCCACTCCTCTCTCACTCTCCCTCCTTGCCTCTCTCACTCACTCCTCTCTCTCTCCCATTGTAAAACATTCAAACAAGCAGAATTACACAGGAGTTTGTATTGACCCGAGCATTCATTTATTTCCTTTCATTTGAGGAAGAGAGAGAGAGAGAGAGAGAGAGAGAGAGAGAGAGAGAGAGAGAGGTCAAGTGAGGACAAGTGTGGTGAGGTGAGGTGAGGTGAGGTGAGGTGAGGTGAGGTGAGGTGTGGTGTGGTGGCGACAGGTGAGGTAGTGTGTGGTGGCGACAGTTCACAGACTCAAGGCTGTGGGTTGGACTCTCCTAATAAGTGATGACATAAACTCTTTAGGTTTTCTTCGTCTCCTTGGATGTCTCCTCTCCTTCACCCACGAATAAGTTCACATACTTACTGGCAGTGTGTTTGTGGTAGAGCTCCTTCGTGATTATTTTATGTACTATAGAGGGGGGAGGGAGGGAGGGAGGGAGAGAAGCAAGGTATTGATATTAAAACAGTTTATTTAGCCAGAATAACACAGATACAGAGTCGGCAAAAAATAACAATATTGAACCTGTTGAGTATGGGGAGAGTGTCACCTAGCAGGGGATTAGGTTAAGGCTGGTAGGTTATTTTTAGTACTGAGTTGAGCCTTAACCAGAGATGTGTATATCACGTGGCGTCCTGCAAGGTGGTTGTCTGAGTCAGTGTAAAAGGTCAGCGCGTGGGAACAGTGGTGAGTGTCTTACCTGGCCATCCACCCACCTGTGCTGTGATGTTGATGTTTTTGTTATTATTGGTGTTATTGTTATTGTTGTCGTTGCTGTGTATGTTAGTGTTGTTGTTGACGATGAGTTCTATGGTATCGACGTTTTATCAGTACTAGTATTTGGAATTTTGATATACGAACCCTTATTGGAGACAGTGTATATTAAAGACGATTTCCGTAACGATGGCATTATGTCTGCAATAGGTTAGGTTAGGGATCAAAACATCCAGTCACTCTATTCAATGACCCTTCCCCTACAGTTCTCTCTCTCTCTCTCATCAACGACAGATCCAATATAGTATAAAATACCTCCACCAACAACTAATGCTAATTGTTCTAAAAGTTTTCCGCCTTAACTCTACCGTATAATTCTTACCTACGGGCTTAACTATTAACAATAAATAATAGACTAATAATAACTCGTCATTAAACTGTAACATAATCATAAATATCAAGTAAATATTCGTATAATTTCAGTACATGATTATTTACCCAATGATGTTTAGATACGTTTTAGTCTTATATCTCTCATAAGTGAATAATATCTACCAGTAAGGTCAAGATTCCTAAAAGTATATCATTATAAGAGGGATATTCATGCAAGTATATACCAGAATAAATTGTAGACGTTTTACAATATGTAATTAGTAATATTTATCAGTTAGCTCATAGGAAAAGTGGATAAACTATTGGGACACTATCCCCAGGTGACGTCATGGGTGGGACATTATCTCAAGGTGACGTCATGGGTGGGACATTATCTCCAGGTGACGTCATGGGTGGGACATTATCTCAAGGTGACGTCATGGGTGGGACATTATCTCAAGGTGACGTCATGGGTGGGACATTATCTCCAGGTGACGTCATGGGTGGGACATTATCTCAAGGTGACGTCATGGGTGGGACATTATCTCAAGATGACGTCATGGGTGGGACATTATCTCAAGGTGACGTCATGGGCTGGCTTAGTTCCGCGCCTGTGTGACAATATAATTTGATTAATCTGTGGATCGATCATTTCAGGCCCAGGTCTTGGACGATGAGATATATTGAAAAAGTTTTAAAAGGAGCTTCCTCTTCTCTCCCACCTTCCCCTCCCCCACCACCCCTTCTATTCTCTTAACCTTCTTCTTTCCCTTCCTTCATTTCCCTCTCCCCCTCCTCTCTCCTCTTCTTTTCTCTCACCCCTTTTCCTCCCCCCACTCTTTCACTCTTTGTATTTCCTCTTTTCTCTTTTTCTCTCCTCTTTACCTTTTGCCCCACCCCCTCTCGGTCGCACCTGCTTCCTCCTCCTTCCCCTTTTCTTTCTCTCTCTCTATTTCTTCTTCTTCTTCCTCCTCCTCCTCCTCCTCCTCTTTCTATCTCTCTCTCCATTACCCCAAACAAAACTAACTACCCGGATCTTCTCGAACTACCCTGATCTTCTCGAACTACCCTGATCTTCTCTAACTACCCTGATCTTCTCTAACTACCCTGATCTTCACTAAATACCCTAGAATCGATCAAATACACTACAACTACTTCACGTCATCTTTTCCAGGGTTTGTAAATACGATCACTGTTGAAACTACGAGAGGCCAACGCACTACCACAGAAAATAACATCTGAAAGTAATGTTTGTTTTGCCTTTTAGAATGTTAAGCGAGTGACATTATTTAGTCGGATTTTTAAATTACGTAATGAAGTTTGGTGGGATTTTGACCTCCCAGATAATGGAGGTGTCGAGTGCAGTGTATGTTGTCTCTCAATGCACAGAAGACTTAAGTTTACAGTGTACTCTCTATCTACACTGCCTATGGGACCAGCTTTCACTCCACTCATGACATAGATATTTAATACACTTCTTGTCACTTTTTTTTTTCAATTCTTTATCACATAAAAATTCCTGAGAAAATTTCTTACTCAGTTTCCAAGAAATTTTCACGTCAACACTTAAGTAATTTTACATAAAACTTTGACACGTTAACGACTCTTTCAATAACATTTTAAGTCTCCTTTTCTTTCCTTTTTTAATTGTATTTTTATAATATTTTGTTATCAAGAAAGTCGCCCCCAAGACCCGTCACACCACTACCGGACCGACAAACACACACACACAAAAGTTAACTCCCGGAGGTCAAGAAGCAGACTCTCCCGCTCTCTCTCAGTAATCAACATCCCCTTCCGTACACTTTAACAGCTGGCGTCCAAAACCTATTTCCGGCAGCGGGTTTGGTCATTCCGCTCATCCGTCACTCTTACATAATGGACACTTACAGAAACTGCCAGATGCGAATTCCGTGTTTCCACTATGAGCGTTAAGCTACGGATGGTACCTATGTTCTCATATGTATAGGCAAGACGTGTAGAACCACAATCAGTAAACACAGCTGCTACTTTTGTGGTTTGATTTTAAGTACATAGAGATCTGTCCATCCCTCTGTAGTACCAGATACCTTCTATAGAAAAGCTCAAAAGCTATATTGTTGGATTTATGATCTGGTTCAAGCCCTTCTAAGACATTCAGGAGTATCCACAACCTGATACCATCCACAAGAACGCTACATCCACTCCATTACAAGTGGAAAAAAGAGAAAAACATCCACACGCTCTTACATAGGCAGCACCTAACTGCAAGTGCCCATAATCGGCTTTCAGACACAAACAGGTCCTTAGTTCTCTCGCCCTTCAACCGTGGACAGCTTAGGCCGGGGTGCTCACCAGCCCAGAATAAGTCGAGGAGAGCAAACATAAGCGGGCATGACAGGAATCGTTATCAAGTGTGTGTGTGTGTGTGTGTGTGTGTGTGTGTGTGTGTGTGTGTGTACTGTATTCTGTTCACTCCGTGTTGGGTACGTAAACTTTGTGCGTGTAGAACATCTCCCTGACGTGAAAAGCACCGCCTACTTCCTGGCACACTAACGTGAAGAGCACCAACAACTCCCTGACGTGAAGACCATCACTTCCTCCCTGACGTGAAGACAACAACCTCCTCCTTGGCGTGAAAGCCATCACTTCATTCCTGACGTGAAGACCATCACTTCCTCCTTGCCGTGAAAACCATCACTTCCTCCCTGACGTGAAGACCACCACCCTATTCCTTGACGTAAGGAGTAACACCTCCTCCCTGGCGTGAAGAGCCTCACCTCTTCCCTGGCGTGAAGAGCCTCACCTCTTCCCTGGTGTGAAGAGCCTCACCACTTCCCTGACGTGAAGACCACCACCTACTCCCTGGCGTGAGGAGTAGCATCTCCTCCCTGGCCTGAAGAGCCTCACCTCTTCCCTTGTGTGAAGAGCCTCACCACTTCCCTGACGTGAAGACAACCACCTACTCCCTGGCGTGAGGAGTAGCATCTCCTCCTTGGCGTGAAGAGCCTCACCTCTTCCCTGGTGTGAAGAGCCTCACCACTTCCCTGACGTGAAGACAACCACCTACTCCCTGGCGTGAGGAGTAGCACCTCCTCCCTGGCGTGAAGAGCTTCACCTTTTCTTTGGCGTGAAGAGCCTCACCACCTCCCTGGCGTGAAGAGGACGGGGAGACACTCCGTGCCTTCACAAGCAGCAGCTCATGTCTTCAACCACTCAGCCGTCGGGGACGAGAACTTTACCTTCATCTTACATGTAAAATTCAGGCCCCCGGCGTTTGAAGGGTCAATAGAAGGTAAGGTAAGACGGAAACACTGTTCTCCACGCGGCTAGTTCTCTATCTCTCTCTCTCTTTCACTATCTTAATTATCTTTACTATCTTTATATTTAA
This sequence comes from Homarus americanus, assembly GCF_018991925.1. Taxonomy (NCBI): domain Eukaryota; kingdom Metazoa; phylum Arthropoda; class Malacostraca; order Decapoda; family Nephropidae; genus Homarus; species Homarus americanus. The sequence goes on along the minus strand of NW_024723050.1, from coordinate 103,624 downwards.
TCCATTAATCTGTTTTTCCTCCCATAACAACCAGTGTTCATTATTAGCAGTACTTTACACCGCAAGTTTACCATTTCAATCACAATTTCCTTTCATTATCGAATTATTTATTGTTATTTTTTCTAATACTAATTCCCATTTTTTTTAAGCATTATTATCCTCCTCCTCCTTCGTCTTAGCTTTCCACTCAATCGCCGTTTCTACATTTATATAATTTTTCAACATTCATTTTTTCTATTCGTCATCTTCCCACCAAATACGTTGTCTTATTTCCCTTTTCTAACATCCTTCATCGCTCACTTGTTCAACCCTCTTCAAATTTACTGATTTTTTATTTTCTTTCCCCAATTTTCCCCTTTCAATCTAATGTTTACTTATCCCTTTCATACGCTCGTTACTCTTTCAAATAGGCATTCATATTTCTCTTTCATTTTATTTTAATATTATTTGTTTGTTGATGTTAAATTAGGTGATTTTTTCTGATTTACCTTTCAGTTTCTAGGTTTTACATTCACACCCCCTTCCTTCCTGATGTCTGTTTAATATTCCAGCCTTTTCTTTTACTCTCGCTTTTTATTTTTTGAGAGAGAGAGAGAGTGTAATGGCCCCTGTCTCATCAACAGAAGTATTATATAAATGGGTTCTTTACATTTGATTTATATTCAAATTCATCCCCTGTAACTTTCCACTAGTAATGAGTTGTCATGATCATATCACGTGAGTGGAAGCTTCCTTGGAGTGCTTCTCATGTCACATTTAGATTACAGTATATGAAAACATTTGTCAGAATCTGTCCTCTTTGAATACTGTTTTTATCATAGAACTTCAATTAGGTTTTGTTACTAAAGCCCACTGCTGCCATCTACATGAACCGGCTGGTTAATTCAAAGTTAACCAGGTTGGTACACATATATAATATATTGGGCTTTAGTAACGAAACCTAATTGAAGTTTCTTCTTGTATTAAAAAGTATTGTTTGTATAATTCCTGAGTGTAGATCAACCGTAACTTCCACTATTTATGAGCGAGAAGAGAGAGGACGGCGTCTATGTATATCGACATGAATCAAAGTCCGTATGAGGTAAGTTTATGAGTCTGACTGGAGAGGAGCGCCAGCTTATGCGCGCTGATATAAGAGAGAGAGAGACCCTTTTCTTTCAATTTTCTATTCTGATCGTTCACTTTTCACCCAACCTCCACTCCTTTCTATTAAATTGCCTATTCCTTAATCCTACTCTTTCATCTTTTTATCTTTATTATTTTCGGATTTTCCTATTTTCACTATTCATTATTTTTTTTCTTCCATCGTTTCTCCCCGTTTTGTTAAGGCTTCCTCCACCTCTTTCTTTATCATCTATTTAGTCATATCTCTCTCTCTCTCTCTCTCTCTCTCTCTCTCTCTCTCTCTCTCTCTCTCCTTTCACTCTTCTATATCTCTATTATTATTAGTAGTAGTATTATTATTATTATCGTCCGTTAGCCCTAAATCTCCCTATTCCCATTCTCATCTCCTAGTTTAATGTTTGAACCTTCTCAAGTGACCCCCTTCAAAAATGAGTGTCCTTACAGCCCTCTCATCCCCCCCTCTCTATCACGAATTCCTTCTCATATGACATTAATTACAGGTGTATGAACTCCAGGTATATATAAAAAAAAACACCTGTCTGGGATGATTACTCTTTTCCATACAGCCAACAGGTGTATTCTAACCCTATCCCCTTGTGTTCATCATCATCATCATTATTATCTTCCCTCTCCCCTTTTACTATTTACGAATCTTTGTATTTTTTCCTTCTCCCTTATTCCTCTTCCTTCCTTCCTTCCTTTCTTCCTTTGATCGTCTCCTTTGTTCTTATGTCATGTGATATTTCCTAATTTGTCCTCTAGAATATTTTCCCTTTGTTTCCTGTTGCCAGTTTCCATGTATTGCCTTCACCCTTACTTCTTTCCCTCGCTATCTACACTTTGTTATTACCTCTCTCTCTCTCTCTCTCTCTTGAACTGTATTTCAATTATGTCTTTCTCTCTCTAGTCCTTGAGATCTTTATTATTCTCCCCCTCTCTCTCTCTTTCTCTCTTTACCGGAGTGCCTTTGTTGTTAATACACGTCAGGTAAAGGTGACTTAACTCATTATATAATACACGAGAGAGAGAGAGAGAGAGAGAGAGAGAAAATTAAAATAAAAATAAAATAAATAAAAAGGAAAAAACGGAAGAAAAAAAGAAATAGGAAAAATAAAGAAGGAAAGAAATTGACGTAAACACAAGACAAGAAACACTCGGGTATTATTGTGAGACATTTTCAAGGGAAGTGTGTGTGTGTGTGTGTGTGTGTGTGTGTGTGTTGGTGAATTCGTGGCGTGTGTCAGGTATACATTGTCTCACCTCACTAATGATAGATGACTCCTTTATATTATTTTTCGCGTTATACAATTTGAAAAAAATATATTTCAGTGGTGTTTGCATCACCTGAAGATTCCCCCCCCCCCCGCAGCTCAATTCACCTGGAGGGAGATTGATTCTTAATAAAATCCTAATCACGAATCATCAAAAATCCTAATCACGAATCCCTTAAAATCCCCTAAACAGGAAAGGACAAAATTCCCTGTACAATTTCAGCCAAAATCTGACATCTACCTGAGGGTCTGGAAGGTAAAGTTGATTGGGTTTTTAAGCATCAATTACCCGATATATTTATTCGATATTTTTACACTTTATTCCGATATAATAAAAAAAATCACCAACCATAAACCAATCAATCACAGATACGACCCACATGATGCCAATAGCTCCGGATTTAGGGGGAATTTAGCCGGAAAAATTACCTCAATCACGGTCGTTTAATTTCCATGTGGTTTAACCCTTTCACGCTGGATTGAAATTGTGAGTGAATGTTAGTTAATATAATGTCATTGAGTAACGTAACCAGTCATATTATTAGAGGTCGTTTTGCCTTCACACACAGACACACACACACACGCGTACGCGCACACACACACACGCGCACGCACACACGCGCGCGCACACACACACACACACGCGCACACACACGCGCGCACACACGCGCACACACACCCACACACACACTCAACACCACGGGGATAATAAGCTTTCCCTCATTTGCATAACAGAATGATCTAGTGTAGGAACTTTGTCTCTTTAACTCTTAAGATAACACAAGTTTGTAAAAAAAAAAGAGAAAAATAAAAAATTCTCCACAAAAGGCTTCATAAAACAACAGCTAAACGTTAACCACACATAAGAAAATAAAATAATCGTCAATAATAAACTAATTAAAAAACAAAACAAAAATATTGATCATAAAAAAATGAATATCGATAACATCTTCCACAAGTTGTTTAGGGTTGAGTGACTGCCGCCCCCCGCCCCCTCCTCCTCAGGTTAGTTAATAAGGTGAGTGAGGAGGAAGGAAGAGAGGTGCTTGGCTGATACTTCATATACTGTGAGGGAGAGGTGAGGGAGAGGTGAGGGGGGAAGAGAGGGGAACTGAAGGAGGTTTAAGTGGGTAGTAAGGGGGTGTCTAGTGATAGGGGTGAGGAGGGGTGAGGGGTAAGGAAGGTGTAGAGGGGGAGATAAGGAGGAGTGAGGAGTCAGGGAGAGTAGGGACAGGTATACTTCACCAAGAATAGTTGTTAACCTGTGAAGGATGTCTCGGTACCTGTGCGTCGAGGCGAGGAGGACGTACAGGTGGGGGTGGGGTGGTGGTGGTGGTGGTGGTGGAGAGAGAGAGAGAGAGAGAGAGAGAGAGAGAGAGAGAGAGAGAGGTTCATAGATCTGGCTCTGAGGGAGGGACGTGGCTCAATGGTGGAGAGAGGGAGATGGATGGACAGGAGGGGGTGAGGAGTTAGAGGGTAACTGGAGATGGGTGGAGGTGTCGGGGAGGTTGTTTGGTTAGAGGAATAATGGTGTGGGGGTTGACAATGGAGGGAGAGATGGAGGAGGTGATTTGATGGGGTGGGAGGAAGGGGAGAGGAGTTAACCGGAGGGGGAGGGAAGGGCAGTGCATAGGAGGGAAAGGAATGACAGTAGGAGAGAGAGAAGGACAGTGGAAGTGGAAAGGGGGAAGGGCAGTGGGAAAGGGGGGGGCCAGTGGTAAGGGGGTGATGGAAAAGGAAGGAAGGTCTCACAAAAGAACAAAACTGTCAGAGGAGTTTCCCCATAAGTTTCTTACTCAGAACCTCAGGGAAAGACACACATACTTTAATAATCTCTCTCTCATTCTCTCTCTCTGTCTCCACCTCTCCTCCATTCCTCTCCCCACGACCATAAACCACCATCATCCTCTCTCCTAACCCCACCTATCCAACTAATCTCTTCAGTCGACTAACCTCCTTCACTCAGACCTACATCCTTCACCCCAATCCACCCCTTCCCATCACCCCACCCCCCTTCACCCCAATCACCTTCCATCACCCCAACCTCACCCAACCCTCCTCCTTCACCCCAATCCACCCCTCCCTTCACCCCAATCCACCCCTCCCATCACCCCAACCCTCCTCCTTCACCCCAGTACACCCCCACCTCCTTCACCCCATCTAACCCTCCTCAGTAGGGCACAGTGGAGGGCCGCAGGAGCTATTACTAATGGTTAAGTTAGTCTGCCACAAGTCTTCCGTCGACCTCTGATGACTAGGTGTGTAATGTTAATGGTACTTAGTGGAAGGCAAGATAGATAGATAGATAGATAGATAGATAGATAGATAGATAGATAGATAGATAGATAGATAGGGACAGAAAAAGACAAGACAGACAAACAGACACAAGGAGAGAGACAGAGACACTTAGGCAGACAGACAGACAGACAGACAGACAGACAGATAGACAGATACATTCAAGGGGTTAAATCATCGCACTTAAGGAATTATATAAGTCAGGGTATTCAAGGAAGTTTAAGTTACCATCTATAGACCCAAGGAGGAGGAGGAAGGGATAAGATTTTTTTAATTAAAGATTCATTTGACTCGAGGAGGAGGAAGAGGAGGTAGCGACATACTGAAGGAGTCAAGTACCTTTTTAACTCTGTAGAAATAAGGTCAAGACTTTTTTCTTTTTTTTACTTATCTTATTTTTTTATTTTTGTTACATATTCACGTTTTTTTTTTTTACTTCTGTTTTGTTATGTTAATTTAGAGGAGCAATTAAAGTATATATTTTATATTACGATGAATAAAAATAATAAAAATACGTTTAATTTTAGTTTGTTAAGGTAGGTAAGAAAATATATTTGATTAAAAGAATAAAATAATGAAAAAGTTGAAAAAAATACAATACAATACAGAAAATACAGTAAACAAATGAAAAACAGATTCTGTATATAGGACAGAGAAAGAAGCAGGGGAGGAATGATAGTTATTGTGGTGAGGTTAGGTTAGGTTAAGTGAGAGGAACCAACTTATACGGGGGAAGGATAATGGAGAGAACGGGAGGGGCTGTAGCAAGGGGGAGGAAAGGAAGTGGGGAAGGGGACAGTGGGACCGAGAGGGGAGGGAAGGGAAGGACTGTGGGAGGGGAGGAGAATGAAGGGAAGTTGGAGAGGAGAATACCAATGAACTGAGGAAATTTACGACAACTGCCAGACACCAACAACAACAATATTGAAAGTACGAAGGTTAATGTGAGCAGATAACGAGTACCACAGGGCAGATGAACAGCAGGGAGACGTATAGACGACAGCAGAGAGAAGATCCAGTGTGTCGGGAGGGAGAGGAAATATTGGTTAGAAGCGGAGAGTTACAGGAAAAGATGGCGACGCTTTGTGAGGGGGCGCTCGGTGAATGAGTGTCAGTGATTACAGGTGTGGAGGGTCACGTATACACCTGGTAAGTGACAGTGCCAGTAATTACAGGTGTGGAGGCTCACGTATACACCTGGTGAGTGACAGTGATTACAGGTGTGGAGGCTCACGTATACACCTGGTGAGTGACAGTGATTACAGGTGTGGAGGGTCACGTATACACCTGGTGAGTGTCAGTGATTACAGGTGTGGAGGCTCACGTATACGCCTGGTGAGTGAGTGTCAGTGTCAATGATTACAGGTGTGGAAGGTCACGTATACACCTGGTGAGTGAAAGTGATTACAGATGTGGAGGGTCACGTATACACCTGGTGAGTGACAGCGTCAATGATTACAGGTGTGGAGGCTCACATATACACCTGGTGATTAACAGTGATTACAGGTGTGGAGGCTCATGTATACACCTGGTGAGTGACAGCGACGAAAGAGAACTAATTCCCTCATGCATTTTTCATTTACTCATTCCTCTCCCTCTTCCATTTTCTTTTACTCGTCATACAAACACAATTCACTTTCACTAGAGTCACCCCAGACACGACATACACGCAACAAAACATGGGATGCCCTCTTCTTGATTCTCGCCTCCGGGGTCAATACATCATTCATCATTATCGTGTCATCATTAAGAACATTATTCACTTGTCCTAATGAGCTCGGGTGTAAAAGTGAGTTCAGTGGTTTTAGTGGTTTAATGGTTTAATGGGTAAGATTTCTATTCGAGATGTAGCTTAAAATTCCCCAGGTGTGAAATATTAACGTGGTGAGGTTCTGCCAGTTATCATATCTGGCCCTGTGCTATATTGAACTGCTATATTTGAGGATTTCTATATGTACCTAGATATAAATAACTCTCTCTCTCTCTCTAACGTGTCTTTGAAGTTTATATGGAGAGACAGCAGGAGCCAATCAGCCCTTCAGGTGTTGTTGAGGTAATATCACGGGTAATGGCACAGGTAATGGCACTCAGGTAAATACCAAAGGTGGCACTCGTCTCCCTCAGGTTGTTCTCCAATGCATCATTGTTTAACCGATATATGATTGCCAATTAAGGTCCTGAGTGTGTGTAAGTCATGGGTGTGTGTGTGCGTGCAAGTCCTGGGTGTGTGCGTGTAAGTCCTGGGTGTGTGTGTGCGTGCAAGTCTTGGGTGTGTGTGCGTGCAAGTCCTGGGTGTGTGTGCGTTTAAGTCCTGGGTGTGTGTGCGTGCAAATCCTGGGTGTTTGCAAGTCTAGAGTACGTACAGTCGCAGTCAAAAGTAATCATCGACACCCTCTTACTACCATACCCGTGAGCCTTTCTACACGACGGGTCACACGAGGGTGGGGAGGTATCGATGGGGGGAGAGCTGGGGGTGGCAGACCTGGGTAGGATAGGAGGGAGCGAGTCGAGGGCCACATATATACATAGTAAGAGTGTATGTTGTCTTAGAACTGTCCTTATCACCTGAACGTATTAGTTTAGTGGCTGTAGCTTGACGTTGACGGCCTTAATGACCCTGGCACTCAATAGGCCTAAAGCCCAAACAACTAACCAACCAGGAGGGCGGGTGTCCGGTAGGTGAGGGGGCAGTGTCATGTGGACTTAAGTTATCTTTGCCTTTACTTGAGATTCTGGGGAGAAATGCGCGTGAGCTTTTGGCAGGTAATGTGTCACTGGGGTTAATATGGCGTCTGGCTTCCGTGAGGGAAAGCCTCTGATATGACAACATAAAAGAGGAGAGGGATTGGCCTGCTCACCACCAGTAACACTAAAGTAGGTTGTTACCTCTCGCCACTACCGTTCATGAAAACAAAAACTTTTAATTGATAGGATAAAATAATAATGACTTGTCTACCCTGTAATATGTTTATTAGAGTTGTAAAAATCATTGCCACGTGATGGGGTGGTGGAGGCAATAGTGTTTGGCCGCTGCTCCACACCCAGCCCAGGATGGATGCTGAAGACCCGTCGATTGGCGAGTCGCAGGCAAATTATTAGTTTGTGCGCGGCTGGCTACAACGTGTCAGAAATTGCAAGGGAGGTTGGTGTCACCAGGCAGACTGTGAAACGTTGGTTAACCCGCTGGGAGGAGTCTAGGGACTTGGCAAACCGGCCGCTGTGAGTGTTTCTATATGGTGTGTAATGTAAACTAAACATATTTGAACTCTTAATTTTGTATAAATTATATAATTTTAGACTAGAAAGAGACCAAGATTTAAAAGTGAGGAGGACAACGCTCAAATCCTAGCAGAAGCCGAACGTCACCCGTTCACGAATGCTGTGGCCGTGAGGGAACGGCTCCACCTGGGCGTGTCTGCTAGGACAGTTCGGTAGTATCTACACGAGGCAGGCGTCCACCTCCGCGTACCAGCTCGGAAAGACAAGCTGCACGAGAGACACGTGATGGCACGGCTTGCGTTTGCCAATGAATATATCGGTAAAAATTTGGATTATTGGTCCAGAGTTATTTTATCGGATGAAAAACCTTTTCATCAACAAGTCACGGGGCCCTTCACTGCTGGCGCACCAATAACTGCCGCTACGAACTTCAAAATACCCTGTATATACACAGAGGCCAGGAGTGAGAGAACAATGGGGTTGGGTGAACCTCAACACCTTGGGGCAGTTGACAGACATAAATGGTCGGTTCACCTCTGACGTTTACCTCGAGCTCCTGGAAGAGGTGATGCTGCCCACCGTGCGAACTTACATCATATCCCCCCCCCCCAACAAAAGGTCCTCCCTCAAGACGACCATTCCCCGTCTCCACCCCAGGTAACTTACCGTGACCCAGCCAGGCGCAGGGGTTAGGTGGATGATTACCTTTCACCGCGACTGTACATGGGCTGAACCCCTTTGTCAACCTAGGGATGTGTTGAACGAGTGAGTCACATGGCGCTAGATACCATTATTTTAGTGTGTGTTTTGCAAGTCGTATCACTAGGGGTCGTTTCGGGTAGTAAAGACGGTCTTTGGTCGTTATTTCGAGTCTTTCTCGGGTACTGAGTGGGGTCGTTCTGTTTCACTACGGGTCATTATTGAAGTGGTTCCAGTTATTTCGGATCGCTAACTTTTACTGGTAGTCGTTTTGGTGTTCTGAGATGTTATTCAGTTCTTTCTCTCGGTTGACCATTGTTTTTCTTTGTTCTTCTCAGTCGTTTTTCTTCGTTCTCCGCTGCTTCGAGTTGTTCTCAGGTGTTCTATTCATTCTAAGTTGATTAGTTTCGTTCTGATCTTTTCGAAGAATTTGTGAGTCTTTGTGAAGCTTATATGAGTCTTTGTGAGTACTTGTGAAGCCTAGTGTAGGAGTCCTTGTGAGTACTTGTGAAGGCTAGTGTAGGAGTCCCTGTGAAGTTTATATGAAGCTTTGTGAGCACTTGTGAAGCCTATATGAGTCTTTGTGAGTACTTGTGAAACCATCTTGGTCACTTTGGGTTGTATCGACTATCTGTGGGTTCGTTGTGTGGGTTTCCTTTCCACTGGGTCGTTTGGGTCGTTTCTGGACGTGTACTGTTTATTTAAAGTCGTACTGTCAATACTGAACATGCTGGAGCCGGGGGGGGGGAGGGTCATGTAGAAGATGTTGTTGGTTGTGGTGATGGTGGTGGTAGTAGAAGAGGTAGAGGTTGTGGTAGAGATGTGTGTGTGTGTGTGTGTGTGTGTGTGTGTGTGTATGTGTGTGTGTGTCGTTTTCACCTGCTGCTGATGATGGTGAGTATTGACACAAGCATCTACCCTCTCTCCCTCCTTCCCTCCCACCTTCCCCCCCTCCCTCCATCCCTCCCTCCCTCCCTCCTTCCCCCTCCTCCATCACTCCTATCAACCTGTCCTCAAGTTGTTGTCTGTTAAATGTAGAGAGACTGTCTGTTGCTGTCTGTGTGGGCTGGTGGACAGACAAGAGGTATATCGTGCACTGTGCCGACTCCCCTCCTCACCCTCCTCCAGCCCCACTCTTCCTCTCCCCCTCCTCCACCACCTTCCACCTCCCCCCAACCCCATGCTCTTCCCTCGTACTCTTCCTCTCCCCCTCCTCCACACCACCTTCCACCTCCCCAACCCCATTCTTCCTCCCCCTCCTCCACCCCCACCTTCCACCTCTCCCAACCCCATGCTCTTCCTCTCCCCCTCCTCCACCCCACCCTTCCCTCCCAACCCCCATGCTCTTCCTCCCCTCCTCCACCATACCTCCCCCAACCCCAATACTCTTCCTCTTCCCCTCCTCCCCACCACCTTCCCTCCCCCCAGCCCCAGCCTTCCTCCCCCCTCTCCTCCACTCCCTCCTCCAGCCCCATTCTTCCTCTTCCCCCTCCTCCACCCACCTTCCACCTCTCCCAACGTACTCTTCCTCGTTCCACCTCCCCCAACCCCATTCTTCCTCCCCCCTCCTCCACCACCTTCCACCTCCTCAGCCCCCGTACTCTTCCTCTCCCCCTCCTCCACCTTCCCACCTCCTCCAGCCCCCGTACTCTTCCTCTCCCCTCCTCCACCCCACCCCCTTCCACCTCCTCCACCTACTCTTCCTCTTCCCCTCCTCCACCCCATCTTCCCTCCTCCAGCCCCCCATGCTCTTCCTCTCCCCCCTCTCCACCCCACCTTCCCCTCCTCCAGCCCCCCATGCTCTTACCTCTCCTCTTGCTCTTCCTCTCACCCCGAACTTTCTCTTGCTTCCTCTCCCTCCCCTATTTCTCTGCCCAGGTGTTAATTAGCAACACCGTGGACACCATACCTGCACATCACACACCTTTAACTTATGCGCGCGCGAGTGTGTGTGTGTGTGTGTGTGTGTGTGTGTGTGTGTGTGTGTCCAACCTTATACCCTAAACCCACATCTACAAAGGTTTGGAGAGAGAGAGAGAGAGAGAGAGAGAGAGAGATAAACCAATGACCACCTGTACACTATCAGTATTTTTCCGGAGACTTTATTACAGGTCTCTTCTCGTTACGTCAAAATTGAACTTGATCACAACAAACCATCCCTCACTTCCCTTCGTCAAAGCCATCGAGGCCTTTATGTTTATATATCAATAACATTCTTTACATTACAAACATTTCTACTCATTTTAATCACACAACAATATTTGTAACTTTCACTTCTCTATTTAACTGTCCAATTTATTTGATATGAGAGAAATTAAGTCGTTTTTGTTTTTCTTTCCCATTTTCTTCGAAGGGGGAAACTTACTCATTTAACTCAGTGTGGGGGATAATTATAATGAAATAGATGGTGACGATAATGACAAGAAAAATCATAATGTTACTACCACTACTACTACTACTACTACTACTACTACTACTACTACTACTACTACGAATAATAATAATAATACTAATCTGGTCAGGCGTCGCAGTGTACAAAAGAGACAGATTAAGACCAACTGGACAAAGGGAGAAGAAATCTGATACTGAGAACAGGGATTGGAGATTGGTGACGAGTGATTAGAAATACACGTGGACGACGTCAAGGAAATTGTGTCATGTTAAAGATTGGTGATTAGAGATTGTTTTGACTGGTGATTAGGGATTAGAGACGAGGAAGATGAGGTTTTTAAGTTAGAGATTAGTTACTTGGATGACTTGATTGGAGATTAGGGATTGGAGCAAACAAAACAGAGGATTTAGATCATTGAAATGAGACCCTAGGATAAGGATTAGACATTAGAGATTTGGGATGTGACTATGCATGAGGATGATGAAGCTGGATTAAGGTTAAGGATTAGGTATGACAGATTATGGGAGATTAGGGATTGGAAATAGAAGATAATAAATTGGACATCAGTAGGTAAAAGTGGATTAGCTGTGAGTATTAAGTTACCCGTTGAAAGATCACAAAATAGCTAATTAAAAGATCCATCTATGTAATAATTAGAGTAATATATAGCTTTATATATAGCTTGTGTTTTTCAAGAACAAATTATACCATTTTCAATTATTTTATGACATTAAATCTTAAACAAAAAAAATCAATGCATACTGAAACACAAGCGTCCTTCTGAGACTCGAATATCAGACGCGGAGTAAGTGGTATTTTCTGAAGCCTGTGTGTGTGTGTGTGTGTGTGTGTGTGTGTGGTACGGAGACAGACGGACAGAGGGCAGCACATCCAAGACTCGATTTATTGTGTATTTAAGGAAAGTCGTTCACAAAGCTAATAGGTACTGTATCTCGTTCTTCACCATACGTCATACAGTGAAACCTACATTTAACGGACTTCGTACTCTATGTAATCCGTTAGATAGGGGTTTCACATCTTACGAACCCTCGATGTAAGGGACTTTCTTCTCCATAAAGTCCGTTAAATAGAGGTTTCACTGTACCGGTTAACACGTTCACAACGACCAATCGTCTCACACAGACTACGGAGAACTTCACTACTTAAGGCAGCACAATTTCACATCACTATCCTCTCCATGTTGTTCTATACTCCACGAAGAACACCTGGGCAGTACCTGGTGTAATTATCAAAACTATTGGCTGATAATTAAGAACCTACAGTACTATACAAAGTTAAACGCCCTTGTGTGCTCATTTGCCCTCTTCTCACACGTGGGGTCAAACTACTTCGCATGCTCATTTGCCCTCTTCTCACACGTGGGGTCAAACTACTTCACATGCTCATTTGACCTCTTCTTACATCCGGGGTTAAATCTCATATGCAAAGTTTGACCTTTTACCCACGGGGTCAAACCAGTGCACAACTCAGAGGAAAATATACATACCTCAACTATTTATTTACATGTGGTTAACCCAAGGACCGAACAAACAAACACACACACAAAGAGGCCAAACTAAATACGCTGACCTTTCCTTTCTTGGTGTCAGGTCAAATAAGGTCAAGGAGCAGTATTACGTGTTACACCACTGGGTTGGATTCTTGAGGCCGTGGCTTCGGGTGGATCTATCCGAACGGGGATTTAGGGACTGAAATATTAACCGACTTAAAGGCGACGAGAACCACTGCAGGCGCCGAAGATACGACAAACGCTCACCGCTACTGAAGAAGGCGAGGCTGGGGGAGTCCTGGACTGGATGGGATAGTGTGTGAAGGAGAGTCAGGGGTAACGAGGGAGAGTAGGGGGTGAGAGGGAGACACTACGAGGGAGAGTACTGGAGAAGAGGGAGAGTAAGGGGGTGAGAGGGAGACACTACGAGGGAGAGTACTGGAGAAGAGGAAGTAGAGAGGGGGACGCTACAGGGAGAGTACTGGAGAAAGGGGGAGTAAGGGGGGGTGAGAGGAGACACTACGAGAGGAAGACACTACGAAGTACTGGAGAAGAGGAGAGTAAGGGGGTGAGAGGGAGACACTACAGGGAGAGTACTGGAGAAGAGGAGAGTAAGGGGTGAGAGGGAGACACTACGAGGAGGTACTGGAGAATAGGAGAGTAAAGGGGTGAGGGGGAGACACTACGAGGGAGAGTACTGGAGAAGAGGGAGAGTAAGGGGGTGAGAGGAGACCACTACAGGGGAAAGTACGGGGGGAGACACGACGAGTACTGGAAAGAGGAGAGTAAGGGGTGAGAGGGAGACACTACGAGGAGAGTACTGGAGAGAAGAGGTAGGGGTGTGTGTGTGTGTGTGGATAGTGATGCTATGGTTAATGAAGACAGAGAATGACGAAGTTATGTTAGGTTACGATAGCTTGGATTAGGTTAGGCTAGGTTAGGCTAGGTTAGGTTATTGGAGGTTTAAACACGTACCAAACATAAGTAAAATACACACATGAATTACAATACAAATGCTGCTTCAAGATATTCTAAGTGACTCAATAGTGACCAAAAACAACCATGGAATTACTCTCTCAGGGATGCTCCGTCGCCCCACACATTGACGTGAAGTTAATTATTTTACCTACAATTTCCCCTAAACGATCTCTCGCCACTACCCTCCTTCCTACTCTCCCTCGCCTTACCCTTCCCTCTCTCCCTTTCCTTACCCACTCTCCCTCTCCTTCCCACTCTTGTTTCTTTTCCCCTCTCCCTTCTCCCCCATTCACCCTACCTCATCCTCCCTACCCCTCATCCCTCCAACCCCCTCCCTCTCCTCCTTCCCTTCTCATCCTGCCCCTACCCCCCCTCCTTTCCGACTATTACGAACGTCACCCGGAAGACGTCATCATCTGGGAGAGTTTGGTGACAATTGCCTCAGTGTTTCCAAGAAGAATCTATAGGACGGACCAAGGAACTCTGGACCATGGAACTCTGGACCATGGAACTCTGGACCACGGAACTCTGGACCATGGAACTCTGGACCACGGAACTCTGGACCACGGAACTCTGGACCATGGAACTCTGGACCACGGAACTCTGGACCATGGAACTCTGGACCACGGAACTCTGGACCATGGAACTCTGGACCATGGAACTCTGGACCGCGGAACTCTGGACCATGAAACTCAGGACCACGGAAAATGCCCTCCTGGTCCAGAAGGTTATATATTACGAAAAAAATATGAATAAAAGATAGGATCCAAAGACATACATTATGCATAATTGGGTCGGATCTCACGATATACATTATGCACACAATCACGAGAGAGAGAGAGAGAGAGAGAGAGAGTCGCCCATCTGACCTCTTCCCTCAACGCTAAATAAATGTACATCCAAAGATCATAAAAATTCTAATATAAACTTTAATAAATAATAAAAAGTAGTAAAATTAAATAAAAATAATATTGACTACGAAAATAAAATAAATAAGTGCTGTAGAAAAAAATATAAGTTACCTAACCTAACGTAACCTAACGTAACCTAACGTAACCCAACCTAACCACTTACTGGCCTGCTCACACGTCGTGTTAACTCAAGTGTCGATTTACTGTCAGGAAACGAACTTGTTTTATCACATACCAGGAAACTAATCTACAAGTTACCTGTACGACACACTTAACATATGAATGTTTTCAGAATGTTGGAAAATGTGTACACACACACACACACACACACACCCATATGATAATGGCTATCATAACATCAAACTGTGGACAGGTAACTTTAGCAATTAAATGATTTTACGCAGGTAAAGTGGGAAGTTATGTTGCAGATTGTCACCAGGAAATGAACTGGTTAAACTCACACTCGCTCACGTACACGAGTTGACTGCAAGTTGCATATCATATCAAGTGAGCAACTGACTTAATTGTGCTTTTGCAATCTATATCTTGGACATTTTCATTACGGAACTCACGCCGCTAAATTGAAATTATGTCCGATAGTTTATTTTTTTATTAAAGTAATATGATGTGACCGTCCTGAGTTGCCCGATACATACTGTACACACACACACACACACACACATATATATATATATATATATATATATATATATATATATATATATATATATATATATATATATATAGAAAGAGCTTTATAAATTATTAATGAAAACGTAAGATAAATTTGATAACACATGGAAAATGGAAACAACGTTGCTTCCATTTTCCCGTGTGATATCAAAATATATATATATATATATATACATATATATATATATACATATATACACATATATATATATATATATATATATATATATATATATATATATATATGCTATATATATATATCTTTATCCACGTTTTCATTGTGATTTACATGAAATATATATATATATATATATATATATATATATATATATATATATATATATATATATATATATATATATATATGCAAGTAAATCACTGTAGGTGCGCGTGATCTAGGTATATGCTTGTGGTTATCAGCATATATATATATATATATATAGAGAGAGAGAGAGAGAGAGAGAGAGAGTTCTCCGTTATAATCTTCATCAGTATGGTCTAAGAAACACCATTAAGTCCTATAGACAACACAAAAAATACCAAGAAAACAACTATCTTCTATACACGCAACACCTCACCCATAACAAGTGCCGGAATGAAAAAAAACAATAGTTAGATAGTATAATGATCATCTATCAGGAGGCTGTAAGTGACCTGTTACTATGACGACACAACACAGTCAACCCCCGTGCAGTATGGTCGCCAGGTGAGGGGTCAACAACACGCACACACGACATCTGCCTCAGAGGGAAACACTCTGGCCAAGGATCACTGACCACTCTTTCCTCTATAGCACCTCTGGCAGTGTACACAACAACGCTGGTTTATAACGATGGAAAAGATTATAACAGTTCGTGTTTGACAAAAATAATCACGCTGTTGTATATACAGTACATTAATGTACCAGTAGAACCTCAATAAATCGGACTTATTGGGCAGACCCCAGCCCGAAAAATGTGAGTCCGAAAAACGCGAATATATGGGGAGGGGGCTGACACTGCTGACCTGATCTGCTTAAAGAAAATCAGTTGTTGTTATTATGTTATTACTGCACTTCAACAACTAAGGTCTTTAGGTGTACAACAAGGTTATTTAAAGAATATTACATCAACAATAAAAAAAATATGAAACAGAACTCTGGGGTGAAAACCAGACAGTCTGGTTGTCAATAACTGTTTTCACCGAGATGCTTGTTATTTATGTAAGTAACCACAGAATTTGTCTTATGAATAAAGATAAAACTGTATAGTGTATAGTACTATAAAGATAAAAATAAAAACAAATAAGTGTAGGAGTATATTGTATGTAGTAGAGGAATGTATATCTGGGAACAGCTGGCAAAGGGGATGGGATGGGAGAAAAGGCAGGTGGGTAGCTCCCTCCCCCAAGGTCCCTTCAACACGTCTTCAGATTATTACACCATAATTCTCATATAATTTAAGTTCATTTGGTGCCAGGTTAATAAAATATTATCCTAAAACATTAACTTCCCTGACAAAAAGAATCCCACACTCATCACCACGAGTCATTTGTTTACAGAGGGCGAACAGCTGATCGGCTTAGTTCGTTCACCACTCTTGCTTACCTCAACGTCTGTCTTCCACACTAGTACAGTACAGTAGTGTATTGTTCATCAGTTAATAAATACTATTGTAATGAATTTATTATCACTTAATAAGTAATATTGCTGTGTACAGTATCATGCATTTGCATATACCCTGATTTAATCATTAATCAGCTGTACAAATAGCCAAATTCAGCCATCTTGTATCACCCAAAGGTAGTAAATAACGATGTTAGGAAGGTATTTTCATATCAAATACTACACAGTGTGTTATAGTGATCCACATTTCTTAAAATATTCATTATTTCAGTATTTGTGGTGACCAGAGCACCTCAGTCCGGAAAAAGCGAATTCCGATATATTGAAGTCTAATTTATAGAGATTTTACTTATGTAACTGAACTTAAAGATATCAGAACACTTAAAGTAAACTGGTGTTGATACTGAACCATAGCTAAGATAACTTAACCTATGCCTGATCGGAACTAAACTAAACATAACCTAACTTCAACCTAACCTAACCAGAAACTAACCTCAACTTAACCTTTTCCTGAAACTAACCTCATTAACTCGTCGCAATATAACTTTACACCTGAACTAAAGAACAATGTCTCCGTCTACACAGCCATGTAGTCCCCTTCAGTAGTGCGTTTACAGGGGCTCGTCAGGTCTTGTGCAGTGTGGCAGCCTTGTGTTTGTTTACATTCAACAGAAGAAAACTCGCAATGGTAAACATATGGACTCAAAGTAAAACAATATTAAAATAAATATCTCACTGTAATCATCTGTAGAATGTTTATAAGACGAGCCCCTGTAAACGAACTAGTGAAGAGGACTGTAGGTAGACACATATAATATACAAGTAAAGTAGAGCAGCACGAACAACAATTATACTTACCACACTTACACAAATGGCGTACATGTGTAAGAGGGTACACCAGCCCACACAGCCACACATACCAGTACTGTAACGTGTTAGGGGTAGGAATTTGGCCAAGTATAAAAACGCTACTTAATAATAATAATAATAATAATAATAATAATAATAATAATAAAATAATAATAATAATAATAATAATAATAATAATAATAATAATAATAATAAAAATAATAATAATAATAATAATAATAATAATAATAATAATAATAATAATAATAATAATAATAATAATAATAATAATAATAATAATAATAATAATAATAATAAAAATAATAATAATAACAGAATTCCCTAAACGTGACATACAGATAAACTGACAGCTCATCGGTATTTCTGATTTAACCTACAAGTTCCAGCTACCTCCCACGCCACAACACATGTACCATGCCCACGCGCACTACCCACGCCCACTGCGTACGCAATAGCCTTCCACGTGTACACCTTCACTTCCCTTCGACTTAATATAAAAAAAAAATTAATTCTATATAGGTTAAATATACTCCTGAAGGTGATGTGTTCATATCAGCGCTGCCCTTCCACCGTCAGATTAACCCACCTGTACTAATGAACGGTACACCTGAGTGGTCATAAATTAGGAGACTAACATACAAACAAAATATCTCGATATATATATATATATATATATATATATATATATATATATATATATATATATATATATATATATATATATATATATATATATATATATTCATTATTATTCCTACTTCTCTTTTCTTTCGCTATAAATAGATGTTCGATTAATAAATTACCTGTAATTGCCTTAATTGGTAAACTAAATTATTTTTACGTTTACGAAAATGTTTAATTCTGATCCTCGTATGTTTACACTTTTTGAAATTTTTTTGGAAATTATAATAAATTAAGAGATACACCTAACACACACACCCACACCTAACACCCACACCTAACACACACACCCACACCTAACACCATCTACACCTAACACACACACCCACACACCTAACACACACACAACACACACACCCACACCTAACACCATCTACACCTAACACACACACCCACACCTAACACACACACCCAACACACACACCCACACCTAACACCATCTACACCTAACACACACCTACCATACACCTACACCTAACACACACACCCACACCAACACCCACCACGCCACCGACAAGTAATCAGAACACCGAGTTCACTAAGATTATAATACTAAATTAAGCCTCGGCATAACACTAATAACATTAATAAAAATGATATAAATGATAAAAGGAAATCGCCCTCTCACTGTCGTTTTCTTCCCGACTGAACAGAAAACATATTTTATTAGAGGGGGGCCTAAGATATACCTAAGATGACGTGTAAAAGACAGGAATTGTCTTAAGTGACGCATCTCTCACGCCTTCCTACAACCGATGACTGATTACACACACAACAAAGGGACCACCGCATCTCTTAGCCAAAAAAATCAACCGAGACGAACTGTGTGTGTGTGTCATTACTAGCGATGAGGCGTGAAATTTCTAAAACAACAACTGATGGACAGGTTGATTTGAGGAATATATAACAATACACACACACACACGCACACACGCACACACACACACACACACACACACACACACACACGGTGGCTTGCGTACCCGAACTAACTCCAATCTTTTAAATAAATACGAAGAACTGGAACATCATAGAAAACGAGATTATTTGGACGTGGGGGAGACTCAACTATACCTTAGAAGGGATGATGTGCAGTAGGTAGCCAAAGAGTACTGTATGAGTGAGGCGAAAGAAAGGGGATAATCGCCCAGGTTGTTTTATAAATATGTCGGAAGGAAGGAAGGAAGGAAGGAAGGAAGGAAGGAAGGAAGGAAGGAAGGGTCCAAGTACACTACGAAATCAAACTCATTAAGAAAACGGGAAGCCTAAAGAGAATAGGGGGAGGAGAGGGAGGGAGGGGATGGGGAGGGATGGGGAAGAGGGAGGAGAAAGTCGAGCTAATGAGAGAGTGTAATAATCAGTGTGTTGTTGTTTTTGGGGTAACAGTAACAAATGATCTAATGGTCACGTACTAATGATCCAAGGTCTCTATGGGGGTGATGGGGTACAGGAGGAGGGTGATGGGGTAGGGAGGGAGGGGGGCGATGGGGGTTAGGGAGGGAGGGGGTGATGGGGTAGGAGGGAGGGTGATGGGGGTGCAGGAGGGAGGGGGTGATGGGGTAGGAGGGAGGGGGGTGATTGGGTGGAAGGGGTTAGGATGAATGGGGGTGGGTAGGAGTAGCTGGGTTAGTAGAGGGAGGTGATGGGTTGGGAGGTGAAATGGGATGGAGGGTGATGGGTTGAGGGGTAAGGAGGGTTTAATAGGGTGGGGTATTAATGGGGTTGGGATTAAAGGTAAACCAGAGTAGGGGCAGGGAACCAGGGGGAGGGTGGGAGGAGGGAGAGGGGGATGGGAGGGGAGGGATGGAGGGGGTAGAGGGGGAGGGGTGGAGGGAGGGTGGAGGGAGGGGTAGAGGGGAGGGGTGGAGGGAGGGGGTGGAGGGAGGGAGGGGTGGAGGGGGAGGGGTGGAGGGAGGGGGTAGGGGGAGGGGTGTTGGAGGGAGGGAGGGGGTGGAGGGGGAGGGGTAGATGTGTAACGAGTCATTATCTGATTATCGACATTTACCACGTAATTGAGGGACTTCTCTTATCATGATATTAGCCATCCAAATATAGTGTTGCTACTGTTGTGTTGTGTTGCGTTGTGTTGTGTTGCGTTGTGTTGTGTTGTGTGTTTGTACCGAAGACCAGACCGACTACTGGGTGGTGTTATCACAACTCCACAGCAATAAAATATATGGAGGGATTAATGAACTTCAATTCTCTCTCTCTCTCTCTCTCTCTCTCTCTCTCTCTCTCTCTCTCTCTTGTGTCGGTAAGAGAGACATAGTCAATAAATACCTAATAAAGCAACAAGCGACCAAAACATTACAGCCTCCTCCTCCTCATCTACCCCAAAGACCACTATATAATTCCTACAACCCACACGAGGCGCCAGGTACAATCATCAATTAAGTTTCAATTACTGTCAAGAGTTAAAACTTAATTGAAGACATTCCCCACTAAACAACAACTTAAGATTGGCAATTACCTCCTCCGGCCTACCTTTGCCTCCAGCCATCAAGAGAGGAAATACCTTCTTTGATCGAATCCCACTTATCAAATAAAACGTTCATGTAATCCGGCCCATCTATATATAGCACACACGGTGGGAGAGGGGGAAGGAGGGAACCAGGGGAACGGGGGGCAGGGGGGGCAGACAGGGAGAGGAACAGAAAAAAAAGACAGATTGGTAACCTGTAAGGAGAGGTGCCAGGTCCCATTTTTGTATTGTATTAGACACCGCGAGCGCCGTCACTCCGGTTACTCCACCTCGATCCTATTATCTAATTACGTGTACCTTGTGCGTTCTCTCTCTCTCTCTCTCTCCTTCCATTATATATTTATCTAAAGCCTTTGACCTTTTGAGGACGATGGCTTAATCCCTTTGTGGGTTAGAGCTTAAACCATCGCCCTTAGAGGGCTATAATTTAAATCATTGACATACAGGTGTCCAGCCCACAGTTATAACGGGTGTCAAACCCACAGGTATGAGAGATATCCAGCCCGCAGGTGTGACAGGTGTCAAACCCACAGATGTAACAGGTGTACAACCCGCAGGTGTTACAGGTGTAACAGGTGTGTAACCCACAGGTGTGAGATTCAGCCCGCAGGTGTAGTAAGTTCACAACCCGCAAGTATAGCAGGTGTGTAGCCCTTGGGTGTAACAGGTGTACAGCCTGCAGGCGTGGGAGTGAGGAGGAGAGGGAGGACGTAGGCTGCACGAGTCAGTGCATCGGAAATATTGTGATGGTTCTGTTTTTGGCAACTGTGTGAATTATTCCTGCGAGGGGCAGCCCTGACCCGCCAGGCCTCAGGACTCGGGGCTTAATGGTCAGGCTCAGTACTCAGGGATCAAGACTAAGAGCTCAAATTAGTAATTTAGGATTAAGACTCAGGACTTAACTCAGGGCTCAAGGATCAGGATACATGACCCAAGGCTCGAGCTTGTGGATACTGCTGGTGCACGTTGCTGGTTGTCACTCACGCCTTTATATTACAGGTCACTAAAGGTCATAGGGTGATAATACACACTCTCTCTCTCTCTCGTAACCAAAAACAACTAAAGTTGAAACTCACTTCGCAAAAAAATAAAGAATCCCAAATACTTCTCTTGCGACACCAACACCCACCCACATACTCTACTACTACTGCTTTGCTTTCACTCGGAATCGAGTATGACGATCATCCAGCTATGATACAATGATATGAGTTATTGGTGAGTCTGAGGTGACTAAAGAAGCCGATACGGGACCGGCAGAGTCGGTTACAGATGTTGCACATGTGGAGGGCTACATCTAGTGCGGGAGGGGCGGTGGCGGCGGCACCGTCTTACCGACGTTGGCGCTTGTCTGCCTTGGTTTGCAGTCGAGCTAACTCGAAAGTATTGACACCATCTCGTGTGGTGCTCCTCCAAGAGTTACGGTGTGGAGTAATCGTCTCCCAGGTGAGGGGGTCGATTTGGCACTTTTTAAGGTTGTCTTAAGACTATCCTTATACCTTTTCAGTTGTCCGCCAGTGTTACGTTTCTTATTCGTTAGGTGACTGTAAAGTAGCTGCTTTGGCAGTCAACTGTCGTCCATGCGGGTAACATTGCCAGTCCAGCGTAGTTTTTCATGGATAATAGTAGTCTCGATGCTCCTACAGTTGGTGTCAGCAAGAATACTGGCATTTGTTCTCTTGTCTTCCCAGCGAACTCGGAGGATGGAACGTAGACTACGTTGGTGAAAGTTTTCAAGTGCCTTGAGATGCCTTCTGCATGTGACCCATGTCTCGCTGCCATTTAGCAGGGTGGGGAGGACCACTGATTGATATACGTGTAACTTTGCAGATAATTTCAGCTCCCTTTAGCTGAAAACACGGGTACGGAGTCTGCCAAAGCCTTGAGATGCACATCTGATCCGATGTTGTATCAGTTCATCGATGTCCGCGGTGGTGGACAGGTGGGAGCCGAGATACCGCAGTGGTCAAAATTAGAGAGGGTAGTACACCTAAGTATATTCTTCCAATCTTTCCCATTTCTCGTTCAAACAGATATCCCTCGTTCATGTATACATTCCTCAGCTAACCAGCTTTCGCTAACTGTTACCTTTAATCCATTCCTGTCTTCCTCTCTACACCATAACCCCTTTCTATTACACCTTATTTATTAATATATCGCTTATTTACTATATTCTTATCTTAATTCCCTGACAACAGTGATAAGAAATGACCTTCTGTTCTTGTTGTTTTATTGTATGTGTGTGTGTGTATGTGTGTATGATGTGTATTTCTTGTTTAACCTTTTTGATCTTTTGTTTTCATACATACATACATACATACATACATACATACATACATACATACATACACATATACATACATACATACATACATACATACATACATACATACATACATACACATATCTATCTGCCCTTCTTGTCTATTCCTAAACTTCAACTCATACCAATACAGACCAGTCCTCCTCTTCCTCTATCTCCTCCTCTTCCACCTCTTCCTCTTCCACCTCTTCCTCTGCCTCCTCTTCCTCTACCTCCTCCTCCTCTACCTCCTCCTCCTCTACCTCCTCCTCCTCTACCTCCTCTTCCTCTACCTCCTCCTCCTCTACCTCCTCTTCCCCTCTACCTCCTCTTCCTCTACCTCCTCTTCCCTCTACCCCCTCTTCCCTCTACCTCCTCTTCCCTTACACCTCCTCTTCCTCTACCTCCTCCTTTCCTCTCCTCCTCTTCCTCTACTTCCCTTCCTCTACACCTCCTCCTCTACCTCCTCTTCCCCTGCCTCCTCTTCCTTCCCCTCCTCCTCTCTCCTCCTCTTCCAGACCTCCCTTCCCACCCTCTACTTGCCCCTCCCCCTCACCCCCCGTCTCGTTGTACTACATGTTAGTGTCCCTCAACACACTGCCTCTACCCCATTTCCCCTACTGCTGACATGGCCATTTCCCATGACGACGATAGCTTCATGACGATACCTCCCTGACGATACCTCCCTGACGATACCACCTTGATGATACCTTTCTGACGATACCACCCTGCCGATACCACCTTGATGATACCTTCCTGACGATACCACCCTGACGATACCTCCCCAGAAGCCATCACTAGCTAATACTCAACCCACTCGCACGCGTCTACCACCTTCAGGTTCATTGCCAAAGTCGTAGGAGGAACTAAGATTACGTCTCTCTATAGTTCTGTATTGTGTGTCTATGTAGTTTGTATCTCTATGAGCACACATACACACACACAGACAAACACACACATACAATGATAATGACTTAAACAAACAAAACAATTACATAATGGCGCTATCAAGCCCAAACATGACAAGTATTATGACACCTCGTTAACCGAACTATCGACAGGTGTCCGGAAGACCTCTAATAGTGTCACCTCGAGTAAAGTATTGACACCCAAGTTCCTAGTGACTAAGTGAACGAAGAGAAGACTAAATGTTTAATATATCAACTAAAACGACCTTTAAGTTACCAGTGAAGGAGCAGGTAAAACATCACCTGAACATCACCTCCAATGGTCTATTTTCACCAATTAACGTCTAAAACATTACCTAAGACACACTTGTATTTTGAAACATAATGAGATATCTAATTCCATGTTGAAATGTCGATCGTGTTGCAGACAATATCATCCAATATGATTCTTATTATGGCACACACACACACACACACACACACACACACACACACAAGTAACACAGTAACACTACTCCACTGTCACTATGTTGAAATGAACTGTAGTTTGAGCTTTTCCCCATCTAGTTATTATATATCTTGTTGTATCACTTGTATTTACTTGTGTAATGGCTAACAGTTAAGAAACCAATTCTGATATGTAACTGTATATTTTCAGCCTTCTGGCTGCAAAGCTCTTTCAATAAACCGTTAATTATTATTATTATCTCACACACACACACACACACACACACACACACACACACACACACACACACACACACACAAATCACGAACGAACTCACGAATGTTTTTAATAAGCAAATAGCGTTTGGTCCAGCCTACATATTTTTCACCCCAAGGTCCGAGTTATTCGATTTCATGTTATTAAGTCCTAAATATATCTTCGTATTCCATTTTTACCTTTGGATGTAATTATGAGTTTCATATTGTGTTTAATCCGTCCAGTGAAAACCATAATTCCCTGAACACTTGGTAATACTCGTGGGTTATAGGTGATTGATTTTCATTATAAATTATACCAGAATAACAGCAACAAGGCGGTGTACCTCCTCTCCCTCAGTGGAACGGGAAGCCCCACACTGGTGATGTTATTTTCACTCTTCGCTCTTGCTTCATGAACCGATGAAGGTCCTACAAAGATTTGATTCATGACGTGTAAATAAAATTAACATCCATGTATATATTTAATGCGTCAATGATGTCATTTATCGGAGACACGTAATGTTATAGGAATCAAATGCAGCATGTCCCAACCCTCCACGAGGATTCTTTCTAAATTCATCAGGAAAAAAAATAACTTTCGATGATCATGACCTTTGACCTTAATCCTCCCAAGGATTACAGTACTTAATGTATACCAAACGTATTTCACCCACTACGTTTGGCCAGATTTGGTGCAGATAAGGCTGAGGTTTGGTTCGTTACATTATAGGTGATGGTGCAGACACACACATACACAACACGTCATTCCAGCACCTTGCTAACCTCTTCAGGGGAGGTAATTGGAAATGCTTGGAACTAATTAAGAGGCCATGAGGTAATCGGTAATTGTTAATTAATTCCGACGTTGAAATTGCATCAATTGATTAGATCCAATCATAAAATCCTGTCAGGGACACCGAAGACCAGCGCTGTGGTGCTCTACATGCAGTACCTCCCCTCATGGGTCACACAGCATGTCACTAATTCACTGCATGAATATATCACCAAAATGTTTTATGAAAAGAGAGAATTACACGTGAGAAAAACATTCCATCACTAGTTTTAAAATAACAAATTTATCCGCATAAAAACACAATGCCATGCTTATGTAAAACAAAAATTTATTTTCAGCCTTAGTCGGAATATATGGCCATGTTACGACACATATGGCCATGTTACGACACATATGGCCAGGTTACGACACATATGGTCAGATTACGACACACGTATGGCCAGGTTATGACACGTATGGCCAGGTTATGACACGTATGGCCAGGTTATGACACGTATGGCCAGGTTATGACACGTATGGCCAGGTTATGACACGTATGGCCAGGTTGTAACCATATGGCGGGTTATGACACGTATGGCCGGATGACACGGCTGGCCGGGTTATGACACGTATGGCCAGGTTATGACACATATGGCCAGGTTATGACACATATGGCCGGGTTATGACACGTATGGCCAGGTTATGACACGTATGGCCGGGTTGCCAGCTTTTTGTATGGCCGAGTTATGAAACTTGCGTATGGCCAGGTTATGACGTATGGCCAGGTTGCGCGGCACATATGGCCGGGTTATGACACGTATGGCCAGGTTATGACACATATGGCCAGGTTATGACACATATGGCCAGGTTATGACACGTATGGCCAGGTTATGACACGTATGGCCAGGTTATGACACGTATGGCCAGGTTATGACACGTATGGCCAGGTTATGACACGTATGGCCAGGTTATGACACGTATGGCCAGGTTATGACATGTGACACGGAGAAAAGTACAGCAACAGACCATTAGCGGATGTTTCTCTACTCAACAGAACAAACGGATGAAAGAATTAGACTCTCTTTAAGTCTTCACGTAAGCGGGGGATGGAGTCAGGTAAATAAAGCTGAGAGCGAGACCGTGTCAATAAACACCATTAGTATAAAACAACTCCTTGACACCCACCTACCTACCCACACGCCCATACACCCACACACCCATCTGCACCCTCGCACGCCCACCAACCCACCCACACCTGCACAAAAGGCTCCAGGGGGCAGGTGAGCGGCGGTGACCTACAAACAGTCATCGATATATCATAAACCGATAACAATTATCATATTAACCAAGAGCCGGTGGCGTGGCTCCCTGGTCATGTCACTCAACATCGACAGTCAATTACTTCAGTACATAACACTGATAACGAGTCACGAACGAGACTTGGGAGGATAAACATTAAGTTCCAGGAAAGGTCTTTTTTCTTTAAACCTTCAACCTCACGATTTGGGATATTGTCTTTAAGATGGCTACAAACATTTATAATTATTTACCATAAAATAATATTAAACACTGTAAAAAGCGTAATGTTGAAGAATGTTTATATAATCTGAAACGTAGTGGTAATCCCCAGAGACTAATTTAAATATTTATATGAACATTTCTGCACCCTCATAAAACTAATTAACACACAGAAAAAAAAAATCCCAGCACGAACTTTAACATCACTTCAAAACACAAGATAAAGAACTACTTACCTTTATCCATTACTGATTACTAACAAACACACAAATAAAACAGTATCCACGAAACACAAAAAAATAAACACAGCATAATGGATACTTACACGAGGAGCTGGATAACAAGATACATCCAGTCCAGTGAATCATTCCAGGAACTTGAAGACACAGAATTAATAAGAGTCTGTAAACATGATGAAGAACCTGATGTACAAGAGACGAGAGATTGTCGACGGAAACAGAAAGAAAAGAAGACAAAGAAACACACAAAGATACACGTAAATAAAGATAGAAAACTAAAAAAAAAAGGATAAATTAACAGACACTTAAACAGAAATGAGAGAGGAAAACGTCTAAACACATTCAGAAAGTAATAGAAGTAAAGAAATGAGATGTTTACGGAGATAGATAAAGCTGCCGATGAGTACATAATTAAGATGGATCAAGAAAAGTAAAGAGAAACAAGAAGCTTCGACTGTAAATGAAAATATAAACAAGAAAAATCAAGAGGAATCAAGAAAACAAAAAACAAACAAGAAGCTTCGACTGTAAATGAAAATATAAACAAGAAAAATCAAGAGGAATCAAGAAAACAAAAAACAAACAAGAAGCTTCGACTGTAAATGAAAATATAAACAAGAAAAATCAAGAGGAATCAAGAAAACAAAAAACAAACAAGAAGCGGGTACTCACACAGAAAAGTGGTAGAGGAAGCATTTCCATCCAGTTGGTCGCTCCAGGAAATTGTACACTCGGCCTTGGAAGGTTGTCTTGACAGTCTTGCGCTCCTTCATCACATAATGCGCTTCCCAGACGGTGCGAGCGTCCATAACAGAGGACACCAGGCCACCTGTAACACCCATGTCAACTTGTGTCAAGAGCCATCACGATAATTAGACCAAGATAATCCTCAACAAGATACATAAATAATCAGATAATCCTAATAAAATACAAAAATAATTCGATAATCCTCAACAAGATACATAAATAATCAGATAATCCTAATAAAATACAAAAATAATTCGATAATCCTCAATAATACATAAATAATCCGATAATCCTAATAAAATACAAAAATAATTCGACAATCCTCAATAATACATAAATAATCCGATAATCATAATAAAATACAAAAAATTCGATAATCATCAATAATACATAAATAATCTGATAATCCTCAAGAAAATACATAGAAAATCTGAATAATCATAAAACCAGATTTCCATAATGGGTTTTATTATTTACATGTTATAATCCTATGATCTACAAATCAAGAAATCTGAAATGTCTTACAGTAACAGGACTCTCATTTGACTTGTAACTACAATATATAATGACTTTGTTAACGTATAGCAACATTCTATAGCGCCAGATTTGTCCAGATTTCAACTTTATCCTAAATGTTCGCGTCATTCTCTTCTCTCTTGATAAATCTTCTGACCAAATCCCAAAATTTCTGATCGAATCCAAAATTTCTGATCGAATCTTAAATCTTGAAGTTGTAAAGTAAACCTTACTGAGATACACTGGGGCGTTCAGGGGACATATATAATGCCAATCTAATATTTGTTATATTTTCAAGTCCTTCAGTAAGTCAGCAACCTGGGTATTGTAAACCTCTGAATAGTAAAAAATTACAATTGAAAACGAAAACTTAGATGTAGGTGTTCAAGAAATTATTTGGGATCTTATGTACACTAATAATAATAGTTATTATTATATTGCACCCCCCTCAGGCCCTGATGTGGGTCAAGACCAGTGTGTCCAGGTGGCTAACCCCTGCTAAAAAAAAAAAAAAAAAAAAAAAAAAAAAAAAAAAAATAATAATAATATTAGAAAATTATATATATATATATATATATATATATATATATATATATATATATATATATATATATATATATATATATATATATATATACATATATTCAGGCTTACATATACACTATCTGGTAATTTAAGATTGAAGAATCATAGAATGAACACTGTGACCTCCTGTTGTCTCGGTAGGTTTATTAAAATCCTTCAGTCCGTTGTGTAATTTTTTCAACACAATTTTTAAGTAAAATTTTTTTACTCAACGTACATAATTGCCAAGAATATCTTTTTAATTTAATCATGAGAAAAATTGAATAGTGTATTAAACGCCGAATG
Source organism: Homarus americanus (assembly GCF_018991925.1). Classification (NCBI taxonomy): domain Eukaryota; kingdom Metazoa; phylum Arthropoda; class Malacostraca; order Decapoda; family Nephropidae; genus Homarus; species Homarus americanus. Next base: position 74,321 of record NW_024723050.1, on the reverse strand, counting down.
AAATACTCGAGCGCTTATACATTATAATACTGGACACTATAACTGCATGCATAATTTGCAAATATCAGCAGTGTGTAATGTTGTGTTACCATATATAATAGGAAATACAGTATTATCAATATTTTAAACTGCACAGTAACCAAAAGAGATTATTTTTTTGTTTTTTTACATCATTACGGGAATTAAAGTCAACGATCCGCTACTGACAAATGCTAAGTTGAATAAATGAGTCTCATGATGATAAATATATGGAAAAATTAAAACAAATAATATAAACCTTACTTGATATTATTGGTTCAATGAAAAGACATAGCTGTTTTTTACCTTCCATGGTTCCAGGCAAAGAAATTAGCCAAATATTCACGCAGGGAGCATTGTTGCCCCTGGACTATTTCTCACACTAGCAGCCATATGTCTAGCTCTGGGAGAGATCACGGTTTTAGGAGGATGACTTAGGGAGCGTGCAGCCGTTCTTGTGGCAATGACAAGGTGCCATGTGCTCATAAAAATCTGGCGTTCTTCACCAAGGCACATGGCCAGGTGATTCAATTTTTGACTCCGAACCGAAAAAAAAATCTTACAAAATGGTAAAAAAAAAAATTATATATAATTAATATATGGAAATGAGGTCAAATATACGTGAGACTATATAAACTGAGGTAGGAAATAGGTATATAATGGCTATAACCTTCATGGAGGCTGGAATACCCTATACCTCAGCGTACATAACCTGTCCCTGGGCTACATGGGTTGAGATGGTACTGTTGTGTGTGTGTGTGTGTGTGTGTGTGTGTGTGTGTAAATATCAACAAGTTTCCGATAGGTCCTCAACTTCTGATCGTCACAGGATAACACGGAGGCAACAGAATGATAACTGTGTACTAACTGTGTGTATTAAGCGTTAATAGGTGTGGTGATGGTTGATGCCTCTGTGTCCTCCATCACCGTTAAGACAAATCACTTCCTGGGTAATAGTGTTTGTCCTTCACTGCCTCAACTTTCTTATGGAAGCTTTTGAGGAATACAAGGACCCCCCTCCCCCCACCAAGAGCCTGTATGTATCCCCCAGTTGTTATAAGATCACAGCAGGACCAAGTAACCCATCAGGAGCCTCAGGTCACGATATTTAACCACATTATATTATTTTAGATATATACAACTCGTGTAGGAATAAAAATAATAATAATGAATAAAAAAAACTGGTTCCAGCCAATGATGGATCCACATACGTCACCAAACACATTAATCTGTGAAGTTTCATAAAAAAAAATAATGTATATAATAGTTTTTCAGACATGGCTCTCAGGAAATGTAAAAATTTGGTGGAAAACAGAAAAAACATCAGACCACTAATTCTTTCAGGAGGATAATGCTAACACCAGCAGCCCTCATCCCTAGTGTGAGATATATTCATTGTCCGGTTTTAGAAATCTGGGTCTTAAAAAATAAACAATAACTCGGGCCACTGAGACTTAAACGTTCACTACTCTGGAGAATAATGTTATTTTTCAGACAAAATTTCATAAAATAATTATTAATCATTTCTTCGCCCGTAAATCTTAATAAAAAAATCAAAATAAATAAAATAATTAAATCCATTAACTGATTAAGTGAGTCACTAGAGTAAGGTGGTCGCTGTAGTGAGGTGGTTGCTGTAAAAAGGTGGCCGCTCTAATGAAGTGTTCGCTGTAGCCAGGGGTCACCGGAGTAACGCAACTATTCGATACCGCCAATTAATAACAAACTGAATCAACCAGAAAAAAAATCGCTATATATTCGAGTTGGTGGTGTAACAATATAGACCAATCAGGCTGTAGTAACCTCACTCTCATGCAGCGGCTTCATGGTGTAGCCTCAGCCCAGGTCTATCCACAAGCACTTAGGATCTATAGTTGATCAAAATTGGACCAGACTTAATAAAAAAAATATATCATGCAGAAAGTGTCAACCAAGCCGTTCAAAGCAATCATAATAAGGTTAATCAGAAGCCAGAGTGCGTGAGGAGTGTGCGTGAATCCCTTGTTGAATTAATTAAGGTACCTAAACTATTGTATGTGATAAATTCTACTAAAATTCCATCGAGTTTTTATAAGAATATTAAACTTTCACTAAAACCTTAATTTCGGTAATCACAAAATTCAATATATCTGCCATTGCATCCAAATTAAACACCGGATCCTAAGTAAAATTACACAAGGTTCTTCACGGACCATTTCAATAATATCAGTGTTAAAAGTTTCACGAAAATGTACGTTGTTATTTGAAAGGATATGCTGCAGTGTAGACGGCACCCCCCCACGCACGACAAAGACCATGACTATAACCAAGCCTAATCCAGCAGAGCAAAAAAAAACATGAACAGAACAAAAACATGAGGGTGTTAACTACGCTCATATGTTGCACCTCTGGTCTCTCAACTTTGCACTAAGGTCTTTTGCCACCTTTCCTCTCATCTCTATTTTTTTTCCCTATTGCTTTAAAAAATTATAATTATTCCCCCAAATTTTATCCCTCATCTTCCGTAACTCATCTCCACCTCACGTGTAATTTTCTCAACGGATTTCGTTTATAAAATGTGTGATGTATCAGTTGTTGTTGATAGACGGATATTGCAATGCAGTAAGGAAAAAAATATCGCTAAGAAAATCAAGTCGCTACCGAATGCAAATCAGGTCTGGGGAGTCACAAGATAGAGCGATAAAATCAGTGATGTGCTACAGTCAACTCTTAAGGTCCGTTCGTCTCTCCCCCTGAACTACGAACCCAGGAATTCAGACTCGTGGACCCGAAGCAGTAGACCTATACATTATTCTTGAGGATGACCTATTTCTCCTCTTTCGCAAGTATACGATATTGTACTCAGAAGATTCTAAGTCATCATTTCAAGGGTTAAGTTAGTTTAAGGGTTACGTCATCGTACCCAAGAGTAAACATTTCCAGACAAAGCTTGAGACAGGCGCTAAGTTTACCACATCAGTGTTACCCCCCCCCCCTCCCCTTCAGCCGTGTCTGGCCATGCGCTCACAAATAACAGTAAGCGTCGCTAATCACTACATAATGAAGCAACAGTCAACGTAACACTCCTGTAATGGCTGCTGAATCCTTGTGATGTGGAATAATTAAATGTATTTATTCTGTGGTGTAGTGTTTAACATGCTCGCCTCACAAGTAAGATAACCTGGGTTTGAGTCCCGAGTAAGGTGGAACTTTGCGCGGGTTCCATTATGCTACGTGTGTCTATATGCAAAGCAATGACTGGGAAGCTGAATGTAAACAGATTGGCTGATCATGTTCCGGAGAGAGTGGCTGACACTACTCGCTAACAGTCTGGTCCACCGCGGCGTCTCATGCAGCAAGTCCCCGGGGATGAGGGAGGTCTTCAACCACCAGCGGATGACTGATAATAGATGGGAAAAAATCTATTCCTCTAATAATTCAAAAACAACCAATTTACTTACAGATATTGGGAGTTCCAAGGCCTTTTGGAGTTTGAAGAGAAGAAATTTAGTAATTAATAGCTTAACATTAACCAAATTATCTAAGATGTAATGTATCAACAACAGAGTAAACAACAAAATTTAGTGAGACATTTTTGTTTAGAAGACTCAAGAACGTGGCAAGATAATGATTTAGTTTCTTAAGTTTAAGTGGAACAAATGTATAAACGACACTTACAAGGCAAAACGCATGCCAACACACACCAAGTGCTCACTGTGCTGGCTAGACCTTGCACCACTTCACCAAGGTATCGTTCTAGTGAGCTAACTAAAAAAAAAAATCTAAATAAGGGTTTAATTATTTTTTTAATTTAATTGCATGCAAAGTTTAAAATTTATTTGACAATTCTTTGAGACAATTGTGTGAGTAAAGGGCTCCGACCTAGCCTTAGTTAGTTAGTAGTTTAACCAGTTAGTAGGCAAACAAGGGAGTCAGAATGAGTGGCAAACCAACAGTGGCAGAGCAGTGGCGGGTGACAGTGATGCCCAAGGGAACCCGCTGCAAAAAAATAAAAAATGCACGCGTATTCGGCCATACTGTTGTTTCACCAACGTTTATTCACCACAACGTCCTCAGGCGCCTACTCCATCACAAGGTTAGGTTAGGTTAGCATGTAGTATTGGACAGGATTCGTGGGAGGCTCATCAGCTGACATTATGGTGAGTAAAGTCTCATTCCCACACACACGTGCATTCTGCGACAGTGTTCCCCCTCTGCTCCACCACCTTCTCCCTACCAACTCTTGTCTCCTCTTATACTAACATATCGATATACATTGAGCTTGACCACGCATGAATGACAGCGTCTTGTTCAATTCCTCTATAATACTCTAAAACATTTCAAAATAGGCGAAGGAACCAAACAAATAGAATATCATTTAATACCTATGGCAATAATGTCTCTCTGATGTGTGTTCAAAACTCACTTAATAACCCTAGCACTCTCTTCCCATCATTAGTAAGAACCCCAGAGATGCGGTACTCAAAGGAACACCACTTGCAATCTCTTATAATATACTGGCGAGATGCCCTAAGTTACTAAGTTAAAATTTTCCCGTAATTAGAGATGACAACGCACAAAAGTGATATACTTAAGTTACAGAAATAAGACGTCCAGATGTTACTTCGCCTCACAGAAAGTCGTCCCTTAGAGAATTAGATGAGTTACATACGGTGTGGAGATCCATATAGCGAAATAAAAAAAAAAAAAAATCCATATGATTAACCTCAGGTCCGCACCCTGAAGACACTACACCGCTAAACTATTTCTAGCAACTGATAAAACGAACCAACTGAACCTGACCTTACCGATCCTTGTTTTCTTAGGTTCGTATCGTCTGCAATGAGAAACAAATTAGCGATGTACTGTTCTGCCCGTGTGGCGAAGCAGCATGTCGCCCACTATACTGGAAAGGCCAGTCAGGAAGGCGCTGAAGTCTTATTAACTCTCTTGCATTATCCCTTACGCTGTCTTACTTCCAGTTTAGGGAAAAACGGACCTAAGACCCCAGTACACTCTCACATGACCTCACAGTCCCATTCGCTCACCTAGCTGTCATGCAGGACGGTCTCACACACATTTATCTCTGACTCGAGCTTAATTTAACGTGCAAGACGTCCATCTAGCGTGTCGGGTTGTTCATTGGTGAGTTACGAAGGTCTACAGTTACTGATTAACCATGCAGAGTTGAACTGCAATTACTGGTTAGTAAATTACATCAGATCTACATTTATGGATCAACCAATAAGAGCAGAGCTATCGTTACCGGTTAACCAATAAAAACAGGTCTACAGTTACTGTTTAGCCAATAAGCGTAGGTCTACCGTCACGGGTAAACCAATAACAACAAAGCTGTAATTAGTGGCAACCCAATAACAGCAAGGCGACCGTAAATAACCAACCAACAGGAAAAAAATAGGGTTACTATAAAACCTGCAGGTCTGGCTACCCCAAGTGACTGCCGGAATCTAAGTAATTATGAACCCCACAAGAAGAAACTCTACTTGTTTTTTTCTTAACATATCATGGCTCAGGAACGTTTCTTTATTTCGCTATTAAGCAGAAATATTATTAAGAAACTATAACTTAATTTTCGATATTCCTTCTTCATGGAATTCAGTTATACTAACAGTTAAAGGAAGTGCCAAATAGATTCCCGGATAAGTTACTTATAGGAGCAGCCCAATAGGTTTTGTGTAGCTAGTAATTTAATACCATGTAAAATATCTAGCACGTCATAGTTATCTAATCTATTGATTTAGATATAAAATAGATTTTATGGAAAATTTTAATAGTGAAAAGAGGGTTTTCTGCAGAACTATTTAAGTTATTCTGTCAAGGTTAATGAACGTTTTCTATAATAAGGGGACCTGTTTTCTCGACATTCCGGAGGGAACTAGTCTACCTTACGATGAACTTACGCAGAGTAAATATACTCGGGCGCTTCTCTGAAATGATAATAATTTGGTGTTAAATCGTGAAACATATACTATAGTTACATTTTAATTGATATTAAGTTTAACATGGAAAGGAATAATTTATTACTGATGTAAAACATAACTAATTGGCCTAATTATTACGTTATTGGTACACGGGATTGCCAATTTGGCTTCTTAAAGTAAATAAACATTCTGAAAAGGGAAATATAATTATCTTCTTAGCATATTCAGATAAGCTTATTACCCCACTTAAACAAAATCACAAACAGATTAAGAAAACAAATGTTTAGTAAGTGGTTAATGTCGGACGATGTTTTGAAAGAAGAAAAATTTAAGTTTATTAAACAAATATTATCAACAGTCTAAGGATAAAAAAAAAATGTGCTGGATTCAAAGTTCTCAAACCCTTCAGCGGCGGAAAGCGGTAGAAGGCAGGATTAACCTCACAGAACCTATCCCAAGAGTACTTTTACGAAGTTTAATAGTTACATATTTTGAACCAATCATAGTTCATATTACGAAATAACTTTTGTTATATATAATTATGGCTAATATTGACGACTACACAGCCGGTAATTGTTTTGATCTTTATATTCTTACAATATTTCCATAAGTGAGTCCTGATATGATAAATAATTTTTTAGGGGGTTTCAATAGGTTAGGTTTGGTTACTTTAAGATTAGGTTAGGTTAAACTTTTAAATAAACACTTTTTTACACATTTGCCATAACTACAGCAGTCTCCACTATAAAACACAGTGAAATTGTTGCGTTTTTAAACTCGTTTTCTATGAAAAATAATCGGGTGGTGTAGTCGTCAATAATTACCATAATTATTAACATTTTAAAAAGTTTTACAAGTAACGACAGATTATACTCCCCAGTAAATTAGTGGTGTGGATGTGGCTATGTCTGCAAGTGTCTCCTATCACAATGAACACAACTATCAAACGACTATCACATCAGACAAAGGTTTTATTTCAGATACTGCAATGACTTATTTCTCCTCCTGGTAATGGTGGACAACACGGCAAGCAGTGGAAATAACTTATGGAATTGAGATACTGTGCTATCTGAATGATGCTGAACACGAAAATGGAAACGAGACTGCCCAGAACCTAACAGAACCTGACCTAACCAATGAAACCTACCTAATTTCACCTAACTTCCTAGCCAGCCCCCTGGCCCCCCCCTCCCTCCCCCCGGTATATTAGGCAGAAATAACTTACTTTGATATCGGGTACCAATGAAAGCAACTATCTCGAAGCTGCATGGTGTAATTTAACGTTTTTTTGTGTGTGTGTGGACGTGAGATTACGATCGGTTCTGCACTGAAACACATATTTCTTCACTGTCGGTTCTCGGATACATTTTGAACACTTGCACGTCCTGCCAACTAGTCCATGTTAACAGATACTCTCTTGGAAGTGATCTTCATTCCCCACAAGCACAGATAACTTGTGATATGATACCGAACATGACGTGATAAGGATGCCATTAAAAAACGATGTCTTCTCCCTCAAACCTCCTCCTTGAGGTAGAACAATAAGTATACGAACATGCAGTGCACCTACAATACAATCCAATGCTACTCGAAAGGTATTGCAAATGAATAAAAAACCCACATAATATAGGTTTCGATTCCAAGAATAATTGTGCTCATCAATTATAAAATGAATGGGTTTAAGAACCTATTGCGCAAAAAAAAAAAATATTATTTATATATACTGTATATATATATATATATATATATAGAGAGAGAGAGAGAGAGAGAGAGAGAGAGAGAGAGAGAGAGAGAGAGAATTTGCGTAGGTCATAGACACACGACTCCCGATAGTGACGGCTAAAAAAAAACACCCAAGCCTATAATAAAGGCAGTAAAATCCTCGATATGACGTTCCATCGTTTATTGAAAATTTAAGCGAAACCGGATTCAGAATTTATTTATTTACGATCGGAGGACAACAGTTGCCGACAAGCTAGAATTTTCGGAAGAATTTTTACGGTAAAATTTTAATTTCTTCGCATACAAAGCACGTAGAGACTTGACTTTAGTGTTAATTGCACCCGAACCTCGCCATCAAGGTAATTGGTTTGCCACAGCGAAAATCGGCTGCAAATACCGAAATCGTTATGTGTACTATCGGCTGGAAATACCCACTTCGAAAAAATATATATAATGAAAATAAAAAGTTCGTATCGAATTTATTAATTAATATCATCCAAACTGGAAAATATAAATAAAATATAAAAACGCGTTCTGGTGCTAACCGTCTCCTCCATCTTTACCCTTTTAAAAACATTTCGTATATTCAACCATTTTAAGATCACTTCCTCAGAGCACCAAACATTAAACTTACTTGTGAACCAAAGCAAAGGTTCGAAACTTAAAAGTGTGCTTCATCATTCTGGTCTCACAATGTAACGCTCATTTACTATAACCGGTTTACCGTATATTTAGGTCTCTACTATACCTTAACTTTAGCTCTACAATATAAATAGCAATAGCATATTTATCAATCAACCGAATATAACACATCTACATTTTCCTATTGGATGAAGGAACGAATCACCTACCGAGCTGCTTCGTTCAAATAGAAAATACTAGTACTTTTTTTTTCAACTTCGAACAAAATTCTTAGTGAAAAAGGCCAGACAAAACCTCGAGTCTTGACTACAATGAAGAGTATCTTGCCCCTAATAGTAAAAGTCTTCCCTTGAAGAGGGTCGTCGTGTTTTAACCCGAGTTTTAAACTAAGCGAGTCCTGAGGGACACCGCAGTACTGTACTAATTCCAATATTATAAATGAATTTTATTGTAATTAGTTCATTTTACCGCCACACCACCCTGTTAAGTACAGTACTGTGGTGTCCCTCAGGACTCGCTTAGTTTAAAACTCGGGTTAAAACACGACGACCCTCTTCAAGGGAAGACGTTGTTTAATAATAGGGGCGTCAGTATTTATAAAGCATCCCAAAGATACATTGTCAATTTCATTTCTACATACCATGCTTCACATAGGTCATCCGTAACAGCTCCGGTAAAGGTTTGGTCTTCCGAAACACCATCGAAATCCAATATAAACTGTAGTCCAATCTTGTCTGTATTTTCAGTGGTTGGTGCCGTAGTACACACAAGTGTACCGTCATGCTTCTCACAACAACGTCTGCTTTTAATATCCATAAACACTCACTATAAAAGTACCAAACATTCTGCTTGTGACACCAGCGTAGCGACTGACCTTCTCTAGTATCAAGTATCAACAACAGGCTGGACCAAGAAATATATATCTAATAAGGAAGTGTAACTCTCCCTTAAAACCATTAATTTTAATGAGTTGTCACAGCGAGACCGTAGCGCCACCTGACGGCAGAGCGCCCAACTTTCCAAGGAAAACGTCCACAAAATGAGGGCATACTATTACTGTTTATTGAGCTACATTTTATATTTCTTTGAGCCTCAATGAAGAGGTATTCATTAACATAATAGAAAAATTACAGTATGAAATAGTTTACTGGACTAAATTAACTATAAATCATAACTAAAGAAGATATTAATAGGTGCTTTATGAAACTACTCGGCATTAAACGAAATTATTAATCTCTTACACTTTATTCCTTGGTACAGAAAAGGTACAATATCTTCACAGCATAAATGACATTTAATTTTCTTATTAAATACTCGGGAAAATCAGGGATCACCTCAAGTTGAAGAAGTCACAAGTTCAGAAAACTGTCAGGGCCAACTTTTTTTGAGTGAGAGTTGTGAATTCTTGATACAACCTGCCAGTGGTGTGAGCTCATTCAAAACAAGACTTGACCAACACCGGCGCAGGTAGAGATACATTTTGGAACCAGTACATACCCAGTACTTGCCAACAGCGTATAACAGAGACGTGATCGACCGTCCATCCAGGTGGTGAAAAATATATGTTTGAATATTCAGTAAGGATGAAACATGGTGCGTATGAATGTTATTTCAATTCATATTTTTCATTCGATACATATTTCAGCATAACACAATTAATGTACAGCCATTCACGGTGACGTCCGATTTTAAATTCGTAAATTATTCTTGAATGTCCCTGAGCGATAATCTGTGGTTCAATTTGATTTCGTTTGAAAATAGATAAAAATTTCAAAACACGAATTGTTCTTACAATATTCTCACTGAAAACTGTTTCAGCATTTATCAGTTAATTTGTGTTATCATTTCACAAAATTGTATTCTTCTTCCAAAATGTAAACAGAGCAGATGACAGCTGGTGACAGGCGCCACCTTACACCAGAGCAAATAACTAGAACTGACTTAATTCGCACAGCACTCTTCTTTGGGAGGTATATTTCCTTATTGTTCATCATATCTGGATAACAGTTTTCACACTAGATCACCAAACATCGAGAAATTTTCCGCATTACAAACCATAATTAAGATATACACTTTCTTACTCCTGTAATTTCATCTTCCACCATCTTGGCCATCCTTGATATTTCTTCTAATCAACTGAGACGCAGCTCATAAAAAATAGACACGGGTTAGAAACAGTAAGTTTCTTGATAATGTATATAACTCCACCCTCTGTCTCCTCCCAGTGGTTGAATTAAGCTTCACTCATCTCCGTCTCCCTGTAGTTGTAGACAAATGATCTGTGACGAGTTAATGTATATTTAATTGTTGCACTGAATTAAAGCTAACGTAACTCTATACAAAAGAGACATCTAATTATCTTTATATTTATCAATTTAAATGTGATGCTGATATCTATACCCCGACTGTCTTTCTATAAGCCATCATTTGTATCTTAGAAATTATCAAACTGGTTATAAAGTGTTGATGGTGTGGCCTTTCCAACGGCAACTTCTTCAACTTGGATTTATCGATTATTAGTTTTTTGTCGTTAGGAATATTTTCTTCTTATTTGCATATACCAGGTACATTATCCCTCATAAATCCCTACTATTATAATTAATAGATCAACCTAGCTATGTTAATAAAACACAAATGATTCCCTTGTACACGAGGGAGTAAACAGTATACGAAAATATTAGTTTCGCCTTAATGAAGAAAGAAAATGGATTTTTATGAGGTAACTAAAGAAAACGGTCGTTAAATATATCGAGCGCCGACTTCCTTATTAAACGAAGGAAAACACACATTTATCATTTAGAGCTGTGTACTTTACCATTAAGATCCAAACAATAATCCAGAAACATTAGAAAAAAACATCGGTAAATTTTTACTTTAGGACATGAGTCCCTAGGGGTTGACCAATATGTTTTTCCAGTGTATGTTGGTGTGTTTTAAGCGAATCTGACCTTCATTTTTGTCGGAAATTACTCGTTTTTGCTCCACCCCGACCCCCCAACAATAATGGGGGAGAGCCTGAGAAATTGGGGTTTTTGGGTGGGGGAGTTCACGAAAACGAGTCATCGAACCTAACCTAACCTAAACAAAAACTTAACGTAACGTAACATAACCTAACCTTATCTAACCCCTAACCGGGGGCTTTGCCCCCGAACCCCCGGTAGGCCTAACCTAACCTATCCCAATGGATAGCATGATTGTCTTTCTCGCAAAACTAGGCAATAAACTTAAAATAATCGTAAGAGCACTTTTCACACCCTACCTCCACCACGGCCATTGTCAATTTTAATGTGAAAAAATTCAAATGTGATTGGTCGAGAAAAAAAATCGCGTGATGAGATCGATACATCATTGGTCACGACTGGATAATGTCAGTCAACATTGCTCATGCGTGATGTAAACACACTCATAATTTGCTCGGTATTAGGCAAATATCATCTCATCAGAGACGAAGACTGAAAAGTACGTAAAATCAATTAAATTAGAATGTGTCGCTATTATCCATTTCCGAATAGTAAAAATGGGCTTCAAAGTGCTCAGAATAGGGAGATCTAAATGTTTCAGTAGTTTATAACTTTGGGGCACACTACAGTAAGTCCGAAAGTAAAATGAAACCAAAAAAATCGTTAAACACCAAAATAACTAAACCACCAAGTAAAATAAACCAAAACCCTGGGACCATCAAACGAGAGTAAATTTTTTATTTCATTTCGTCACAATTAAAAAAAATCAACGGCTACCATTCACGGGGGAAACACACAGCTATCGTATTAACATTTCCCTTCTCACTGTAACAAGACTCTAGTTGAAGCTTTGTAAATTACGATATAAACCCTGATTAGCATACACTTAAAACACAGTTGTCCACATTGAGCTAACTACAATATATATTTCTAACATGTACAAATACCATCTATCTATCAATCTATATACCCATCAATCTATCTCTCTATACTCTGCATTTGTTTCGAGATCTTGTTGACTTAAAGTGACCCCCCCCCCACACACACACACACACACTGGAGAGCCTAACCGAATGTAAACAACCTGAGGAAGAGAGAGGCTAAGATAACATCCTTCACCACATTACTTTGGTTCTTTCGGCACCTGACCAACATAAGTTAATTTTGTGTATTTCTCTTATATCTTGTATTAGCTTTACTGCCCCCCCCCCTTAGATAACACCTCGGGCATATAATACAGGTATAATTGATTACAAAATAATTGCTTCTATCCCATACAAAAGTTTATCATGTAACACCTGAGTTGATATTATTACCTTTACGGCTTAAAATTAATCCCTGATTGTTTTGTTTTTTTAGTATATACAAGCGATATATTCATCAAGTAATGTGTTTAGCAAAAAATAACTTCACTATGGCCATCTTTCTTCAAGATATAAAAAAACTAGTGATGAAAGACTTAAAGACTTAAACAATAGCCCCCAAAACAAAAAACAAATTCCTTCGTATTTTTTCATCAGTACGACTATTACTCAACAACGTTTATAATAGATTAAAAATTATAATCCTAAAAAAAATTAAAAAATCACAAAAATTTCAAATTCAATTATTTTACCTACAAGGCCATCATCATCCCTCTCAATTTTTACCTCCGAGGAAAAATATTTTATCACGTTCGGAGCTGTATAACCTGGTAACGATCATCTATCACGGTCTCACAGGATAGCCACGGCAGCTCGGTACAAAGAGTCCATATTAGCCAAAGATGAGCGCGCTAAGTATACACTCGCCTCCCCTGAAAGCGCCGTTCATTATCCCGATATTAAGGCTGGGGCGAACGTTTTCCAAGGTGTGTACAAGAAGTGGTGATGGTACACGTCTTTCAGGGTGTGCACAAGGAAGCGGTGGTACACGTCTTTCAGGATGTGCACAAGGAAATGATGGTAGTGTCTTCCAGGGTGTGCACAAGGAAGCGGTGGTACACGTCTTTCAGGGTGTGCACAAGGAAGTGGTGGTGCACGTTTCCCTAACCTAACCTAACCTAACCTAACCTAACCTAACCTAACCTAACCTAGGAGGACAGATTTACAATGACACACTGACACACACACACATACACACACACACACATTCAACTATACACAGGTGGAGGGAGATTTTGCAGGTAAATAACACGGCATCACTCGGGTCATAAACACAAACACAAAGGTGAGTTGGTACCTGAGGAGTCGAATGGCGTGGCTAGGGAGTGAGTAGAAGACTTCCGTGAGACAGCGGTGAATTTTTGTCATAATTGGTCGGTTATCTCATCAAAATTGGTTCGTTTCTGTCATCATCTGTCGGTTCTCTCAGTAAAACAATCCCACTTACACTACAGTCGAGAGCCTTTCCTTCAGCCTACACAAGAGATCAATATCCTTGTCAAAAACTAGGTGGTTATATCAGCAAACAATATTATTATTATTTTTTTTCTTCATGCCATTAAATAATTCTCGCAGCAGTACAAAGGTTTACCTAAGTCTGCCCCGCTGGTTTCTTTCCCACAATTAAACAGAGACGTTTTTGCCCCCCCCCCACCCCCCCACCCCACCCCACCCCACACCCCCCCACACACACACACAGTTAATCCTCTCAGGAAGAACAATGGATTATTTCAGCCACAAAGACCACTTTCCTCAGCTCAGGAAGACAGTGAAGAAAGAAATCTGAAGAAAAACAAGACAGGATGAAGGATGGGGAGCGGGAGGAGGAAGAAGAATGAGGGAATGGGGATTAGGATTAGGAGGAGGAGGAGGAGGCTGAGGATGAGGAAGAAGATAAAAAAGAACAACAACAACAAAGAAAAGTGAAGGTTTAAACAAAAGAAAAAATAAATAAAAATAACTAAGGAATAAAAAAATGAGAAAAAGAAAAAAGAAAAACAAATCACAGAAAGACAACAAGAACAAAAAAAACACGAAAGCAGATTAGTTTTTCCCCTAATCACAGGTCCTATTTATCTGATCCTCTTCTGACAGGCATACCACTGCTCCTGATCCTAAATTCAATTACGGTATCGGGGCGTTATGATGATCCGTAGTGTTGGGGGGGGGCGATGGAGAGGGGTAGAAGGAGAGGGGTAGAAGGAGAGGGGTAGGAGAGTAGAAGGGAGGGGGAAGGAGAGGGGTAGAAGGAGAGGGGTGAAGGAGAGGGGGAGAGGGGGAGAGGGGTAGAAGGAGAGGGGGAAGGAGGGGGAAGGAGAGGGGTAGAAGGAGAGGGGGAGGAATAGAAGGAGAGGGTGGGGGTAGAAGGGAGAAGGAGAGGGGTAGAAGGAGAGGGGTAGGGAAGGGGGGTAGGAAGGAGGGGAGGGAAGGAGAGGGGTAGAAGGAGGGGTGAAGGAGAGGGGTAGAAGGAGAGGGCGAGGGGTAGAAGGAGAGGGGGGGTAGAGAGGGAGAGGGGTAGAGAGGGAGAGGGGGTAGAAGGAGGGGTAGAAGGAGAGGGGTAGAAGGGAGAGGGGTAGAAGGAGAGGGGTAGAAGGAGGGGGTAGAAGGAGAGGGGGTAGAAGGGAGGGGGTAGGGGTGGAAGAGAGGTAGAAAGGGAGAGGGGTAGAAGGGTAGGAGAGGGAGAAAGAGAGGGGTAGAAGGGAGAGGGGAAGGTAGTGGAGAGGGGTAGAAAGAGAGGGTAGAAAGAGAGGGGGTAGAAGGAGAGGGGTAGAAGAGGGAGGCAGAAGGAGAGGGGGTGAAGGAGAAGGAGAGGGAGAAGTAAAGGAGAGAGATAGAAAGAGAGGGGTAGAAGGAGAGGGGAAGAGAGGGGGTAGAAGGAGAGGGGGTAGAAGGAGAGGGGTAGAAAGAGAGAGGGTAGAAAGAGGGGGGGTAGAAGGAGAGGGGTAGAAGGAGAGGGAGGCAGAAGGAGAGGGTGAAGGAGAAGGAGAGGGAGAAGTAAAGGGAGAGATAGAAAGAGACACATTTACGGGGGGGATGGACGGAGAGGCATTATAGGTGGACGGAGAGGCATTATAGACGAAAGGGAGAGGCATTACAAAAAGGAAAGTCATCACAAGGGAAGAGAACCAAACACACATTAAGTGGTTTATCATTATGTTCCCCCAAGTCTTCTTCTTAACTTCCATCTTCCACCCATTTGTTTTTCCTCTTCTTCGTGTTGTTTCTCCTCTTGTGTCCTGTTAAGAGACTCGAGGGATGAAGAGATGCACAGGACAGTCGTGACCCAAGATAATGACAACAGTACTCGACTCCATCCACTAAATCAAGCAGTATTGTCCGGCAGTTCGTGGAAGAATATTCAGAAATTCATACAGTACACACGTATAGTATTAATGTTAGTGTATGATTATCCTTAGAGTTGAAAATTATCCGGAAAGTTGGCGGAGTTTGGGATTTTTTTACTGCTAAATTGGCGGAATTTGGGATTTTTTACTGCTAAATTGGCGGAATTTGGGATTTTTTTACTGCTAAATTGGCGAAGTTGATTTTTACTGCTAAATTGGCGGACTTTGGGATTTTTTACTGCTGAAGTGGTTATTACTGAGTCTTTGAGATCAATGTACTATATACCAGATACGGATAAAACCAAGAGAGAGAGAGAGAGAGAGAGAGAGAGAGAGAGAGAGAGAGACGAATTTTTATAAATGAAAAATATTTTAATAAGGAGAAAAAGGTAAATTATGTCACGTGGCAACAATAAAAATTAACATAAGAAATATATATATACCTGTATATATATTTTACCGCAATTCTGGATAATAACACAAAACATTATTGATTAAAAAAACAAAAACATCATATACTAAGAGACAAAAGGAGAAGTTGAGAGATAAGAGAGAGAGAGAAGGAGAAAGCAAGAGATATTGTTTACTTAACCCAGTGACTCGCCATTAGCTCGAACCCTTGAGGCCAGGTAAGTGCAAACAAAGGCCTTGGACATAACGTTGATGAGACTCTTAGCCTTGGACATAACGTTGATGAGACTCTTAGCCTTGGACATAACGTTGATGAGACTCTTAGCCTTGGACATAACGGGAGGTGGATAGTGATGAAAATAGATGTATAGAAAATGGATTGTGTACAGTACTATCTCGCATATTTACAGGGGTAACTATTTGATTAAATAGCTATAATGTTTCAGCTTCTGGGGGTCTAAGAGTGCTTATTTGACTCCTCCATTATTTACACAGGAGAGGGAGATGCATTTACATAGGGAAAGGCATTTACAGAGGAGAAGGCACTTTTTAGAGGGAGAGGTTAGGGGAGAGGGAAGAGGGAGAGGCACAGCAAGAGAGGGAGAGGCATTACAAGAGAGGGAGAGAGGCATTTACATAGGGAAAGGCATTTACAGAGGGAGAGGCATTTACAGAGGGAGAGGCATAACAGGAGAGGGAGAGGCATTTACGGAGGAGAGGCATTACAGGAGAGGGAGAGGCATTACAGGAGAGGGAGAGGCATTACAAGAGAGGGAGAGGCATTTACAGAAAGAAAGGCATTTACAGAGGGAGAGGCATTTACAGAGGGAGAGGCATAACAGGAGAGGGAGAGGCATTTACGGAGGGAGAGGCATTACAGGAGAGGGAGAGGCATTACAGGAGAGGGAGAGGCATTACAAGAGGGAGAGGCATTTACAGAAAGAAAGGCATTTACAGAGGGAGAGGCATTTACAGAGGGAGAGGCATTACAGGAGAGTGAGATGCATTACAGGAGAGGGAGAGGCATTTACAGGAGGGGGGGAATGAGAGGCAATAATTTCGTATTATAGTTGAAAACAAGTGATCGTGGGCCCTTCGTGCCTGGTAAAAGTTTGAACGCTCATGCTTGGCTAGCGCGCAACCGCTGTCCGGCTGACAGCGACATCATTTTCCAGCATAAATAAAAAGGTTAATTAATGCCTTCCTAAAGAAACCATCGACATGGGACCAGCTTTGTTCCACTCTACGATTTTTGGGATTTTTCCACCAAATTTGATGAAAAACGATTGTGCCTTTTCGGCTGCCTAGAACAGACACACAAACAGACACACGCCTAGTCCTATAGTATATTAGATTAACAAATAATAAGCACTACATCTAACGGACCTCGACATAACGGACTATCCTTCAATATAGTCCGTTAATTGGAGGTATCACATCTAACGGACCTCGATATAACGGACTATCCTCTCTCATATAGTCCGTTAATTGGAGGCATCACATCTAACGGACCTCGATATAACGGACTATCCTCTCTCATATAGTCCGTTAATTGGAGGCATCACGTCTAACGGACCTCGATATAACGGACTATCCTCTTCCTCATAGTCCGTTAAATGGGGTTTCACATCTAACGGACCTGGATAAAACGGACTACCCTCTCCCTCACAGTCCGTTAATTGGAGGTTTCACATCTTCCTTTCCTCAATATAACGGACTATCCTCTCTCTCATAGTCCGTTAAATGACAGTATCACTATTATATGCCCCCCCTCCCATTAACGGATATTATAAAAGGTATCTGTACCACATAGTGCATTATGAAATTACGACTAGAATGGTTCAAAGGTTTTCAATGAGACCTTTGTGTAAGGAACTCCATCCTATTATACTCTGAGCCTGCAAAGGTAACGTGTGTGTGTGTGTGTGTGTGTGTGTGTGTGTGTGTGTGTGTGTGTGTGTGTGTGTGTGTGTGTGTGTGTGTGTGTGTGTGTGTGTGTGTGTGTGTGTGTGTGTGCGTGCGTGCGTGCGTGCGTGTGTGTGTGTGTGTGTGTGTGTGTGTTCAATAACTCAACTAAGACAACTCATGTAATACAGTAAAACCTCCATATAACGGACTTCTCTCTCCATATAATCCTTTAGATGGAGGTTCCACTATACATACATACATACATACATACATACATACATACATACATACATACATACATACATAATCCTTCCCAGGTAACATTAATAACATCACTAATACGACAGCTTATAAATTCACCACCTCCCTGTCTTTTTTCCTCCTCCTCCTCCTCCTCTCTTGCACCTGCTTCCTCCTCCTCTTGTTGCTCTTCTATGCTATCCTCTTCCAATTCCTCCTCCTCCCTCCTCCTTCCAAGAACATGGTATCTTAGATCAAAGTCAACCTTCTACATTTCACAACTGCTTTAAAATATATCCCGGACAGTTTCTTACACCTCGGTAGTGAGGAGCAGCACAAATTTCTTCTGCCTCCCTTTCCCCTGCCACTCCCCTTCGTCAACTCTCCTCCCCACCTTCACCTCTTTCCTCCCCCGCCACCTCCCACTCTCTCCCTTCACACATCTCTCCCCCTGCTTCTGCCACCTTCCTCCTCACTCTTCCCCCTCCTGGTGTCTCTATGTATTTACGTCTACCATCATCATCTGAATAAAGAAATGTGAAGCAAAAGAGAGAGAATATTTTGCTGGTGTGGAATGGTGGACATATTTAGGTTTGGTAGAAGGGAGAGAGGAGGAAGGGGAGGGAGGGAGGGAGGGAGGGATGGGGAGGAGGAGGGAGGAAGGAGGGAGAGAGGGAGGGAGGGGAGGGAGGGAGGGAGGGAGGAGGAGGAGGGAGGAGGGAGGGAGGGAGGGGAGGGAGGGAGGGAGGGAGGAGGGAGGGAAGGAAGGAAGGAAGGAAGGAAGGAAGGAAGAAGGAAGAGAAGAAATAGATTGACATTGGTACACGAGGGATTCTTCTGAGCCCAGTGTGGTATAACAAGTGTGTGACCCATGAATAGGTACACTGAATGAGGGAGGGAGCCGGAGGAGGGAGCCGGAGGGAAGAGAGGAGGGAGGCAGAAGAGGAGGAGGAGGGAGGGAGGGAGGAGGAGGGAGGGGAGGGAGGCAATGGGCCAGATGGAAGGAGAGAGGGGTGGAGGGAGGAAGGAGGCCTGGATAGAAGAACCGAGACAGATTAAGAGAAGAAGGAAAGGAAGGGAAAGAGGAGAGAGAATGGGGAAATAAAAAGAAGGGAGAAGGAAAAGATTACAGCGAGGAAGGAGGGGGAAAAGGACTAGAATGAAAGAAAGGATTTAAGAGAGAGAGAGAGAGAGAGAGAGAGAGAGAGAGAGAGAGAGAGAGAGAGAGAGAGGAGACATTTAATGAATATTTGCTTTTGGAGGTCAAGATCAGATCCTTTGTGTCTGACGAAAACACACACACACACTATCTCTCTCTCTCTCTCCCATCCTTCCCTCCTTTGTCTCTCTCTTCCGTCCCTCCCCCTTCCTCCATCCTTCCCTCCATTCTTCCCTTCATTTCTCTCTCTTCTCCTAGATAAACCAACCAGAAGTCGTTAATGCACGCAGACGTGAAAGATTACGTCAGTTCTCAGCGCAACCAGACAGACAGACAGACAGACAGACAGACAGACAGACAGATAGCTAGCTAGCTAGATAGATAGATAGATAGATAGATAGATAGATAGATAGATAGATAGATAGATAGATAGATAGATAGATACAAACAAACATAGGTCATAATAACTTCAAATAATTTAACTTAATTTACATATTTAAAAATTTACGGAAAAAAAAAAGATTACATTAAATTCCAGAACAAAAAAAACTTGAACTTAATGCAACAAAGAATTTACCTACAGTAACAGTTGGCCCAGTTCAGTATTGTAAGTTTTAGTGAGTGTCCAGAGTTATGATTTTATTTCATCAACCAGCTGGGAGTTGTTGTTGTTTTAATAAATCTTTAAGTTTTTTTTTTTCACCCAAGTGGGTAAATCAATGTTGCTTCGATTGGTGTCGGTATCAATGAATGAGGATTTTAGGATTTGGGGATTTGGGTAGATTTGGGGATTTTTAGGATTTGGGGATTTGAGTGGATGGGGAGATGTGGATATTTGAGGATTTGGGGATTAAAGATTAGGGGAATGGGATATTGAGGATTTGGGGATTTGGGGATTTTGAGGATTTGAAGTGATTTTGGGGGGGATTTAGGTGATTGGGAATATTTGGAGGATTTGTGATTTGGAGGATTTGCGGATTTGGGGGATTTAGGAGTGAATATTTGAGGATTTGGGGATTTAGTAGATTTGAAGTGACTTTGGCGGATTTAGGGGATTGGAATATTTGAGGATTTGGGGGATTTGGAGATTGGGAGATTTGGGGAAATTTTCATGAAGAAGAAGGATTTACCTGATGAATAATACTAAAAAAATATTAAAACTAAAAAAAAAAAATATTATACATAGTTAACATAAACGGAGAATAATTAATGTTTTTAAGTCAGTTCTAGACAAATGAAAACAAAGACTTAAAATTATATGGTTTTTCTTTGACTGTATATATGTTATGTCCTAGTCGATATAGGAGAGAGAGAGAGAGAGAGAGAGAGAGAGAGAGAGAGAGAGAGAGAGAGAGAGAGAGAGAGCCTTGTGTGTTGGTGGGGTCGGGAGAGGAAAGGAGAGTAACAGTAATAATAATAAATGGGAAACA
This sequence comes from Homarus americanus, assembly GCF_018991925.1. Taxonomy (NCBI): domain Eukaryota; kingdom Metazoa; phylum Arthropoda; class Malacostraca; order Decapoda; family Nephropidae; genus Homarus; species Homarus americanus. The sequence continues at coordinate 53,643 of NW_024723050.1, read as the reverse complement.
TCCGAGCCGTCAAGACCGTCCTCGGAATAATAGTCTATGTTCATCCTGGAAACACTACTCTATGACCGTCCTGGGAATAACAGTCAATGGCCGTCCAGGTAACATGATAGTTGACGATCGTCCTGGGATATCTAATAACCTTCAGTCGTCCTGGGATACAATAGTCACTATCATAATGAACACACACACACACACACTTTCATAAGCCCATTAAAAACCCCTATACCCCAAATCCAAGTAATATTACCATCATTAACATACAAGTCAAACCAGCTTGTTTACCACAGCTAATTATCACAAGGAAAAATTAAATACCTTAATTAAAAACAGGTAAGTTGACTATCAAATCCGGAATGAAAGACAGCATACAGTATTAACCAAAGCAGAGAACATCGCACCACTATGAAAAACTTGAAAAGAACAACGAAAAACTAGAGAAATTCAAAAAAAAAAAAAAAATCGAATTTGAAAAAAAGAATGAGGAAATATGGAAATAGGAAATTGGGTTAAGTGATTGAAGGTAAGGATATTGCATATACCACACCACCTTACACCCGTTTTATACAACACACCACCACCTTACACCCGTTTATACAACACACCCACCACCTTACACCTGTTTATATAATACACCCACCACTCACCCGTTTATACAACACACCCACCACCTACACCTGTTTATACAACACACCCACCACTTACACCCGTTTATACAACACACCACCACCTTACACCCGTTTATACAACACACCCACCACTTACACCTGTTTATGCAACACACCCACCACCCTACACCCGTTTATACAACACACCCACCACCTTACAACCCTTATGCAATACACCCACCACCTTACACCTGTTATACAACACACCACCACCTTACACCCGTTTAACACACACACCACCTTACACTGTTTATACAACACACCACCACCTTACACCTGTTTATACAACACACCCACCACCTTACACCCTGTTTACAACACACCCACACTTACACCCGTTTATACAACACACCCACCACCTTACACCCGTTTATACAACACACCCACCACCTTACAACCCGTTTAAATAATACACCCACCACTTACATCCCGTTTATATAATACACCCCCCACCTTACAACCTGTTTATATAATACACCCACCACCTACACCCGTTTATACAACACACCCACCACCTTACACCCGTTTGTACAACACACCCACCACCTTAAACCCGTTTATACAACACACCCACCACCTTACAACCTGTAATACAACACACCCACCACCTTACACCTGTTTACACAACACACCCACCACCTACACCCACAACACACCAACCACCTTACACCCGTTTATGCAACCCACCCACCACCTTACACCCGTTTATGCAACACACCCACCACCTTACACCTGCTTACACAACACACCCACCACCTTACACCTGTTTACACAACACACCCACCACCTTACAACCCGTTTATACAACACACCCACCACTCTACACCCGTTTACACAACACACCCACCACCTTACACCCGTTTATGCAACACACCCACCACCTTACACCCGTTTATCAACACACCCACCACACACCTTTACACAACACACCCACACAAACCGTTTAAACACACCCACCACCTTACACCCCGTTTAGCAACACACCCACCACCTTACACCTGTTTTACACAACACACCCACCACCTTACACCCGTTTATGCAACACACCCACCACTTTACACCCGTTTATACAACACACCCACCACCTTACACCTGTTTACACAACACACCCACCACCTTACACCTGTTTATACAACACACCCACCACCTCACCCGTTTATGCAACACACCCACCACCTTACACCCGTTTATGCAACACACCCACCACCCTTACACCTGTTTACACAACACACCCACCACCTTACAACCTGTTTATGCAACACACCCACCACCTTACAACCCGTTTATACAACACACCCACCACCTTACACCCGTTTATACAACACACCCACCACCTACACCCGTTTACACAACACACCCACCACCTTACACCTGTTTATGCAACACACCCACCACCACAACCCGTTTATACAACACACCACCTTACACCGTTTATACAACACACCCCACCACCTTACACCCGTTTACACACACCCACCACCTTACACCATACCCGTTTATATAATACACCCACCACCTTACACCCGTTTATACAACACACCCACCACCTTACACCCGTTTGTACAACACACCACCACCTTACAACCCGTTTATACAACACGCCCACCACCTTACACCCGTTTATACAACACACCCACCACCTTACACCCGTTTATACAACACACCCACCACCTTACACCGTTTATGCAACACACCCCACCACACCCGTTTATACAACACACCCAGCACCTTACACCTGTTTATACAACACACCCACCACCTGACACCCGTTTATGCAACACACTCACCACCTTACACCCGTTTATGCAACACACCCACCACCTTACACCCGTTTATACAACACACCCACCACCTTACACCCGTTTATGCAACACACCCACCACCTTACACCCGTTTATGCAACACACCCACCACCTTACATCTATTTACAACACAAATGAGATTTCCCAGGCTGGATTCTCAAAGATTTCTAAGTTAGAATCTATGCTCGTAACTGGTGAAAGGAGAACGAATTCACAATAGAATCTCAATGCAATTTCAGTTTAATTTCAGCCGCCAACACTGTGTCGATGGTTAAGAGTTAGCTAACAGAATTCTCAGATTTGCACTTCAGGTGAAACTGATCTCGAGAAACCATAAGAATCTGAGTCCAGGATTGACCAAAGATTAGCAATTATTGTCACGTAAATGAAGACATGGAGAAGATATTAGTAATAGTTGAGTCTCAGTGAGTTATTGATGTCATGTTGGCTGCCATTTTACTAAAGCCAAATAAGGTGTTTGAAATTATATTCGTTCTAACATCGCCAGCTGAGCTTTGACTTAAGAACCATTTGAGAATCAGGAGAGAAATAAAAATAAAAAGTTCACTAGTGGTCAACCCTCACCTGCCCGGCCATTCCTGGAGCTCTCAGGGAGGATGGAGGGCGTGTCCGAGAACGTGACCCCTGGAGAATTTGTCTTAGGTTCATCTACACTTAAGACGATGCCGGGGCTACGGTGAGGGTTGGGACTAGTCAGGGGCTGCACGTTGGATTCTGTTGACCCTGAGGACACGGTGATGGCGAGGGAGCTTAAGGTAGACGCCTCCTTCAGCGTGGGGTTCCTGTGTCGTCTCGGCGGCAGGTCCTGTGGGGGCTTGGGCGGGAAGATGTACGTCGTACCCATTTTATTTAACCCAAGTCCTCCTTCCTCTTCCACTCCTTCTCTTCTTCCCCCACGGCTCCCTCTACCTCCCCCTCCTCCTTCCAGGCCGAAGACACCGGCACAACCATCTTCAGCGAAGAGGCTGCCGTCCATGGCTGTCTCGATGACCTCCTCCAGGTAGTCGCCCCGCTCCATATATCCCGGCGGGGTCTCGCCCATGACAGGCGAGCAGCCACTCCTGAGGGAAGAGGCAGAGAGAGATGACATTTATTATCGTGTCCGGTACTACGAGTGTCGCTGCTCCTGTGATCACCTGTTATACCTGTGATCATTAACAAAAACAGAATTATCATAGTTAAGAACACTGACACTTCTATTCTTAGTACTTATAACTAACATAATTATTATATGCCATCCTTACCTTCCTGCTTTATAAATACAAACATAACATTCACCTTCATCATCAGTCATCATCATCATCATCATCATCATATTATTATTATTTAGCTGTGGCATCAATTAACGGTACACCTACACACGCGTTACCTCTATCACATGTGAAAAAGCTCACCTATTCACCCACCCTATCCATAACCTACCCCTTGACTGGACACATTAGTTCATAAGACAGTGGACACTTGACTTAAGAGTATGAACGACCTTATTAAAAAACGACCTAATCCAACGCAACCATTACAGGCGGTCGGTACTGTATCGTGTGCTCGACTAAACGTTAATATAAACAATAAATAAGTGCATATTTATGTCTATTTTTATACTTTTATTATTGTTCTTCTGTAAACAAATCGACTCAATAAATGGACAATTAATCCAGCTCTCTCTCTCTCTCTCTCTCTCTCTCTCTCTCTCTCTCTCTCTCTCTCTCTCTCTCTCTCTCTCTCTCTCTCTCGTCAGGAAACTGCTGTCACTACTTTTCTGTTTACAAATATTGGCTTGGTGTTTATACTACATACCCAAGGTTGTGTGGGCTCATCAGAGAGAGAGAGAGAGAGAGAGAGAGAGAGAGAGAGAGAGAGAGAGAGAGATTCACCACAAAACGTTATCCTCAACCTCAAGTTTTCCCACCACGTGAATTAAAACTTAATAATATTATGTTAAAGTTATTCGTTATTATCTCTGTCTGTCTGTCTGTCTGTCTGTCTGTCTGTCTGTCTGTCTGTCTGTCTATCTGTCTGTCTGTCTGTCTGTCTGTCTGTCTATCTGTCTGTCTGTCTTATATACAGTACATTAAAATTTTCCTCACTTCTTCCCATTCCACATTTCTTGTAATTTTCTGACCATATAATTCTTTTTATTTCTCTGCTACTTCCTTTCCCATTTTTTATTCCTTTCCATCATATTTTCCTATTCCATCCCACATCGACCTATCCCATTAACCCTTACCACATGGGAGGGTAATAAGGGATTGGATTTAAACCAAGTCACAAGATAATTAATTAAAAAAAATCAATTATCGGATGAGTTTTATGTGACTCCCGACAACGTGGTTAGAAGTCTGGGTCGGGTATAAGTCGGCGATGGTTTGGGTTATTCGGTGAGTCGGGTGCGGTGGGTCGGCTATTGGAGGCTGTAAGTCGGCTGTGGCGGGTCCTGATTCTCGGCTGTGGTTTGTCCTAAGTCGGATGTTGTCTGGTAATGAGTCGGTTACGGTGTGGTTATGAGTCGGTTGAAGTCGGTGTTGAGTCTGCTGTGGTCAGACAATTACTGAGCTGTCTCCCCCTTAAGCTGCCAGTGTCATTTACTGAGATAAGAACTCTCTCTCTCTCTCTCTCTCTCTCTCTCTCTCTCTCTCTCTCTCTCTCTCTCTCTCTCTCTCTCTCTTCCATCTTTCCCCTCACCCTTCTGCTCTCACTTTTCTCGTTTCCTTTCACTCACACTTTCCCCTCTCCCTCTCTCTCTCTCCTTTACTCTCACCCTCTCCATCTCCTCCACTAACATTTCTCCCTCTCCCTTCTCTTCTTACTTCTCCGTACACCTCTCCTTCTCCTTTCACTCAATTCTCCCTACTCCTCTCCCTTCTCCCTAACATACAGGCAAACAGAAACAAGTGGAGACACAGGTACAGGTAAACAAACACAGGTACAGGTAAACAAACACAGGTACAGGTAAACAAACACAGGTACAGGTAAACACACACAGGTACAGGTAAACAAACACAGGTACAGGTAGACAAACACAGGTACAGGTAAACAAACACAGGTACAGGTAAACAAACACAGGTACAGGTAAACAAACACAGGTACAGGTAAACAAACACAGGTACAGGTAAACACACACAGGTACAGGTAAACAAACACAGGTACAGGTAGACAAACACAGGTACAGGTAAACAAACACAGGTACAGGTAAACAAACACAGGTACAGGTAAACAAACACAGGTACAGGTAAACAAACACAGGTACAGGTAAACAAGCACAGGTGAACACAAACAGGTACAGGTAGACAAACACAGGTAAACATACAAGTAGACACAGACACAGGTAAACAAGTACAGATGCAGGTAGACATAGACAGGTACAGGTAAACATACAGGTAGACATACACAGGTAGACATAAACAGGTGCAAAAAGACAGGTGTACAATAATCACCAAGACAGCAATCAGGGAGTCACACACGGCACCTGTGATGCTGTATGGTGCAGCGCTTGGCTAGTGACGGTGCAGGCTGACCTAGTTGTGACAGAGGAAGGGTGGTGAAGCAATTAAACGAGGAGAGAGAGAGGTGGCAGGCAGGCAGATAGATATAGATAGATATGGGCCCACTCCTCCCCTTTCCTCTCCTGCCCCCCTCCCAGCCCCCCCTCTGTATCTTTTGGCCTTCACCTTTAACCAGAGGGGACTGTCAGATTAACCCCTGTCTGTCTGTCTGTCTATTTGTATTCTTGTTTATATGAGTGTCTGTCTATAAGTATCTCAATCCGTCTTTCTCCTTATGTTCATCTGTCTACTTTTCTGTCCATTTATGTTTGTTTGTCTGTCTGTCTGTTTGTCTTCTGTCTATATCCCTCTGTCTACTTTTCTGTCCATTCACCTGTCTGTCTAAATGTCTATCTGTCCATCCACCTGTCTCTCTATCTAACTTACCGTCCATTCACCTGTCCGTCTAAATGTCCATCTGTCCATCCACCTGTCCATCCACAGAGAATATATATTTTTTTACGAGAGATTTAATATGATTGTGGAGTATAATTCGACAATATTGAACATGGCAAGACTTTCTTTCTGGGTTAGAATTAAAAAGGTTTGATTAGTGAACAGTGGCAAGCGAAATGTGTGATTATTATTATTATTATTATTATTATTATTATTATTATTATTATTATTATTATTATTATTATTATTATTATTATTATATTATTTTTGTTATTTTCTTATTATTATTATTGTCGTTGTTGTTGTTGTTATTATTATTGTTGTTGTTGTTGTTATAATTGTCGTTGTTTATTTGTAATATAATCCTGTTACTATTACTAAGAAATAATAATCTTGTTTAATTAACCTATCGAACAGTGAAATAATCCTGTCAACGAGGGAAACAAAAACGGTATATAAAATAAGAATTATAGGACTGACAACATTCCCCCAAGGCAGGTGGTGGAAGGTGGTGTCAGGCGAGGGGAAACTGTCACCACCACTGTCAGACTCTCATCAATTACCTGGTATTAATGACTGATTGATTTAATTTCATCACCTGTTGTCGACCATACCTGGCTCACTGACACTGAATACATTAAAAGGATCAGAAATTTAACTTGGAATTAAAATTATGACATAAAAGCTTACGCCAGAGAGAAAGAATTATAATGACAAATGAAAAAAATATATTTCACAAAATTATTACTCAAAATGAACAGTAAAAACATATAAAGGTCAACATTCACTCTCTTACGATGGAGCGATGCAATTTTGTTTTCGTATTAACCCCTTGAGTACGATAACTGCCCCGTGAGTACGATAACAATCCCTTGAGTACGATAACAACCCATTGAGTACGATAATAACCCCATGAGTACGATAACAATCCCTTGAGTACGATAACAGTCCCATGAGTACGATAACAACCCCTTGGGTACGATAACAGTCCCATGAGTACGATAACAACCCCTTGGGTACGATAACAGTCCCATGAGTACGATAACAACCCCTTGTGTACGATAACAACTCCATGAGTACGATAACAACCCCTTGGGTACGATAACAGTCCCATGAGTACGATAACAACCCCTTGGGTACGATAACAGCCCCTTGAGTACGATAACAACCCCGGGTCAGGCCAGGTCAGGTCAGGTCAGGTCAGGTCAGGTCAGGTTAGGTTAGGTCAGGTTAGGTATAGCTTGAAAGTTGGTCACTAAAACAGAGGGCAGAGCCATAAAGTTTACAAGTGAGTGTCATAGAGGCGGCCAGTGTAGGAGATAACAGTGAACATTAACACACGAGACGCCATCATCACACCCACTCACACAGATTTTTGCACAATTTACGACTCTCATAAATTTTTATTACCATCCTGAGGAGAAAAAGGAAGAACTATCATTATATTCGTTCACAAAATTTAGACCTAATGTTTGTACTATTTATTTGCAGGTATTTTAACATGGTAAATCCCTTTGGTAGATTTTATTTTATTTTGTATTTTTTTTCTAATTTGCTATTTTTTTACCACCCAAGTAGGTCAATAAATAGCTGATACGACTTGACCTGACCTGACCTAACCTGACCTGACTTATCCCGTATAGATATATGACCCAACGTGTAAATATTAATGCAACCAATGACATCAAGAACTCCATGAATAGCCCCCTCCCCCCCCAAAAAAAATCGGAATTTGTAAAAAAAAAAAAATACAACAATGGTGACGTCATCAGATATATTCACCACTAGTATGTAAAATAATGAATAAGTTTAGGTAATTCTCGGGGCAGAATATATATAAATAAAACACAAAAATATAAAAACCAAATTCCTGAAGGTATTAATGGAGGAAGAGTTAACGAGCGTAAGTCTATATTCAAGTATTATGAGGAAGAGCAGCCGAGGCAGACATGGAGCCGAGTTAAGTCTCTCTGATAACACACTCGTCTCTATAAGTTGTAGCCCAGGTTTATGTTGAGGGAGAAATCATGTCAAACTGTATTAAGAAAGGTCTGTCTGTCTGTCTGCCTGTCTGTCTGTCTGCCTGTCTGTCTGTCTGTCTGTCTGCCTGTCTGTCTGTGACCTTAACATACAGCTCCTGGAATTAGATCACTTCCTCTGAGGTCTTTCCCTGTCGGTGTATAAATAGCCACAGAAACTGATCATACTGGTTATATAACTTACTAGAGCAGACCCATACACACCCACACTATGGCCATTACCCGATGGTCTATACTTGCCAGTGGGCGTCTACCGTCAGCACAAGATGAGTAAGACTTTTTTACTTGCAGAGTCGAATTTAATATGTGTCTATTTATATATCCCTTTTCTACATATTGGCAGATATATATTGTGTTTCATTAAGAGAATTAAAGGAGATTTATATATGTCTATTGTCTAAATCCACGTAATATTGCGCATCGTCCCGGCCAAGTGGTTATCTGACTGCCTCCATTTGCATCTGCTTCCGTGTCTAGCTAGAGGAAGTTTTCTGCTTCCGTGTCTAGCTAGAGTAAGTTTTCTGATATAAACATTAACTTCATAATATATACGACGTGTAACCAGTGTAAGTGGAATAGTTAAACGCTGAAAATATACACAAGAAGACTGAACTTTGGGGATAACTTTACGTTTACAGCTAAAAGAAGGTTTAAAAGCAAGCTGGAATAAAGACCCGTGAAAGTAGGTTATGTCCGCAAGATCTTAACTTTTATGTAGTCATTTATTTACATATGTATACTCAGTTAAGGTTGTTTAGATTCAGTTGCTTCGGCTGCCACGGTTTATTAGACACAGTTCACTAAGTCACTCTGTTTCTATGCCATACAAAACACGACTTTTAAATTAACGTAGTCAAGCAATGGACAGCGAGGAAGATTAAATACAGATAAATATTGTTTTAATGAGTTCAAGTTCTTCGTCGACGCGGGGTCTTGGAGAAACCTTCATCTGATCTTAATTCTTAAACACATGATAAAAAAAAAAGACTATAAATTCCTTTTGAGTTTAACAAGAAAATACTGAGAGTTTTAAGTACGTAAACATCATCGGGTTACAAGACAAAAACTTTAGAATATTAAGAAAAGTCTATATACTTTTACTGTCTAGGGGAAAAGTAGAGCAAAATCTTTAAAGGCAGTGGATGAGGATGTGAGGGAGAGAGAGGGAGGGAGTGAGGGAGAGTGAAGACGTGAGGGAGAATGAAGACGTGAGGGAGAGTGAGAGAGAATGAGGGAGAATAAGGACGTGAGGGAGAGTGATGTGGAAGAGTATATCAGAATGCAGGAAGACATTGGCAGGCAAAGTTTGGTCAATTCAGTTCTGCACCAATCAAATTTGACCCGAAAATGAGGTCAGGAATTGCGGTAATGGAGCCCGTGAACGAAGCCTTGGGGGGGGGGGGGAGGGGAGGGAGGAGGAGGAGGGGAGGAGGGAGGGAAAGGAAGATTTAAAGGAAGATTTAAGGAGGAAGGAAGGAAGGAAGGAAGGGAGGAGGGAGGGAAGGAGGGAGGGAAGGATGATAAGAGAAAGATGGATGGACGGAGGGAAGGAGAGCGAGGTAAATTGAAAGGAGAAAGGAAAGTAAAGATGGAAAGGGGGAGTGAAAAAGATGCAACAGAAAGATAGAGAACAGAAAGGGAGACTGAGGATGAAAGAGCAACAAAGAGAAAGAGGAAACTGAGGGAGTAAGAAAAAAGGAATTCATATAAACAGAATAAAGAGAGACGAAAGAATAAGAAAAAGAAGTAGAAATGACGAAGAGAAAGATTAAAAAGAAAGGAGGGAAAGAAAATGACAATAGAAAAAAAAGAAAGAGAGGAGAGGGGAATAAAGCGTAAAAAGATGAAGAAAGTAAAAGAAGAAAAAGTAAAGAGGAAAAGATAAAAGAGAGAGAGAGAGAGAGAGAGAGAGAGAGAGAGAGAGAGAGAGAGAGAGAGAGAGAGAGAGAGAGAGAGAGAGACCTTACTGAATTATAGACACGTGTATGTGAGAAAGCTGTCCAGTACACGTAAGGGAGATATTTTTTTCTGACGTCCGGTGTCTGGTGTCTGGTGTCTGGTGGATGGTGTCTGGTGGATGGTGTCTGGTGGATGGTGCTTGGTGGATGGTGTTTTGTGGCTGGTGGATGGTGTCTGGTGGATGGTGTCTGGTGGATGGTGTCTGGTGGATGGTGCTTGGTGGATGGTGTTTTGTGGCTGGTGGATGGTGTCTGGTGTGTCTGGTGAGCTGGTGGATGGTGCTTGGTGGATGGTGTTTTTGTGGCTGGTGGATGGTGTTTGGTGGATGGTGTTTTGTGGCTGGTGGATGGTGGTTGGTGTCTGGTGGTAGCTGGTGTCTGGTAGCTGGTGTCTGGTAGCTGGTGTCTGTAGCTGGTGTCTGGTGGTAGCTGGTGTCTGGTGGTAGCTGGTGTCTGGTGGTAGCTGGTGTCTGGTGGTAGCTGGTGTCTGGTGGTAGCTGGTGTCTGGTGGTAGCTGGTGCAGTAAGGTATGGAGGGGTTGGTAGTAAGGGGCAGGGAGTGATTTTTAAGGCATATAAGGTTAGGTTAGGTTAGGTTAGGTTAGGGGTTAGGTTAGGTTAGGTTAGGTTAGTTAGGTTAAGTTAGGTTAGGTTAAGTTAGGTTAGGTTAAGTTAGGTTAGGTTAGGTTAGGTTAGGTTAAGTTAGGTTAGGTTAGGTTAGGTTAGGTTAAGTTAGGTTAAGTTAGGTTAGGTTAGGTTAGGTTAGGTTAAGTTAGGTTAGGTTAGGTTAGGTTAGGTTAGACAACTTTGACCTAATGTTAAAACCATAACACTTCACAAATACACAACAATCAACACCCATTTCCCCAAAGTTAACAAAACCAATACAATCAATAACAATAACATCTTCAAAAACCTGTATTTAATTTTGCTTTTCCTTTTATAAACACAAACTCAAACTCACTTACTATAATGAAGTTGAATCATACGTGTTGCATACCAGATTACGGGTCAGGAGGTCAAACTAAACGATAACTTGCTTTATACGTGTGTGGGGCCAGAGTTAATCTCATTCCACGCAGTTGGTTCACACATTCATAAACACAACATCCAACATCACAACATCCAACATCATAACATCATAACATCCAACATCACAACATCTAACATCACAACATCCAACATCACAACATCCAACATCACAACATCACAACATCCAACATCATAACATCTAACATCACAACATCCAACATCACATCACAACATCCAACATCACATCACAACATCCAACATCACAACATCTAACATCACAACATCTATCATCACAACATCCAACATCACAACATCCCAACATCCAACATCAGAACATCTAACATCAGAACATCCAACATCACATCACAACATCCAACATCACAACATCTAACATCATAACATCCAACATCACAACATCTAACATCACAACATCTATCATCACAACATCCAACATCACAACATCCCAACATCCAACATCAGAACATCTAACATCAGAACATCCAACATCACATCACAACATCCAACATCACAAACATCTAACATCATAACATCCAACATCACAACATCTAACATCACAACATCTATCATCACAACATCCATCACAACATCACAAACATCCAACAAACATCTAACATCACAACATCCAACATCACAACATCTAACATCACAACATCCAACATCACAACATCCAACATCACAACATCCAACATCACAACATCCAACATCATAACATCACAACATCCAACATCATAACATCACAACATCCAACATCATAACATCACAACATCTAACATCACAACATCCAACATCACAACATCCAACATCACAACATCCAACATCACAACATCACAACATCCAACATCACAACATCACCACAACACAACATATTAACCATTTTTGCCTACATATAACGTACAGTGTTATATCTAACTTATTTCTTCATTCCAGTCCCCATTGTTCATTCCAGTCCCCATTGTTCATTCCAGTCCCCATTGTTCATGTCAGATCCCATTGCACATTCTAGTCCCATTGTTCATTCCAGTTCCCATTCCAATTCCTACTGTACCATAATAAAAATGACTTACAGTTTGGTTAGAGAAAATGGCTCGACTAGAGCACTTATAAGTCAGCTGAGAGGGCGGAGATACGAGGATGACGTCACGTATTAAGTCGCGAATGGTAAAAGAATAGTAGGCTGAGAGGGCGGAGCTATGAGTATGACGTCACGTATTAAGTCGTGAATGGTAAAAGAATAGTAGGCTGAGAGGGCGGAGCTACGAGTATGACGTCACGTATTAAGTCGCGAATGGTAAAAGAATAGTAGGCTGAGAGGGCGGAGCTATGAGTATGACGTCACGTATTAAGTCGCGAATGGTAAAAGAATAGTAGGCTGAGAGGGCGGAGCTATGAGTATGACGTCACGTATTAAGTCGTGAATGGTAAAAGAATAGTAGGCTGAGAGGGCGGAGCTACGAGTATGACGTCACGTATTAAGTCACGAACGGTCCCCAAAATCCATTACTGCCTCAACCATTTTTACTCATGGTAAATATTGTGTATACGTAATTGACCCTGGAAAATGCTATCAAATGATTGGTTACGCCCCTGGAAAGTGCTGTCAGGTGATTGGTTACGACCTTGGAAAATGCTATCACGTAGTTGGTTACTTGTGTGGTTAATGTTATATATAGTTGGGTGATCGTTTGGTTACCATTAATTGATTAGGATGGTGTATGGTTAATTTGGGGATTTTGGATGGTCATTTGGTTTATGTTGGATGCCTGTATGGTCTCCTGGTTAATGCTAGATGCCTGTATGGTCTCCTGGTTAATGCTAGATGCCTGAATGGTCTCCTGGTTAATGCTAGATGCCTGAATGGTCTTCTGGTTAATGCTAGATGCCTGAATGGCCACCTGGTTAATGCTAGATGCCTGAATGGTCTCCTGGTTAATGCTAGATGCCTGAATGGTCTTCTGGTTAATGCTAGATGCCTGAATAGTCACCTGGTTAATGCTAGATGCCTGAATGGTCACCTGGTTAATGCTAGACTCGACATTAGGAGGAGACACGAGGATCGGAGACCAGTTCAACCTTGATTAATGATGGTCTCTACTGGCTGTTTAGTTCAGGGGAGGAGGAGGAGGAGGAGGTGGAAAGGGGTGGAGGAGAGGAGGTGGTGGAGAGGGGGTGGAGGAGAGGTGGAGGTGGAGAGGGGGTGGAGGAGAGGTGGTGGAGGAGGAGTGGTGGGTGGGGAGGGGTGGGAGGAGAGGTGGGTGGGGGAGGAGGGGTGGGAGGAGAGGGAGGAGGAGGGGGGAGGAGAGGGGTGGAGGAGAGGAGGTGGTGGAGAGGGGTGGGGAGGGAGAGGGAGGTGGGAGAGGGGGTGGAGGAGAGGTGGGTGGGAGGAGAGGAGGTGGGGAGAGGGGAGGTAGGGAGAGGGGTGGAGGAGAGGTGGTGGAGGAGGGAGGAGGTGGTGGGAGAGTGGAGGAGAGGTGGGTGGGAGGAGAGGAGGTGGTGGAGAGGAGGTGGAGGAGAGGGGTGGAGGAGAGGTGGTGGAGGAGAGGAGGTGGTGGAGAGGGGGTGGAGTGGGAGAGGTGGTGGAGAGAGGAGGTGGTGGAGAGGGGTGGAGGAGAGGTGGTGGAGGGAGAGGAGGTGGTGGGAGAGGGGTGGAGGAGAGGAGGTGGTGGAGAGGGGGGTGGAGAGGGGGTGGAGAGTGGAGGTGGAGAGGGGGGAGGAAGAGGGGGAGGAAGAAGAAGGGGGTGACCTCCTACTGATGGAAGGAGTTGAAGGGGCCTTGGGTAGGTAAAGGAAAGAAGTTTTGGTGAAAGTTGCCGAAGAGGAAGGAGAAGAGAGGAGGAAGAGGAGGAAGAGGAAGAGAGTGTGGATGAGGAGGAAGAAAAGGTGAAAAAGGAAGAGAGAGGAGGAGGAGGAGATTGAAAAGGAAGAGAGAGGAGGAGGAGGTGGGAGAGGAAGATAGTGTGGAGGAGTAGAGGAGGTGGAAAAGGAAGAGTGTATGAAGGAGGAGGAAGAAAGGAGGAGGAGTCGGACGGGAAGTAAAGTGGGCTAAGAAAATTAAATAACGAAATAAAAAAAATAATAAAAAATAATTAAGTAACTAAAAATAAATAAAAAATCTGTAAAAGTAATTAACTACAAACTCACATATACTGTTCTAAAAAATATCTAAGGCAATTCGGTAAAATACTCAACAATACACCGGAAAGAATTCGCCTAAACAAACAGAAAAAAAATTACCGGTAAAATTGTCATACGAGTTACACCAAGACACGCAGAGAAATGGCCCACAAGACAGCCTCCCTCAACACGTCACTGAGATAACCACAATTTAATACCCACAAAATACCCAACACAAGGAATGATACCACCTATTTAAACCAGACCCAACACAGGGAATAATAACACCTATTTAAACCAGACCCAAGACCTATTTTAGTCATTAATCAGGCCTTAATACATAATATACTGTACAAAACATTATATTCACCTCTCTAATACTTACTAAAGGCAATAAACAAATAATCAAATTCACAATTAAATTACAATATAAAAAAAATATATATCATGTAGAAATTACGTCAAGATACCAACGTAAATTCGACCTTAAATGTGGATTCTTAAACTCAGGTGAAATAAAAAACTAAAATAAATAAATAATTAAATAAATATATAAATAAATAACCTCACGAATCTATTGAGAATATAATAATAATAATAATAATAATAATAATAATAATAATAATAATAATAATAAAAATAATAAAACAAAATAAAATATACCACATAAAATAAGACCCCACATCTGTCCCACATTCCTAGTTGGTTAGGTTAGGTTGGATCAACGACCAGCACCGACTGGACATTGAGGACACGAGAAGATATGGGTCACTTGACACCGTAAAGGAAGCATTAGGAAGAGAACTTTTCCCAAGGTGTTTTACAAGTACCAGATGTCGGGGAGAATAGCAAGTAGGGGAGAGAAAGAGAGGGAGAAAGAGATAAAGGAGAACTGTGAGAATGAAGAAGAGGAGGAGCAGCAAACGAGGGGAGATGGAACGGAAGAGGGAAAGGTAAAGGAGATATGTCACGATGAAGAGAAGAGGGAGAGGAGGAATGAAGGAGGAGAAGGAGGAAAGGAAGAAAGGAGGATAAGGAGGAATGAAGAAGGAGAAGGAGGGAAGAAGGAGAGGAGTAAGAGAAGGAGATAAAAGTGACCTGTCAAATGAAGAGAAGGAGGAGAGGAGAAGGACGATGAATGAGAGGAGGAAGAGGAGGAGGATTGAGAGATGGAGGAGTGGGAGGAGAAGAAAGAGAAAGAGAAGGAGGGAAGGAAGACGGAATATGTCAGGAAAGAGATGTGAGGAGATAAAATGGTTGGTGGAAGTTCTCGGAAAAACAGAAAATAAAAGAATTTGGGGAAAATGTGGAAGGGAAATGAGGAGGAAAAGGAAGAGAAAGAGAAGAATAAAGAGGAGGAGGAGGAAGAAAAGGTGGAATAGTCTGGAAAAATATGCTAAATAGAAATCGGGGAAAAATATTCAGATAATTATGACAAAGATAGAATAATTTAGGAGGAGATGGAAATAAGATGTAAACTAAAAACAATAAAAATAAGAAAATACGATAAACAATGGAAATTTGAAAAAAAAACTAACGAAAATCAGATAAAGAAACAAAAATAAGAAAACTAAAAATAATGGAAATAAAAGTAAAACAATGAACCAATTATAAAAAAAAACAATGAAAATAACAAAAAAAATTTAAACAATGAAAATAAAATATGAAAAAAAATCAATCATATTTCCACTATTCGATTCGATATATGAAAAAGACCATCACAAATTCTAACTCCGTAATCCAACTAAATCAATTTCGCTCACTGTAATCTGTGGGTACTTCCTATTACAGTCAGGCCATGTACTATACTGCATGTCTGTATGTCACTAGAATACACCGTTACAGCAAATGAGAAGGTGTATGTATGCAAATAACTACAAAATCATATACAGAACCACACACACACACACACACACACCTACAGCCGTGGTAACATTCAACATCAATCATCTATTTACTACAGTAGGACCATGTTGCAAAAAGATTGAGGTCACATGATAAACAAATTCATTAGTGACCAAAAAAAAGTCTTTAAACCTGTATCTCAGAATGTCTCTCCCACTGTGACCTTACACCTAACACCATAGCCAAGTCCTGATCTAATTACTGCAACCAATTCAGTTTTGATACGATCGTGAGTCAATTCCTATTAAAAGTTGTATTAATTTTCGTTTGATCTCTTTTTTGGGGGAGAAATTGAATATAAGTATAATTAGTTGTTGTTGTTGTTGTTCTTGTTGCTGTTGTTGTTGTTGTTGTTGTTGTTGTTGTTGTTGTTCTTGTTCTTGTTGCTGTTTTGTATTTCTTCGTTCTAGTTAGTTAAATATTAGTGTTGTTGTTGTTGTTTTTGTTGTTTGTTTTCAAGATTAGACATACAATTTTGACACTCCTCTCTCTGTCTCTGGTCTAATTTTTCACATAGTTATAGTGAGGATGTATTTTCTTAACCTAACCTAACCTAGTAGTTGCTGAACCTTATACCAAATGTACAGTTTACTACTACAGTCCGAAGTTTATTTGCGAACTGTAGTAAATGATGATAATAATAATAATAATAATAATAATAATAATAATAATAATAATAATAATAATAATAATAACACATAGATGAGAATTTTTGAGACAGATGAGAATATTATACGATTCAAGCCACAAACAAAAACAACACCAACAACAACACCCATTCAACAAAAACAACAACAACAACAACACCCATTCAACAAAAACACCAACAACAACAACACCCATTCAACAAAAACACCAACAACAACAACACCCATTCAACAAAAACACCAACAACAACAACACCCATTCAACAAAAACACCAACAACAACAACACCCAAAAAACAACATTCAACAACAACACACCAACAACAACAACACCCATATTCAACAACAACAACAACAACAACAACAACACCACATATTACAACAAAAACCAACAACAACAACAACAACAACAACAATCTATTCAACAAAAACAACAACAACAACAACACCTATTCAACAAAAACACCAACAACAACAACACCCATTCAACAAAAACACCAACAACAACAACATTCCCATTTCAACAAAAACAACAACAACAACAACACCCATTCAACAAAAACAACAACAACAACAACAACAACACCCATTCAACAAAAACACCAACAACAACAACACCCATTCAACAAAAACACCAACAACAACAACACCCATTCAACAAAAACAACAACAACAACAACACCCATTCAACAACAACAACAACAACAACAACACCCATTCAACAAAAACACCAACAACAACAACACCCATTCAACAAAAACATAGACAACCACCAAATTGTACATCAACATAAAAAAAAATAAAGTTTCGACAATCAAAAAAACAAAAAAACAAAACAAAAACAGAAAAATATTTTACCAAACAGACAAACCATTTTCTAGATTAAACATAAAATGGATTACCAGCAGCTGTCAATCGTGGCTACCGGGTATAAACCACATTGACTCTCTCTCTCTCTCTCTCTCTCTCTCTCTCTCTCTCTCTCTCTCTCTCTCTCTCGCCCAAGGGAGATACCGGGAATAGAATCGAATCTCCCTCGAGGTGAAAATGGTTAAAAGCTTTGTACCAGAAACAAAAGAGGGTGATGGAGGTTGCCGGTTATATTTTTATTGCGTTTCCTGTAGGTCTAGTAGCTGCCATAATATGAACTGCCCTCACTGGAGTTTCGTGGGGGAGGGAGTGAGGGAGAGAGGGAGGAAGGGAGTGAGGGAGGGAGAGAGAGAGAGAGGGTGACGGGAGGGAGGAAAGGAGGTAGATACGGTATTTTGGATATAGATGTCATGAAAACCACTAATATGTACATAAGGTAAGATGTTACTCGAAATAAAAGTCAAATTTAACATATCATCGTTTTCTCTCTCTCTCTCTCTCTCTCTCTCTCTCTCTCTCTCTCTCTCTCTCTCTCTCTCTCTCTCTCTCTGGCTATTATTCCCTGTCTCTGCTCTACAGTTCACAATACGCTCGGTCACTATAAACAAACACTGTAACACTATACTCAGATCACACGGGAGGTATGTATTACTGTACTAGTAACGCGAAATATATTGTAGAGTCAACGTTTTGTGCTGAGTCATGCTTACTAGACACTTTTTTTTTTACAGCCTGTGAATGTCCAATATAGGTCAAAGGAAGGGCGGCGTGCACAGGTATGTTTATTACCTGGGAAATGTTGTTTTATATTAAAGAACGGTTTGGGTAAGGTTAGGTAAGGTAAGGTAAGGTAAGGTAAGGTAAGGTAAGGTAACGTAAGGTAATACTTCCCGCCTTATAATCCAATAATACTCAGGTTCACTGCCTCTGTATCTCCTCCTTCTCTTCCTCTTCCTCTTCCTTTCCCTCCTCTTCCTTCCCCTCCTCCTCTTCCTTCTCCCCTTCCGCCTCTCTGTGCTGGGATTTACACAGACTGAATAATCTTAACAACGTTGATATTTATGGATTATCATGACAAAAGAGTGTGTTTGTGTGTGTGTGTTTGGTGAGAGTGAAAGATATATAGTGAGGAGAGACAGACAGACAGACAGACAGACAGACAGACAGACAAACAGACAGACAGAGAGACAGTGACTGAAACATAAATAGGAAAACACACACACACACACACACACTCTTTTCCTTCCTGATATCCCCCCAAAAAATCACTTTATCCTCAAAATCCTCAAAGTTAGTCCCAGAAAAAAATAAATAAATAAAAATAAAAGCAAAACAAAAAACAAGAAAAAACAACGTGCTAGAGGGCAATGACTAACGTTGATACTCTGCAACAACTCTGCAACAATTTAAATGTAAATGAGACGTAATGCAACAAGTCTTTCTATTATAAAACATCCGTAAATTAATTAATACTAATACTTTTTTTTTAATTCCAAACCCTAATTATACTACTACCACACACACACACACACACACACACACACACACACACACACACACACACACACACACCAATCACTAGATCCCACCAAATATAAAATATGTACAATCATACAAAAACACCATACTAATTATAACTACCAAAAAAATAAAATAAAATAAAATAAATACAAAATTACTTCAAAAGTCAGTCACCCCAAAAATTTCCGAACGTATTTTAGTTATTTTTTCCCCCTAGCGTACACGAACCTTTGATCTTACAGAGACGAAAAATACTAACTCGTCAACTCGGCTCGTTGATACGCCGTAAATTTTCGCTTTAAAACAAAAAATCCTGAAAATTATTTGGCATTAATTCCATCCACTGTCATCTGGCCCCCCCAAAATATCATTACAAAATAAATAAGTCTTAACCGTTCAAAAAAGTCTTAACTGCTCAAAAAAGTCTTAACCGCTCCAAAAAATCTTAACCGCCCCAAAAAGTCTCGACCATTTTAATAAGACTTAACCATTCAAAAAATCGCAAGAAAAAACATACTTTCCTTTAACCATTATTATCAAACTTGTTTTCATTAATTATCCATTATTTTTTCTTTTATTTTGTATTTATGAAGATCAAGACAAAATACAAAATGAGAGAAACGATTACATAAAAGAGGATTACAAAAAAGAGAAAGGATTACAAAAAG
The DNA here is from genome assembly GCF_018991925.1 of Homarus americanus. Lineage (NCBI taxonomy): Eukaryota > Metazoa > Arthropoda > Malacostraca > Decapoda > Nephropidae > Homarus > Homarus americanus. The sequence goes on along the minus strand of NW_024723050.1, from coordinate 33,447 downwards.
AGAGAATTAAAAACGAGAAATGATTTAGTCTTTCAGTATTACCTTTCAGGAGGCCATCAGACCAGACGGATGCGGAAGTGAAGTTGTCATGTTCACTATTTTGTTTATTGCCTTCTGGGTAAATTCTCACCAGCTCTCACCTGTGTTTGTTTTTACCTGTATGTATGTATGTATGTATGTATGTATGTATGTATGTATGTATGTATGTATGTATGTATGTATGTATGTATGTATGTATGTTTCATCCAAGCAGTTAGACGAGGACAGTGTTTGTTTTGTACGACACACACACACACACACACATACACACACACACACACACACATACACACACACACACACATACACACACACACACACCCACACACGGAAGTAATCAACCCCAAACTAAAAAAAAACCCAGCCAAATCACAAACAAACACGCCACAAACAATACATACAAACACTCAAAAAAATAAAAAATAAACTCCAAATAAAAAAAAATAAAAAAAAACAAGAATTGACATCATATTGACAGAGCAATTGCAAAGTTGAAACTCGAAATTTTTAACACAATGGAAAACACGAGACGAGAGCAACAGGCAGCTTCACTCGACACCCTTCTGCCGGCGTGAAAAACTGGTAGGTCAGCTTTATTTTAATTTGATAAAGGATGAGGAGGAAGGGGTAAGAGGAATGGGGAGGGGGAGGAGGAAGGGGTAAGAGGAATGGGGAGGGCAGGAGGAAGGGTAAGAGGAATGGGGAGGGGAGGAGGAAGGAAGGGGAATGAAGAAGGTTAGATGGCGGGGTGAGAGGAGGAAAGAAGGAGGAAAGCGGAAAAGGAGAAGAAGGGATGGACAAGATGAGGAGGTGGAAAGGGGAAAGGGGAGAAAGAGTGGAGAGGGAGAGGAGGATGGAGAAGAGGAGACGGAATTGATCGGAAGAGGAGGAGGAGGAGAAAGAGGAAGAGGAAGAGTGGAGAGGGAGAGGAAGAGAAAAAAGAGAAATAGTAACGGAGAGACAGAGGAGGATAAAGAAGAACATTAGGAATGGATCGGAAGAGGATAAGAGGAGGAGGAATGAAGAGGGAGAAGAGGGGAGATAGGAGAAAAAGAGGAGGAGGGGAGAATGAGAGTAGAAAGAGGAAAAGGATAAAGAGGGAAGAGTAAGGGGTAATTGAAAGAGAGAGAGAGTCACTAATTACTTCAAACATAAACTGGAGATAAAAATACAATATCAGAATTAATAATGACTTTCGGAGACAAGTAAATAAGGTTGTACTGTCCTTATAGTTAGCGTCTGTCCGTCTGTCGGTCTGTCTGTACGAAGATGGCTCCCCCAGCACAAGTAATTTTTCCTCTAAATCTAAGTTGTCACTATCTAACGGTATCGGTATGTGTATATATATATATATATATATATATATATATATATATATATATATATATATATATATATATATATATATATATATATATATATATATATATACATTTCATGTAGATCCACAATGAAAACGTGGATAAGATAAATCTTGATAAAATCACACAGGAAAGGGAAACAACAGGAGCACCTTAGCTTTCGTCTTTATTCAAGATTTCCCTTTTTCATATATATATATATATATATATATATATATATATATATATATATATATATATATATATATATATATATATATATATATATACCGTTAGATATTACTTAACTATAACATAAAAAAAATAACATTATCAGGGAAAAAACTACGTGGAGTATAAGATATATCTATAATTTTTGTAGTGGTTAAAGGAACCTTCTTCACCACACCTGTGTCAAGAGGCAGGAGGCGTCGATGTGGAGTACTACTTGAAGGTGAGTGTTTGGTTGGCCTGTACAAGGTTTCCAGGTATGTTCAGTATCATAGGTGTATATTAGGTTATATTTATATTATATGTACAAAAATACTTATATATATATATATATATATATATATATATATATATATATATATATATGCATATGTAACTGAAGGAAAAATCATGTGTGTCTGTCTGTCACAGTAAACGCTTATCGTATGTCGTCTCGTGTCATAATAATAATAATAATAATAATAATAATAATAATAATAATAATCACACTTTACACTGACTTCTTTGTCCAAATATAATAATCCTTTAACCATTATAAATCACCTTTACATATACATATAAATATTCCTACCTATACATAGTCATACATATATACGTATGCAAAGGAGTTATGTTAATTAGTGCGAATTGTTTGCTATATTTAGTTGTTTAATTTGTTTACTTATCAACACTTGTTTACTTATATATTTTTGTATAATTCCAGTAGAAGATTAAAGGCTAACGAGTCTTAAAATGGCAGCCTTTGATACCTGTCGAGTTAATTTGCATACAACTAATTGGTCAGAAAGACGACTGTAGACATTTAATTTACGCTGTTGCTCTACTGATCCCTGAGTTGATGTGGAAGGAAAACATCTCGTCATTTACCTGTTTGTGCGTTTGTTTGTGCAGTATAATGATGTAAACAGGGGTCAGGCAGATGCTAATGTGTATAAACAGGTAAATATGTAATCAGGTAAGTCATATGTAGATTATTGAGTTGAGAAATATATATGTATGTGTGTATTTGGAGATAGTTAGACCAAGTAATGATTATGTCAAAAATTGCAGTGGGGGATTTTGTTACGCTTGATTCTTGACCCACACGCTTGATTATTAACCCATTACGCTTGATTCTTGGGCCGTCACGCTTGATTCTTAACTCACACGCTTGATTCTTGATCTATACACTTGATTCTTGACCCACACGCTTGATTCTTAACCAAAATGCTTGAGTCTTGAATCATCACGCTTGATTCTTGACCCACACGCTTGATACTTGATCCACACGCTTGATTCTTAACCCATACGCTTGATTAATAACCAATACGCTTGAGTCATGATTCATCACGCTTGATTCTTGACCCATACGCTTGAGTCATGATTCAAAACGCTTGATTCTTGGGCCGTCACGCTTGATTCTTGACCCAGACGCTTGATTACTAACCCATCACGCTTGATCCTTGGGCCGTCACGCTTGATTATTGACCGTCACGTTGCATTCTTGGATCATCACGCTTGATTCTTGACTCAGACGCTTGATTCTTCGGCCGTCACCCTTGATTCTTGACCCATCACGCTTGATTCTTGGGCCATCACGCTTGATTCTTGACCCACACGCTTGATTTTTTATCCACACGCTTGATTCTTGACCCACACGCTTGATTCTTGTTAAGCTGTAATATATTTGTCCGTCATACATCAAAGGTGGTATAATCATTGACTTTCTCTTATTGTGTTTTAGTGAATTTCTTCTTTGTAATGGCGGTAACATTCAACAGTGCTTTTAGTTATACAGGTATTAACTACATAGATTAATACGTAATATGTAGGCTAGTGCACCCTTACACCCCATTCACTTCACCCATCTCCCCTTCCTTACACCCATCACCCATCCCTTACACCCAACACCCCACAACCAATCCCCTTTATCCATCTCCTCCTCCCCTTCCCTCCCTCGCTCCATCCCTCAACCACGAAACTTTTCAATATTCATCGGATCTGTGTGGCTCAGAGTGGCTTAAGTGAGTATAGATTTTCCCGTCGCTGTGAGCAATATCTAAAAGGATGAATTGTTGGAGTTTCTTCTATATTTCACAGTCTCCTTTAGAACAGGCCTCCCATTTTCTATAGCCATGGTTTTTTTTTTACAATATACATCTGAAATCTTACACTGATGCTTCTATATATATTAATAGGATAAGTTATTTATTTTATAATCATCCTTTACAAGATTATGTTTTTATTCTATACACTTTACAAGGATTCTATACAAGGTTCTTCACTTCCTCTATGTTTTAGTTTTCCATACACTGTGGATATACATCTCAGGTGTTCCTCATCAGGTGATCTAGACAGGTAGCGTGATAGTACCGCGTCTATTGTCCCAGCTGCACCGTGTTTCTGCAGGTGTTCACGTTGATTGGGCGGCTGACAGGTGTGTGAGGGAGGTGGTGGTGGTGGAGATGGTCTTGTGGATTGTGGAGTGTGTGTGGTGGGGTAGTGTGTGGTGGAGTGTGTGGTGGGGGAGTGTGAGGTGGGGGAGTGTGAGGTGAGGGAGTGTGAGGTGAGGTGAGGGGAGTGTGAGGTGGGAGGAGGTGAGGAAGTGTGAGGTGGGGAGTGTGAGGTGAGGGGAGGTGAGGTGTGAGTGGGGAGTGTGGTGAGGAAGTGTGAGGTGGGGAGTGTGAGGTGAGGGAGTGTGAGGTGAGGAAGTGTGAGGTGAGGGAGTGTGAGGTGGGGAAGTGTGAGGCGGGGAGTGTGAGGTGAGGGAGTGTGAGGTGGGGAGTGTATGTGTATAACATTACACACATAACACATATACACAAGCACATACAACCCAATTACAAGATCAATTACTCCCCAAAAAAACATCTCCATAAAACAACAACAACAACAACAACAATATAGTAGTATAAATGTAAACACTAAAAATATAAATAACATTCCTAAATAAAATAATAAATCCATGAACTAAATTAACTCATATCATAAAGGAATAAAGTCACAAAATCCTGCCCCTAAACCCACCAATCAGAACACTCCACTATCTCCATCAGCGAATCAAAAACAATCCCTCTGTCCGCCTCATGTCATCCATCACACACCTAATATTTACTATCTAGCAACTCCAGCTAGACACTGTTGCCACACCTCGCCATATAATTACTGGATCACACCTTATGGGATGACTCTCTTTGATCTTATTCCAGGAACTTTATCCATTAATGGTGTGTTGGTAACGCTTTCCTTAGCGTGTTTTGTATTAACTTTGTGGTAGTTATCACCCCGAGGGAAATTGCCGTGTAGTAGCCGAAGAAGGGGGGGGGGGTAGGGAGGGAGGGAGGGATGTAAAGTGGGAAGGAAGGAGGCAAAGGAGAGAAGGAGGTAAAGAAAGAGGGAAGGAAGGGAGGAAGGAAGGAAGGTGTCGTGTGCTGATGGTGGTGAGTGGTGGTAGAGTGTGGTGGTAGATGGTGGTAAGTGGTGGTAATGGTGGTGAGGAGAGTGGCAGGTAATGATGATGGTCACTGGTCGTTGGTAGAGTGGGTGGTTATGGTGGTGAGTGGGTAGGAGACGAGGCGTTCTTCAATGGTAGTGATGATGATGGTGGTGGTGGTGGTGCTTGTCGTGGTGAATGGTGGTGGTTGTGGGTGGTGGTGATAATGATGGTGACTGTTTTTAATGATTTTGTTCTTTGTTGATGAATAGTGGTAACAATAGTAGTAGTAGTAGTAGTAGTAGTAGTAGTAGTAGTAGTAGTAGTAGTAGTAGGTGGTGGTGGTAGTAGGTGGCCAGTGAGTGTTTCATGTACTGCCGATCTAAATGAGCATTAGGTCGTCCTGCTGTGAAGTTTGCTGAAGAAGTTGGTCGCTGGGAAGTGACTGACTCAGGTCTGTTTACTTTCTCGTCTCTGGAGTACAAAACAAATGCTTGGAGGAGTAATTAAAGGATTTGTAGTCAAGGATAAGCTTAGAGAAGTGTTTGATGTGAAGAAGCTTTTGAGGTTACTATGAAGCTCGAAGGAATAGTGTTTGGAGTTACAGATAATCCTTGGGGGAAATTTTTGACGATATAGACTAAGCTTGAAGGAGTAATTGTAGCTTCAGATTTATAGAGAAGCTTAGAGAGTGTTTAGCGTGTAGAGAATGCCTGGAGGATAATTAGGACAAATATTTGGAGGAGTGTTTGGAGTAGTACAAGGACAGAAGTGATAAACGGAAGTGTTTGGAATCGCAAAAAATTGATAAAAAATGCAAAAAGGAGAATTATTTAGAGACACACAGGGATAAAAACACATAAAAGACCTCCTACACACACATACACACACACATACACACACACACACACACACACACACACACACACACACACACACACACACACACACACACACACACACACACACACACACAACAATGATCCAGTGAAAAATGTGTTGTCACCATGAATACTTTACCACCAACCACCAGTACCAACATCACCGCTACCACTACCACCAATACCACCACCACCATCATCATCATCAACCACCAACCACACTAACTGACCCCCCCTCTCCTCCTCACTCCACCACACCCACCACCACACACCCCACCACCACACCCCCCACCACAGTCATCCATCAGAAGGGAAAGTGTCAGCGAGAAATACCAAGAGTTATACCAGACACAACAACGTCGATCAGAGAAGAAGCCCTTGAGCTGAAAATAGATATATATCTTGGCGGCTTCTGAGAGACGATATATACACACTCTGAACATCTGCAAGTCATAGTAGAAGCCAACATACGAGATATAACATTAGTTCCTATACTAAGCTATATACCCCAAATGATATAGATCCGTGAATTGAACTATATTTTCAATAGTTGATGTAATGGCCTCCAGTAATACATGATATTCACTCGTATACATTCCTAAAGTTATCATAATGAGATGAATACACAACACACATCAACTTTAACAAATTTTCGTCATTGGTGTGCGGTGGAGGAGACACAACACTCGCTATAAACCATCAACATTCATCAGGGTTTGAAAGATCCCCTGTAACACGTGTAAGAGTAAGAAAATGCTCAATCTTATTTTTCTCACGAGAGGACGAGTCAAACGGTACTACAACAACAATAATAAACAAATAAATAAATAAGAACATTATAACAAACACAAAATCCAGCAAAACGAATAAAACTTCCCAACTTGACAACAATGACATCGATATATTAGTGCAGTGAGTAATGAAATCTGGCTGACGATTACCGTAGAGTTTCATAACGAAGCGAGAGAGAGAGTGTGTGTGTGTGTGTGTGTGTGTGTGTGTGTGCAGATCTGAGGAATTATTCTTCAGATGGCGTGAGTACCAGGGTGGCATTAGGAAAAGCCGGACGTGGTAAATTTTCCAGGGTGGTGGGAGGGAGGTGAAGGGAGGGAGGAGTGGGGAGATTGGGAGGGGAGGGGTGGGGAGATGGAGGTGGGGAGGCTGGCCAGGGGAAGGGAAAGGAGGTAGGGAGGTGAGGGAAGGTGACACAAAGCAACACTCTTGATTTGTGAGGTGGTATATTGGTACAAGACGAAAGAAAGAAAGAAAGAAAGAAAGAAAGAAAGAAAGAAAGAAAGAAAGAGAGTATGCTTGTGAGTTCCTTTAGTGTTCAAGGGAAAAATAAATTACCTTTAAGAATGTTTTGTGGAGGAATATAATTGACTTCCTTCAAGGTGTGGATAAGACGTGTGCGAGAGAGAGAGAGTATTTTACCGTTTCTAATCACATTACCACATGACACCATCAAAAAAAAATCATGAAACACAACCCAATTATTTTTTATGAAGCTGCTCATTATTAATTTAAATTATTTCGTGATTATAATTTAGGAAACATACTTGAAATGTTTTGTTTTTTTAAGGTTAAAGAACTGGAGTGGTGCTTAAATGACTCTGTATTTAATTAGGAGTATTTACCTGACCTCAGTTGGTAAAGGTGTGTGACGTTTTCATCATCGTCACGTGTTCCCACTTTGACAGTCGAGGTTGGCCAATGTTTTTTTAGTAAACATTTGGTCATATACATTCTAATCCTTGACTATAAACATTTAATTATAAAAATACATTCTAGTCTTTGACAATATATAGATAGATAGATAGATAGATAGATAGATAGATAGATAGATAGATAGATAGATAGATAGATAGATAGAGCGATGAGAGCACCTATCTCTTACTTCAACCTAAAACACACACACACACACACACACACACACACACACACACACACACACACACACACACACACACACACACACACGTGGCCCCCGCTAAGCCTGTTCCTAGACGATCACTCATGTGTAGAGATCCCCGTTCAGTGGGAGGATGAGGGGCGGTTGTTTACAGCCCTCGTGTTTACACCAGAGGTCACTGTTTACCTTGTTTCATCAGCCTGGATCCCCTCACCCCTTCCCTCTCCCTTACCCCCTCTCCCCCCCCTCTCCTTACCCCTCTCCCTTACCCCCTCTCCCTTACCCCCCCTCTCCCTTCCTAAATCCGTTCCTCCATCCCTCGTTTATCACTCTCCTATCTACACTTCTCCATCCATTCTCCCTTTCCTTTCCTTTCCTTTCCTTCTACCGTCTTATCTCCCCTCCCCTGCCCTCAACTTTCTTATCTTACCTCCCTTCCTTCCATTCCCCTCCCCTTCCCTCCACCATCTCGTTCTCCCTCCCCTTCCCTCCATCACCCCAGTCTCCCCCTCCCCTCCCCTTCCCGTCGTCACCCCCACACCTGAGTTTCTTTGGTTCATTAAGAAGAAAATACGACCTGAAAAATTTATAAAAATTAACTTTGAATTATGGACGACTAAAATAACTTTACCTGTATATAATTAACAATACATTTCTCCCCCAGGAAAATAATAATTAAAATATCTAATTATGAATTATTTTTAATTATCGAAACTCTTTTGTGTGTTTGTGACGTGAGATAATTAATGCAAGTCTGTGTAGGTCAGGTGAAAGGTTAATTAATGATAGCCACAGGTAACCCTGAATATACACAGGTGTTTAATACAATGATTCTATATACACCTAAATTAATTATTCTTAGCTAGGTTACAATCTAATACAATCTTTTACAACTACCTTATGTGAGCCAAAAGTTGAATGGGTCGAGTGTTAGTGATCCGCCATCCAGAGAGGTTGTGACGCCGATTTAACCCTTCAATGTGATATATATTTAGTCTCTGTTCCCCCCAGAATGTAGTTGTGACGTCGAATTTCCTCAAACTACTACTGGATTATGTGGCAGAAATAGCCTTCATAACCAAAAAAAAAAAACAGAAAAATTTAAAAGCAAAAAAAAAATCATCCAAAATTAGACCTAGACGCAACGTTGCATCATGTGAGGATTTGGTATAAGTTTGGTATAAGTTTGGTATAAGTTTCTCTGCCTAAATACACAACAGTCAATCCTTAGTGTGGTGAGGTATTGTGTAAATGCTCTAGTTACATTTCAACTGATTAAGGAGTCTCTGATGACAGCCCAGAGAGCCTAAACACCTGTGACGATGTAAGGTAACGCAGGTGTACTCATTCCAGTCAACATAGAACTAACGCGAACAATCACCACCACCACACACTCCTCTCTACTCCACAATTACACCATTAACCCATTAACCTTCGCTAAAAGAACCATATAATCCTCCTTCTACTAAGAGAATACGTTTTTTTTAAGCTATGAGCGTGTGTCTTCGTCTGTAAGGCTAGCCTTTTCATTTCATATTCACGTTGAGAGCCCAAGCGTCTACCTACGTCAAGACCGGATACACGCGAGGTTCTCCACAACGGCGTTCTCTTGGGTTATAACATGGGAGACATACACTTACGGATTGTTTTGTGGTCGTCCAGCTTACCGTGACGGGATGAGTAAGAGCAGGAGGAGGAGGAAAACTCTCCCCTTCACGGTATTATTCCCCCCGGCATGTTTTGTGGCGAGAGAGGACAACTTTGTACCCTGCTGTGTACTGACGGAGGCTTTTGGTCTTTAGTGTCATTCCTTTACTTCAGAAACAAAAGTACAGTCGGCCACAGGAATAAGTTTACACACTGTAGCTGTAAGGTTCGGAAATGGTCTGGTAACGTTGAAACTGCGCATCCAGACGCATTATGAAACTCAGCTCCCCCCACCTATTATCTCTTAACTATTTTCTGTTTCCCCTTCTTTATTCTTCTATTTACTCCTATTCCTTCTTTTACTTATTCAAACATCAGTAAAAAAAAGTAGGGTAAGAGAAAAAGTGGGGGAGGAGGAGGGAGCTGGACGATAACTGCAATCCCATTCGGCAACACGTTTACAACCGTCAATACAATATATTACTTCTTATATAAACAAAAGACACTAGTATAACATTCACAACAAATTCATTTATAACAAATATGTAGGAATAAAACATAAATTACAGGTCATTTTGTAATTTTGTCTGTTCTGTTCAGGACAGTGTTACCAGATATTTTGTCTCAAACACAACCCGTAGGTGTATCCATATTCTTGTGGCCTACTGTACCTGGGTATCGGGGTGGGGGAGGAGGGGGGGGGCTTGAATGCCATAGGAAACATTGATATTTGAGATCGACGTGTACACTATCGTAGTTATCGACGTGTACACTATCGTAGTTATCGACGTGTACACTATCGTAGTTATTGACGTGTACACTATCGTGGTTATCGACGTGTACACTATCGTAGTTATCGACGTGTACACTATCGTAGTTATCGACGTGTACACTATCGTAGTTATCGACGTGTACACTATCGTAGTTATCGACGTGTACACTATCGTAGTTATTGACGTGTACACTATCGTAGTTATCGACGTGTACACTATCGTAGTTATTGACGTGTACACTATCGTAGTTATCTATTGAGGGAACTGTAGACTGGAGTGTACAGCCCCACGCCCTAGGTAGTTGAGACCGTCTAGGTTGAGTCATAGGTCTTCAGGGGTTGATTATTACAGACTATTGTCCAGATGGCTGGGCTGTTTACATAACACGTATGGACCTGCCAGTGGCGCTTGTCTCCCTGATGAGTATCGTCTCTAAGCTATTGATCATCACCCCCCGCTCCACACCAGGAAGGAAACAGTCTGTCTCTGAGATCACGCCCCACCCCGCTCCACACCAGGAAGGAAGCAGTCTGTCTCTGAGATCACGCCCCACCCCCCGCCCCCACCAGGAAGGAAACAGTCTGTCTCTGAGATCACGCCCCCACCCCAGCCCCCACCCCCACCAGGAAGGAAACAGTCTGTCTCTGAGATCACGCCCCACCCCCCCCCCACCAGGAAGAAGCAGTCTGTCTCTGAGATCACGCCCCACCCCGGCCCCCACCCCCACCAGGAAGAAACAGTCTGTCTCTGAGATCACGCCCCACCCCCGCCCCCCACCAGGAAGGAAACAGCCTGTCTCTGAGATCACGCCCCACCCTCACCCCCTCCCTCCAGACAACACACTGAGGGGGGGTGGACTTCACCTCATCTACAGCCCAAAGTTTTCTATTAAGATTTGTGATGGAGCGTCTCTGGACTCCCGGGTGACCAAGTTGACTGAAAGTTTTCCTCGGTATTGGTTTAGGAGTCTCGCTGGCCGCCTGATGAACACCAACACACCCCTCCTCCTCTTCTCCAACTTTCTCCTTCAGGAATTCCCAAGAACTCCAAAAACTTACTTCACATTTTCCAAATCCAAAGATTATATTTCTTCTGTTTTCTACCCAACATTACTTAACACCAAAATATATTAATAAATCAACGAAAACATCGCTACGACAACCCGCTGAATGCTCAACTGAAAAGCTATATTACTGAGGTATCTTACTATCTTTCTCTCGCCTTCATTCTACGCTACCTTGCCTCACCACCTCACCTGCTGTACCTGACGCCGTGGCCAGAGGGGTGTCTTGCTCAGGTAAGATTTATGTCACACTATGGAGCGCTCACCTAATTCTTCACCTCTCTCTTCCTACTCTTACCCTTCCTTCCTTCCTTCCTTCCTTCCTTCCTTCCTTCCTTCCTTTTATTCAACTTTATTATTCTCTCTCTCTCTCTCTCTCTCTCTCTCATATTATCCCTTCAACCCTCTTTCGTCTTCCTCCTCTACCTCCTCCTCCTTCTTACTCCTTCCCTACTTCATACTCCTCCTTCTCCTACTTCTTGCCACTTTCTTCTCCTCCTCTTCTCTTTCTTCTTCTTGCTGTACTTCCGCTCATCGTCTCTCTACTTGTTGTTCATTCTCTTTCTTATTCCTCCTCCTCCTCTTTCTCTTTCTTCTCCTCCTCTTCATCCTCTTTCTCTTCTCCTCCTCCTCCCTTTTCTCATTGTCAAATGCCTCCCTCCTTCCTCCTCCTTCTTCCTTCCTCCTCCTTCCTCCTTCCTCCTTCCTCCTCCTTCCTCCTCCTCCTCCTCCTCACGAGTCAGACGGCAGGTCATGCATCTTGGACAGTGCCAGTTTGAGAATAACAAAATATGCAAAGTGGCAACAGGAGGGACACTTATTCTCTTCCATCTTCCTGTTTACATCTCTTATCGCCGCTATTCCTCTGTTTTCTTTCTTTATTTCCTTTATTTTGTCTTTGTTTTATTCCCCATTACATTTCTCTCTCTCTCTCTCTCTCTCTCTCTCTCTCTCTCTCTCTCTCTCTCTCTCTCTCTCTCTCTCTCTCTCTCTTTCTTTTGTCATTGTCTTCGTCTTCTTCTTCTTCTTCATTATATTTCTTAATACTTTATCACAACCTAACCTAACCTAACCTAACCTAACCTAACCTAACCTAACCTAACCTAAACTAACTATACCAATTCCTTGTCTCTTGTATAAAAATTTGAATTGTTTCAGTTCTGTTTCTAAAAAAAAGCGATTCCAACGAAGCCAAAAGCGACGGTACACCTGAGGCCAACAATTACTATGGAGTCAAGGTGTGGTGCGCTTACCTACGTATCAGGTCTATTAATTATGTTTACCTTAACGAGACCACAAAAAAGGTGTTTGTTCGTAAACATCTTGGATATTCTGAGTTCCTGTTTGTTGATTTTATGTAAACAAAACTTGAAGAGAGTGTTATTATTAGCATTATTATTATTATTATTATTATTAGAAACGAAATTGGCTTTGGAGATATTATTATTTCTGAACGGTTAGGTTAGGTTAGGTTACGTTAGGTTAGGTTAGGTCCCTTTCGAGGCGCAATTAGGACCCCCCTACAAAAAAAAATAATACCATAATAAAATTGAATGAAATCCTTTAATAATAAATTTCTAGTTTTACAATTCGAAAAAAAACCCCCAGAAACCATTACTAGTTTATTTTTAGAAGGAAGCAGCAAATACTACCACTAAACTACGACCATGATGAGTTTACCTGTCATGGATAACAAATAAAACACATAAATCCCCAGAAATTAAATGTCTAACTACATAACAAAAACAATAGCAATAACAACAGTACTCACCAGTTTGTTGCGGTGAGTAGTGATGTGTTGAGGTAGTGAGGAGGTGGTGATGTGGTGATGATATGGTGATGTAGTGGTGATATTGGTGACAAGAGCGCGTAACTAATTGCTTCTGTGAGTCTGTTGAGCTTGGGAAGGCATTAGTCAGCTCTGGAACAAGATGCATAGACAACGAGTAAACTCAATGTCATCAAGTCATCGTACTCAAGGGGTTAAATCATCGTACTTAGAGGGGTTAAAAGGCCTTAATCCTGACTTCCGGCGCCGCAAGGTTTGGTTAGGTGAGATTAGGTTAGGTTAGGTTAGGTTAGGTTAGGTTAGATAATATTAATACTTATGATATTCAAATTTTGCTTTTTACTGCATAATGCTGCTTTACATAATCACTCCTACACACACACACACACACACACACACACACACACACACACACACACACACACACACACACACAGAACAATTCACGTTACAAAAATGCAGATATCAGAAACGCAATAAAACCATCACAATGACAATTATCCATAAAAAAAAATAAAAAAACAAAAACGAAAAATAATCCCTTACACAAACTGACCAATTCCACGTGAACAGTCCAACATTTACCACCATTAGCTAAAACACATCGAAACCAATTATTTCCTAACACATTTTACCACATCTCACTAACACCGTTTTCTATACGTCACTCATAGAAAATGTAATGTGGAGAAATTGGCCTAAAAATAAAATGTAAATATATAAATCGAGTGAAAATGAACAGTAGATGCGTTTCAAAATGACACACACACACACACACACACACACACACACACACACACACACACACACACCATATAAATTAATTACAATACCTTAACCTCAAAGAGCATGCAATCAACTTATGTTTACAATTAAAAAACAGTGTATACCAAGTCACAGAAAAATATATAATTACATTTAATATAGAAAATTAATATATTACACCACAGAGTAATTACATGTTTCCTATTGATTTAAATAAAACAATACTGTATTATAATGTGATTTAGTTATTTGATGGAAGAAAAATAGGAAAATAATTATAACTATATAAGAGTAGGATGGTATTTATGAGTTAGTAACTATTATCTTTTGTATATATTTATGTTGTGGGTTGTAAAGGATACGAGTAGCGATGAAGGTGGTGGTGGGTGTGGTGGGTGATGGGTGTGGTGGTGATGGGTGGTGGGTGGTAGGTGGTGGTGGTGGGTGGTAGGTGGTGGTGGTGGTGGTGGTGGTGGGTGTGGTGGGTGATGGGTGGTGGGTGTGGTGGTGGTGGTGGTGGGTGATGGTGGGTGGTGGTGATGTTAGGTAGCAGGTGGTAATAGGTGGTGGTGGTAGGTGGTGGTAGGTGGTGGAATAGGGCGTCACACAAGGAAAGGTGTCCACAGTGGCAGCCTACCATAACCGCCCCTTTACCCTTGTATATATTAATAACCAGACGTCACTCATCCCCCGACACCTTGTTCAAGATTAATTATGGTTGTAATTAACACCCAGATTAGCTGTGTGTGTGTGTGTGTGTGTGTGTGTGTGTGATATACAATAATAATAATAATTATTCCGTTTGGGAAATAATAATAATAATAATAATAATAATAATAATAATAATAATAATAATAATAATAATAATAATAATAATAATAATAATAATAATAATAATAATAACAATAATAATAATAATAATAATAATAATAATAATAATAATAATAATAATAATAATAATAATAATAATAACAATAACAACAATAATATTATCCCTCAGTGGTAGAGTAAGGTAAGGACAGGTAAGAGTAGGCCAGGTAGTTCCCACCTGTCTCACCTCTCAAAGACCAATGCAAATGACGCCCGGAGGTGGACGAGCTGCTCAATCCCGTGGTGTCATTTGCATTCCTCATTTCTCCCTTTCCTTTGTGCTCCTAAGATAAGAAGTCAGGTGAGTTGGATTCATTTTCACCTGATGCATCTGGTTGTAGCCGACAGGTGATGGTTGTTGGAGGAGTGACCTGGAGTGACCTAGCTAGAGCTGTGAGGAGTTGCGTGTGTGTTACGTACCGGTGATGATCTGATCCCATGACTGAATCTATGACCTTATCTCATGACCTCCTCCCCATGACGCCTTTATCAATGTCTGGTTGAAATATTTTGCGATTTGAAGTTGGAGGATGACGTTGGAGGATGATGTTGGAGGATGACGTTGGAGGATGACGTTGGAGGATGATGTTGGAGGATGATGTTGGAGGATGATGTTGGAGGATGACGTTGGAGGATGATGTTGGAGGATGATGTTGGAGGATGACGTTGGAGGATGACGTTGGAGGATGATGTTGGAGGATGACGTTGGAGGATAATGTTGGAGGATGATGTTGGAGGATAATGTTGGAGGATGATGTTGGAGGATAATGTTGGAGGATGACATTGGAGGATGACGTTGGAGGATAATGTTGGAGGATGACGTTGGAGGATGACGTTGGAGGACGATGTTGAAGGATGACGTTGGAGGATGATGTTGGAGGATGACGTTGGAGGACGATGTAAGGGTCTCTTATACCATCACATTTATTCCTGACCCCCAAAAAACACATAAAAAAGCCGAGAAAAAACACTGAACTTTGACCCATATCGCTTGCTTCATTCAGGTGCATCCGGCAGGTGATAAACTAACTGGAGTATATCCCTAATATGTTATGCCATCAGGAGTGTATAAGCAGCTTCAGATATGACCTCCATTTACCCTCATCCGACATCCATAATCCACCCTCCCCCTCCTCCTTCACCCATCCCCCTCCCACCCCCCTTCCCTCCCTCCCTCCCTCCCTCCAATCGCGACTCACCTATTGATGTCCGATTCAAATGAAATTCCATCTATAACTCAGCTCGAAGTCTCGTCTCCATCACTTCTGTCTATGTTATCAGCCAGGGAGGTGGACCAGGGAGCGATGACCTGTGTCCAGTGGGTGTGGTGTGGTGATAGTGGTGATGGTGGTGGTGTGGTGGTGATAGTGGTAACAGTAGTAATGATACATGGTTAACAATAATGTCTCTAACCTGCCATGAGTCATACCTGTGGAACTATCAGGTGAATTCCAATTAATTAAACACTTCCCATTAAAAAAAAAAATCCACCTATGAACATATATATTTTTTTTTTCATACACTGAACTAAGGCAACAAGAAAACCCGTTCACTGACCTCACAAACTTTAGAGCTATTCCTAAAAAAAAAAAAAAACCCCTGGAGGAGTTGGCTGAAAGCGGAGTATGTCGTGGAAAAACTATGAACGTGTGTTGGAGAGTAAAGCATCTGAGCCCCCCACCAGGACAGGGGGGGAAGATTACTTCTCTTGTACACTCAGAAAAGAAAACGAATTACGTGCCTACAGTAGCTGTCTGTCCCTTAAACCATACGTGGACGGACAAATCATAGGAGTTGGACAAAGGAATGGACATGAAGAAGGAAAGATGGGCAAAGGAATAGACGGGTAAACGGAGAGAGAGCGAATGGAGAAACAGAAGAAAGGACAGATGGATGAAAGAGATTAGCTAGACGGACTGATGAAAGCAATACTACTTTTCTTAAACTACTTAAAAGAGGGAATTGAAAGGATTAAAGTATTTATTTACAGAGAGAGAGAGAGTGTCAGGGGCCGGACCGTCTCCCAGAGTACCTGCCGCTGGAATACAATCATGGTGGCAGGGAGAACAGAGGAGTGATGGGGAGGGGAGGAATGATGGGGAGGGGAGAAATGATGGGGAGGGGAGGAATGGTGGGGAGGATAGGAGTGATGGGGAAGGGGAACGAGGATGGGGTAATAATAGCATAACACAATAGATAATTTACCACCACCACCACCACCACCACCCAGTTTAACAACAGGTGTGTGTGTGTGGGTGGAAGGGAGGGGGGGGGGTCACTTGGGTAAGGTAAACATGTTTTATGAGTGGTCAGGTAATGGTGTTTATCGTTTACAGTGGCAGAGATAATAGTGCAGTACAGTACAGTACAGTACAGTACAGTACAGTACAGTACAGTATGTTGCTCGGTAGAGACGGAGGTTAACATACACGCTGGTTATCCCTACAGTCCGGACCCGTCGTAGCCAGGCAGTTCAATCAACTCTCAGGACGTTGACGGCCTCAAAGTCGCGTCCATTATTTTTCCGGACTGTTCCTTTTGTTTTATAACTTTCTTCAACATTATTCAAGTGCTTTAAATTTATACTTGACTATGTGCTAAGGTCTTCAATATAGCTACACCGTTACTCCAACAGGTGGTTCCACAGTATAGATTTAGCAGTTTATCTTTTTTTTTATGAAATCGTCAAGCAAAGTGTAAGAGACGTTAGTATAGCACTAGGCTCTACCCTGGCGTGTGGTGTGGCGTGGTGCTGAGACGAGTCCTTAGTCTGACCAGTGGCATTTATGTTAAATAACCGAATTTACTTCCTGTTTATCAAATATTACTTACATGACGGGAGAAGCATCATCTCTGACCATTACACACACATTTACACCATTAATATGTTATAGTATATTGTTGTAACATACAAAAACCAACATATAAATACCATTTCTCTTCATACAAAGGCACATTTCATCATGGTTCAGGTTTGGCCCAAAGTTTACATGAAGAGCATGACTTATGTCCACACACTGTAGCAGACAGGATGCAATAATATTTATTTGTTTATCTTAATGACACTACAACCAAAAGTAAAATATCTTAATTGAGAGATTAAGTATTTCTTAACACAACAATATGGAGGTGCAACTGTCCCCTGACCTCTGTCCAGCGCGCGCAGAGACCTCCCTCTCCCCTTCGTCTCCTTACGTCACGTCACGTCACCTCGCCTTAACCCTACCGTCCAGCAGACAGACGTCATTGACGCTCTATTAATCTGTATTAAAACTATAACCAAATAAGAAATGATTGCAACAGGTGGAACTGCTGCCGACTAACCTATCATTGTCATTCACACAATAATGTTATTTATAAAAAACATCGTTTGCCAACTTCCTCGGTAAGTTTTTATTGTAAATTACATGTTAATAATTTGATGCAACTGTAAATAGAATCAAATAAACCCGTTATGTATTGCGTCATGAGAGTCACCCCGCCATAAGAGACACCATAATGAGACTCCAGCCCGTCCTCCTATCACACCTAAATTATGTGAGAGTTGCACTAAAAAAAAAAAAGAAGCATAAAATAGCTCAGACCTGAAGCACAAGCTGGGAATTCCACCCTAGTGTGCGGTAACACGTTCTAAGAATACTTTGTGTCTTGTCCTAGGGAGTTATGTCCTTGTTTAATACAGACTGTGTTGTAACTGTACAGGTAACTCCTTAAACCTCACCCCTCCCTCTAGTCCTCAACACTCCTCAACCCCCCAGAACCCGCCACCCCCTCACACACCGGCCCCCCCTCACACACCGGCCACCCCTCTCCCCCTCCACACAGGCCCCCTCCCCCTAACACCAGCCCCCCCTCCCCTAACACACCACCCCTCCCCTCACCACCGGCCCCTCTCCCCTCACACACCAGCCCCCTTCTCCCCTCACACACACGGCCCCCCTCCCCTCACACACCGGCCCCTCTCTCCCCTCACACACACCACACCCCCCCCCCTCCCCTCACACCCCCCCCCCCTCCCCCTCACACACCGGCCCCCCTCCCCCTCACACACACCGGGCCCCCTCCCCTCACACACCAGCCCCCTCCCCTCACCACAGCCCCCTCCCCTCACACACCAGCCCCCCTCCCCTCAACCAGCCCTCTCCCCCTCACACACAGCCCCCTCCCCACCAGCCCCTCTCCCCCCTCACTCGTGAATTTTTTGGATTCACGAGTTGATCTCTCAGGATTCACACCTCACGGAGAGGAAAATTGACAATTCTGAAGTGTACTAGTCGGAAATTTCCTAAACTGTTGGGTGGGTGGGTGGATGGGTGGAGGTGGGTGTGGTATTAGGTAGGTAACCATTCTTCCTTCTTCCTCTCTCACGCTTTCTGAATAAGAGGCAGTTCAATTTCCTTCCCTCCTCCTCCCCCTCCCTCCCTCCCTCCCTTCCCATAAAAGGTGTCCTTCCTTCCTTCCCTCCTCCCTTCCCATAAAGCAGGTCCCCCCCTTTCCCATAAAGCTGTCCTTCCCTCCTCCTCCTTTCCCATAAAGCTGTCCTTCCCTCCCTCCCTCCCTTCCCATAAAGCTGTCCTTCCCTCCCTCCTCCTTCCCCACACAGCCGTCCCTCCCTCCCCACACAGTCTTCCTTCCCTCCCTTCCCATGCGGCCATCCTTCCCTCCCTCCCTCCCCACACAGCCGTCCCCCTTACACGACCCTCCTTCCCACAAATCCCACATCAATTTTCCCTCTTAGATGAACGAGACAGATAACCAAGAGGAAAGCTTCCGCAGATTACATTTTTCCTCAAGAATGATGTGAGAATTGTGCTGAGGCGATGAACCCAAGTGGCGCCTCAGTCTACCAAATTGGGGGATTATTTTGCTTCTGACTACGTTCATTTTGTCTATGTTTTGTGGGGAATGGGGATGGGGAGGCGATTAGGGGGAGTAGGGAGGGGATAGGGAATGAGGGGTGGGGAGTAGGACTAGAGGGATGGGTGGGTGGGGAGGGTATAGGGAATGAAGGGTGGGAGAGGATAGGGAATGAGAGGTGAGGAGGGGTTGAAGGGATGAGGGAGGAGGGAGGAAGAGAGGGTTAAGAGGCCCTCCACACACTAGCTTCACTATCATCACCTGGAGGGAGGAGTGGAGGAGGGAAGGAGGATGAGGGGTGAGAGGAGGACGGGAGAGGGGGAGGGGGTAGGGGGTAGCAACAAGCCGTCAGGAAATATGTAAGTTCATTGGCCCTATAACACAGCACCGGGGAGCCTATATATGTGTGTGTGTATGTAAACCATCACCAATAACAAATGATGTTTAAACGGTACCCATTTTCAAGACGGAGCGGCAGCCATTTGGACCCTCCGTTCTGGCCAGACTGCATCAAGCTTGTCTAGAGAGGCCCCGGTGTGTGTGTGTGTGTGTGTGCTAGGGATGATGCACTGAATACATAAAGCTAATCTTGCACCATATGACGACAGGAAAGACAAACAGACAATCGTTAGTGTAAAGAAAAAGAAGAAACAGCTAAAGAATAAGAAACAGAACGAAAATATAAGAGAATAAACAATGAAAAATATCCCTGACCCCTTAAAATAAATACTACCCAATCCAGCTAAATCCTTTACGTTAAGCAATTAAACTCTAACACATGTTAACAGCTTACTGCTTCTATCATAAACAACACACCACCACAACAACCCACTAATTAAACTTATAATGCAAAACTTCAACGCAAAAACAATCACTATAAGTCACCATAAGTCACCATAAGTCACCATAAGTCACCTAACTCACCATAACTCACTATATCTCACCATACGTCACCATATCTCACCACGTCACCATAAATCACAATAACTCACCATAATTCACTATTGTATATAATGCTACACTCAGATTAAAAGTTCCCCATGAGGATAAAGATGTTATTACTTCACGTTCACCCCTGAGAGTATATTCTGACTTATGGGGGTGTTGGTAGCGTGTGTGTCAGGCAGGTGTTGGGGATTATTACAGGTGTACTCAGGTAAGCCGGGTACTGTATTATTCCTTTGTAAATTATATGTTTTTAACTTATATATCCATGACTTGTTTTCTTAAATCTGTTATTATGCAAAACAACCGGACAATTTTCAAAACAAACCAAAATTCTATAGTCCTTTTACAAAATGACCTTAAATGTTTAGCCATTTTTGCAAGTTGTACAAGTTGGTATGTCATAGAGGAATGGTCGGAGATGTGTGAGAACAATAACGAAATATGTCAACACAACCCCAGTAACACTCCTCATTATATACAGGTCAATATATACCTAATAGGAAACATAAATACAACATATCAAATTTTTCCATTACTTGTTTAGTCTTGGTGCCCAGTTTTAGTGAGTGCCCAGCAGTGGTGTATGTGTGTGTTTCTCTGTGTATGTTTCTCTGGGTTTGTGTTTCTGTGTGTGTTTCTGTGTGTATGTTTTCCTGGGTTTGTGTTTCTGTGTGTGTTTCTGTGTATAATAAATAAATAATAATAATAATGTGTGTTTGTATCTCTCTCTCTCTCTCTCTCTCTCTCTCTCTCTCTCTCTCTCTCTCTCTAATAATTGATGTTAATAGGAATACGACGACAACAAGAGGACGACGACAAGAGGACGACGACGAGGACGACGACAAGAGGACGACGACAACAAGAGGACGACAACGACAAGAGGACGACGACGACAAGAGGACGATGACAACAAGAGGACGACGACGACAAGAGGACGACGACGACAAGAGGACGACGACAACAAAGGACGACGACGATGACGACGACAAGAGGACGATGACAACAGGAGGACGACGACGACAGAGACGACGACGACGGACGATGACAACAAGAGGACGACGACGACAAGAGGACGACGACAACAAGAGGACGACGACAACAGAGGACGACGACAACAAGGACGACGACAAGACGACGACGAGGACGACGACGAGAGGACGACGACGACAAGAGGACGACGACAAGAGGACGATGACAACAAGAGGACGACGACAACAAGAGGACGATGACAACAAGAGGACGACGACAAGAGGACGACGACAAGAACGACACAAGAGGACGACCACAACAAGAGGACGACGACAACAGAGGACGACGACAACAAGAGGACGACGACAAGAGGACGACAACAAGAGGACGACGACAAGAGGACGACGACAAGAGGACGACAACAAGAGGACGACAACAAGAGGACGACGACAACAACGACGACAACAAGAGGACGACGACAACAAGAGGACGACAACAAGAGGACGACGACAACAAGAGGACGACGACAACGACAGACGACGACAAGAGGACGATGACAAGAGGACGACGACAACAAGAGGACGATGACAAGAGGACGATGACAAGAGGACGATGACAAGAGGACGACAATCTACTCTTATATACTGTACAGGGTGAGACATATTGATGATGCACCAGTCTATATGAGACACGTCTGTTGTTGAGCGTCAGAGAGCATACAGGAGGAACTTCACCGCACTCACGGCTGAATGAGAACAGTAACTTGCCATGACACTCCCCGGCCACACGACACTCCTGGCCACACCCCCCACTCCCCGCCACGACACTCCCCCACACGACACTCCCCTGGCCACACGACACCCCTGGCCACCCGCATCATCATCAACACTCCCCTGGCCATGACACCCCTGGCCACACGACACTCCCCTGGCCACACGACACTCCCCCTGGCCACACCGCATCATCATCTAGCCACACAACACTCCCCTGGCCACACGACACTTCCCCTGCCCACACAACACTCCCTTTGGCCACACAACACTCCCCTTGGCCACACCGTGTTATGAACTGGACATGTACGCAGAAATTCCTCACCATTACAGATGTACCTGAAGGGAAGGAGGTAAGTCTAGGTGAAGTTACCATTGCAGACGCCACGGGGCACAGACAGGGCTTCCTCAGGTGTAACTGCTCTGAGTTCCGTCAAAACAAGCACTCTGTTACACCAATAAGACCAAAAACAAATCTGAATAAGGAGAACTGATATTTTTTTTTCGTGTTTTATGGATTGAGGAGACTTTTCCTTCAATAAAACACTGTATTCCTTGCGTGATTATTGTCTGGTGTTTTTGCAAATTGGCCAATATTCTTGTCTGTTTGTAAATTGGCCGAATATTTCAGGTTACTTTGCAAAACCACCGGGTTCTTGGCCTATTTACAAATTGACCGGTCTCTTTGCAAAATAATCGATTTCACCAAAAAACGAATAATATACAAAAATACACACAAGGTTAGATAATAATAACAACAACAATAAATAATAATAATAATAATAACAACAATAACAACAAATAATAACAACAAATAATAATAATAATAATAATAATAATAATAATAATAATAATAATAATAATAATAATAATAATAATAAAACAAAAACAATAATAAAAATAATAACAACAACAAATAATAATAACAAAAAGACAATATACAGAGGAAGAAAAGAAAGCCGTAGAGAAGAGAACCAAGACATCATCAACTTGGTGGTGGTAAACACGGTGCAGAAGTTGGGTAGTTTACCAGCCTGGTCAACCATCATCCTCAGTCACTACCAATCTTTTCTTCCCTTTACAGGTTCAACGTGACTGTGTGTGTGTGTGTGTGGGGGGGGGGGGTTATGTGTACGTGTTTATTCTCACACACACACACACAATGTATAAACTTATTCTCCCTTCCAAACTACTCAAACTACAAACTTTGAAACATAAAACATTCAAACAAAAAATAAACACATAAATCCTAAAAGCAAAAACAAAAACAGACAAAATAAAAACTTTAGCGCATAGTTACACGATTTATAAATATATGTAGAGGAAGGAGGGGGGGAGGGAGAGAGGAAGGGAGGGGGAGAAAGGAGGGGAAGAGCAAGGGGAGGGGAGGGGAAGGAGGGGAGAGGAAGGGAAGGGGAGAGAGAGGGAGGGGGTAGGAAGGGGGAGAGGAAGGAAGGGGAGGGGAAGGAGGGGAGAGGAAGGAGGAAGGGAAGGGGAGAGAGGAAGGAGGGGAGAGAAAGGGGAGGGGGAGAGGAAGGGGAGGGGGAGAGAAAGGAAGGGAAGAGCAAGGGGGGGGAGGGGAAGGGAGGGGGAGAGGAAGGGAAGGGGGAGAGAGGAAGGGGAGGAGAGGAAGGAAGGGGGAGAGAGGAAGGAGGGGGTAGGGAAGGGGAGAGGAGAAGGGAAGGAGGGGAGAGGAAGGGGAGGGGAAGGGGAGGGGGAGAGGAAGGGGAAGGAGTGAGAATCATATAAACAATAATATTTACACGTGAAAACAGATTCCAAACATACCCACTCTATGGCTTGTGCACTCTATCACTCCAGACAAACACCGACTCTATATTGAGACTAAAATAAAATAAAAATTAATAAATATCATCTATTCAATCTATATAAAGTTTATACTAACTTCAACTCCACCTTCGAAAAATAATAATTAGGTTAAAATGAAAAACAAAAGTGAAAATTTGAGTTTTTTTATCGTAATTCATTTTTTTTATACAATTTATTTCACTACAGCATTAATGGGTTCATCTGTATTTAAACCAATCACACACACACACACACACACACACACACACACACACACACACACACTCACACACACACACACACACACACACACACACACACACACATTCACATATACAAACACAGCTGTTGGGACACATACTCAGCTCAACACACATATATACACATACAGGATATACACACACAGGGTACACAGCTTTAAGGGTCGTATGATATAATGACTTAACCTTTTAATACATAAAAAGTCAAAAGTGTATTATGTCATTTGCCTTTACTATAAAAATAATATGATTCATTTCTGGGTTATAAAAGTATGGAAGAGAGAGAGAGAGAGAGAGAGAGAGAGAGAGAGAGAGAGAGAGAGAGAGAGAGAGAGAGAGTTTTGTAAGAATCCGACTTATGATTGATCAAATAGTAGTAGTAGTAGTAGTAGTAGTAGTAGTAGTAGTAGTAGTAGTAGTAGTAGTAGTAGTAGTAGTCTCATTACTTAATAAAGTTATAAGTAATACCTCTATCCCATGTCCTCTTTCAGCTTGGCCTCCTCTCGTCCCTAACCTCCACTGTTTAATCACCCTACCTTCCCTACTCCTCTAACCTCCCCTCTTTAAACCACCCTACTCCCCTAACCTTCCCTCTTTAAACCACCCTACCTTCCCTAACCTTCCCTCTTTAAACCACCCTACCTTCCCTACTCCCCTAACCTTCCCTCTTTAAACCACCCTACCTTCCCTAACCTTCCCTCTTTAAACCACCCTACCTTCCCTACTCCCCTAACCTTCCCTCTTTAAACCACCCTACCTTCCCTACCCTAACCTTCCTCTTAAACCAATTCTACCTTCCTACTCTAACCTAAACCAATTCTACCTCCTCCCCCTAACCTTCCTCTACCACCCTACCTTCCCCCTACTTCCCTTAACCTTCCCTCTTTAAACCAATTCCCACCTCCTTAACCTTCCCTCTAAACCACCCTACCTTCCCTACTCCCTTAACCTTCCTCTTTAAACCACCCTACCTCCCCTAACCTTCCCTCTATAAAACCACCCTACCTTCCCCACTCCCTTAACCTTCCCTCTTAAACCACCCTACCTCCCCTAACCTTCCCTCTAAACCAATTCTACCTCTAACCTTCTCTTAAAACCACCCTACCTTCCCTACTCCCCTAACCTTCCCTCTTAAACCATCCTACCTCCCCTAGTTCCTTAACCTCCCCCCTTTAACCCCCCATAGCTCCTCTTTTAGCCCCTCCCGTTAGCCATCAAAGGAGGAGGAGGAGCATTGTGTAGGCCTGGACGTCGGGGTGTCGACACAAGGACAGACCTGGACTCGCCTCTCTCAAGTATAAACAATGGGCTCTCTCCTAGCATGACGAGACGCTTTTTTATGGGAGAACGCTCGTATGTGTGTGTGTGTGTGTGTGTGTGTGTGTGTGTGTGTGTGTGTGTGTGTGTGTGTGTGTGTGTGTGTGTGTGTGTGTGTGTGTCTGTGTGTGTGTGTGTGTGTGTGTGTCTGTGTGTGTGTGTGTGTTTAATAGTGGATGTAGGGGCGGATAAGGGTGGCAAAGTGAAGTGTTGAATAATGTAAAGTGATAAATATGATTTGAAATAAAGCAAAAGAAAAAGAAAAAGAAAAAATATATATATACACAAAGAACAAACTTGGTAAATAAACATGACAAATTCTAACTCCATCTGAACCTTTATCACCTGCAATTAGATAACCTGAAGATATTGCCCAAAGTGTCCAGGGAATAATGTCCGTAACTGTACACTAACACGATGCTAATCTATGTGTATCACAATTGTAAACTGTTGTGATAATTGATATGAATATTTGTAATGAGGTTAAAGAAAGGTGGAGGTGTGGAATCGGAGGTACATAGACGTGTTAGCTTCTGAGTTTTCAATACATCAGAGGTCAAACTGGAACTAAATTAACACACACACACACACACACACATACTGACCATTTCCCAAGACAGTGAACCATCCCCCAAGACACTGAACCATCCCCCCAAGACAGTGAACCATCCCCCAAGACAGTGAACCATCCCCCAAGACAGTGAACCATCCCCCACTGAACCATCCCAAGACAGTGAACCATCCCCCAAGACAGTGAACCATCCCCCAAGACAGTGAACCATCCCCAAGACAGTGAACCATCCCCCAAGACAGTGAACCGTCCCCAAGACAGTGAACCATCCCCAAGACAGTAGAACCATTCCCCATGACACTGAACCATCCCCCAAGACAGTGAACCATCCCCCAAGACAGTGAACCATCCCCCAAGACAGTGAACCATCCCCCAAGACAGTCTCACTTACCTTACTGTTTATGGTCTCCCAGCTCACCTGTTTTCCCCACACCTGTCTGCCCCACACCTATCTGCCCCACACCTGTCTGCCCCACACCTATCTGCCCCACACCTGTCTGCCACCTCAATCCTCACCTGAAAAAAAGAAACAAAAAAATTATTAGCATATAACCAACAAATAATTGAAGTTAACGCAACATAACACCTGTAAATACCATGACACTGACAGCTCAACACGACGCACACGCGGTAAGATCTGTGAAGAGACGCCAGCGAGTGACCTTTTCCACGGCTATTCCAAGATGTGGTCAGATGTACCTGATATAAACAAAAGAAGGAGAGAGAGAGAGAGAGAGAGAGAGAGAGAGAGAGAGAGAGAGAGAGAGAGAGAGAGAGAGAGAGCATTATCAACATAAATTGTTCAAGCTCCCAATATCTGAGACCCTCCCTGCGTCACTCTCATCCTCACCTCATTGCCTTCGTCTACGCCGAGGCTATTTTTCCACCGTTCAAGCGATAGCAGCTCCCCCTATATTAATTAGTTTGGGTGTAATATGGGTTAAAATAATTTACTAGAAAGTGTCCATTACACCTGAAAACATAACAGTAAGTATAATTATTTTTTAGAGGTGAAACTTTAAAATATTCTAAAAATAAAAATCCAAGTATTTTTATCCATGTGCAACAAGGGTAGGGATTTCCTTTGTCTGTGCTGCCATCTATAGGAAGATTTTCACACCTGGGAGAACCATTACCTTTTCTCTTCCTCCTCGTCATTAACTCCCTGGCTCTTCGTTTTCTCCCTTAATATTTTCTCCCTCACCACGCTATTCTCCCTAATCTCCCTTCCATTTGGGTAAACTTGTTCGAGGTTTCTAGGCACTTAGTATACTCTTCTCGAGGTGTAAACCAATTAGGATACTCTTCTCGCCCGCTGGCCTCATCAGGGGGACAAATTCGTGTGAGAAAGCTACTTCACCTGTGCCCAGCCAGCCACCTGATCTCCCTCTGCTGGCGTCAACACCCTGTATCGTCCTTCACCTCTTTAATTATTACCCCCGTTAACACTCCCATGACGTAAATAACAATACTAATAACAAAGAAATGAAAAGTAATAGCGGGAAATCGAATATTACTACAACAATAAATAATAATAATAATAATAATAATAATAATAATAATAATAATAATAATAATAATAATAATAATAATAATAATAATAATAATAATAATAATAATAATAATAATAATAATAATAATAATATGTCCAGCATCTCAAATTGACCATAAGATCCCAATATTTCCCTCCGGTCGATATTCCTTACAATCTACCTCAAGCATTAGGATTCACAGCATCAAAACACCGTAGGATCCATCTCCTTCATGAGCATAGGATACATCTCCTTCATGGTCTTCTCCCTATCATAGTCTCGTGGGACCATAGGATGCATCACCTTTAAGGCTGCTACTGTTCCCTAAAGTACCTGTGTAGTTCCTTAATCCATTTGTTGTTGTTCATGTCATTGTTCCTTACTGCTGCATCTTGTGAGGAGTGAGGGTTCATATTCCCTAAAATCACTGTTTCCCTAAGGGTCTCAGGACTTACCTTCCCTAAATTCACTGTCTCTCTTCAGGTCTCAGGACCTACCTTCTCTAAAGTCACTATTTCCCTAAGGGTCTCAGGACTTACCTTTCCTAAATTCACTGTCTCCCTTTAGATCTCAGGACCTACCTTCCCTAAAGTCACTATTTCCCTTTAGGTCTCAGGACTTACCTTCCCTAAATTCACTATTTCCCTTTAGGTCTCAGGACTTACCTTCCCTAAATTCACTATTTCCCTTTAGGTCTCAGGACTTACCTTCCCTAAATTCACTATTTTCCTTTAGGTCTCAGGACACCTTTCCCTAAATTCACTATTTTCCTAATCGATCCCTATGTTGCCTGTGTCCCTTTATGATCCATCGCTCTAAAAGCCAGAGCTCCCTAAAGCGGCGTGAACCCGGCACCAGACACAGCAGGAGAGTGCCTCGATTTTGTCACCCTTACCACCGGTGCTCCACACAACAGGTAGCCCCCCCCCCCCCCCCCCTCTCTCTCTCCTTAGACACTAACACACACATTAATATTGACGGCTAAGGTGCATCTATCAACTGGTAAGTCATTAATGGTACGAGTATTGAGGTACAGAGTATAGAAGGTATCTCAGGTATTATTAAGGAGTTAAGTGGTTTTGTCCCGTGTGATTATTTAGTCTCGGGTAAAAGGTTCGTTACAAGAAAAAGATGTAACACTGTCTATATTATGGAGTTTTTAGTTGAAGAAAGACTGGCCATCAGCTCAGAGACACCAGAACAAAAACTCATCACAAGACCCAATCATAACACCGAGATTAAGTTGTGTCTCGTGCAGGAGTGTTTTGATTGGTGTAAAGATTATTATCATTTTGGTCAAGAGAGTTAAAGTACTCGAGAGATGGCTGCCCCTCGACACCAAACACGACTGGCTGATGGCTCAAAACTGGTGCACAGATTGGTGAGGGTCGCTGTCAGACCATCGGAAACATTAACGTAGAGTTCGCCCGTGATGAAGTGGCTTGCAGCTCACCGGGTTACACAGATGTTATCAGAGGAACGAAGAGCCAATCGCCAGCGAATATGACATAAATGGAAGCTTCGACACCAAAAGCTTTCTACATCGTGCTGCGACTCGTAATGGAAACACACACAGGGATTACACCACGCAGAGGTAAAAACGTTCCCAGCTCTGGAAATGAGAGGCATTTATTTTTTTATTTCTTGGTGGGGGATGGAAGTAGGGGGTATAAAAGGAATTATTTATATCCAATGCATGCCACAGGGCAGAGCATTACCGGACATAACTTCCCCCACGTCCTGGAATACCAAATGAGGTTAAGCCCTGAGAAAAACTCCTCCCTCAGCCCCTCCTCCCCTCCACCCCTCCTCCATCCCCCTTCACCAACAACAACAACGAACGGTTCCTACTTCAGTAAGTGCACCTGCCCATACCAATCGTGTTTCCAAGTGACGACCTATGAATTAAGTATCTAACCTAACTAACCTAACCTAACCTAACCTAACCTAACCTAACCTAACCTAACCTAACCAAGAAGTTATCAGAGGAGGTTTTGAGTCAGATAGAGAATACAACTGTGATGGATCTACTCAACACACTATCAGAGGAAGGTGTTTCTGCCAAGTGTTTCAAGATTGGGCTATGCGATAAAGGGGTCCATTGAGAGGAAGGGCAGGAGGCAGAGAGGAGGAAGGAAAAGGAAGAAATACTTTAAAGATTTGTCAGTAAAATACTCTTTTTAATACCATCAGTCTCATTATTTACTGTATTAACACACACACACACACACACACACACACACACACACACACACACACACACACACACACACACACACACACACACACACACACACACACACACAATTAAAAACAAATTATTTAACTCGTACAGGAGAAAAAAAAACTCAGGTACAAAATCATTAAAAATAACACGTTTAATTTTTAATATTAAGTTGTTTTGTAATTCATTATTTATGTATTAAGAATAAAATGTCTTTACTGTAGGTAACTGAAGAAATGAGGCGTTGTTATGACTTAAAACTCCATATATTAACACAAATAGTAAAAGGGGCGGTGTGGTGATGGTGGTGATGGGTGGTGATAGAGGGTGATGATTGGTGGTGATGATAGGGGTGATAGTAGGTGGTGATGTTGGTGATGGGTGATAGTAGATGGTGGTTATAGTGATGATAGGTGGTGATAGTAGGTGGTGATGTTGGTGATTGGTGATGGTAGATGGTGGTTATAGTGATGATGGGTGTGTGTGTGTGTAAAACCTGGCGTCACCGGGCGATAATATCTCCTCCAGTTGATGTGTAATACTGTAGTGTGTGACGGAACGAAAAGAGTGGTCGAGGTAAACAATTTCCATGATCAAATGTTTCTCTAAAATGTTTCGCTCTGTTGATAATTTTCCCTCAGCGATGGAACACGTTTATGGGGATTGTGTTACGACACACACACACACACACACACACACACACACACACACACACACACACACACACACACACACACACACACACACACACACACCAATTAACAGGTTTAAAATATCTAAAAAAAATAAATTAAAATAAATCACTATGTAACATCCTACCTTGAGTACAATGTCTTAACCCTTTTAATACGATGACCAACTCCTGAATACAATGACATTATACTCACGGGGAGGAAGGAGGAAGAGTGTAAGTCATTGTACGCAAGTGATTAATGATCCTGGCCGTACAAACACCTAAATAACACCACCAACATCAATAAACAGTGAACCCTCTGTATAACGGACTATATGTGAGAGGTTAGTCCGTTATATATGAAAACTTCTTCTACCGGACTATATACAAGAGATTATTCCGTTAAATCGAAGTACGTCATATGGAGACTTCGCTGTAAACACATTTTTCCCTCATAACCTAGACTTGAGAATTAAAAATAAACTAAAAAAAACCGCATCAAACAGCCAGGAAAAGCGCCAGGTAGTGCCGATAATAGAGGCAGGGAGACTAGAATACTCTGTCCGGGGAGGCGTTTAATAATTTACACTTGGTGGTGGAATTATGGAGGTTGTGTTGGTGTAATGGTCGAGAATCTTGGCGAACACGGGTCAGTTGTTGTGTATGTATGTATGTATGTATGTATGTATGTATGTATGTGTGTATGTATGTATGTGTGTATGTATGTATGTGTGTATGTATGTATGTATGTATGTATGTATGCATGTTTACATATGGCGATATGTGGTGTAATGCTTAGCATGCTCGCCTCGCAAGCGAGCGGACCCGAGTTCGATCCCCGGGCACTTGGATGTTAATCGATTTGCGGATTGTATTCCAGGGTAATGGTTAGCCAGTGCAGTTGGCGAGTTGTCCAGTTTTCTCGGACTATTCCTTGACACTGGGTCATGCAACTCGTTAACTCAGGGTGTGGTTGTTGTGTTGGCGACAGCTTCTACACCTTAAACAAATTCACGCCCAGGTGGCCCTAGCGCCGGCCATCCTTGTTACACGAAGGGCAACCATTATGTATCTATGTATGTATGTATGTAGGTAAATTTTACTAGTTATACCATTGATACCATAAGATACACAC
This sequence comes from Homarus americanus, assembly GCF_018991925.1. Lineage (NCBI taxonomy): Eukaryota > Metazoa > Arthropoda > Malacostraca > Decapoda > Nephropidae > Homarus > Homarus americanus. Next base: position 1,660 of record NW_024723050.1, on the reverse strand, counting down.
ATTTTAATTATAATGCGATAATAATGACTGATATACTTACTATTTACAAGAGATACACTTTTTTAAACAACAAACTTTTACACTATTCACAAAGTTTGGAAACTGTCAGTGATACAACAATTTTTATATACTTTCACATATCAAAAGAAAATAAGTTTTTCTTTTAAATTTTCACATAATTTTTGGGGTGATATATCACTATTTTTTAAGCAGTTGTGTGTGTCGATATTGTCGCAACTTTTAAGGGAGATTCAGTGCTTCGGTGCCTCAGTTTTTAAAGAAGTTGAAGTTGATAATTATTGAAAAGCAGTCGACGTATCACCACATTTTAAAAGAAATATTCCTCTCTGACATATTGCTTCCACATTTTCACATTTATTATGACTTCAACATTTAAAGTGTTGTAACATATTCTACACCGTTAGTTATTTTTTTATTTTCATTTATTTTTTTCATTATGGAATGTTATGTGATGCTTTTAAAACGTAATGACTCCATAATTACCGTGACAATTTTTATTTAATTACCTTCAAACAATTAACAGAAAAGGTTTTAAATTACATGAAGAGCTTTGTTATTATTGTAAAAAATTTGATATTTTTTGTAAAGAATCATTTATTGTTTACTGATGAATTAAAAAAAGTCTTCGTTTATGAATGAAGTTTTGAGACTTTTTTTTGCACTTTATTTGGTATATATGTAGTGTAAATGTAATATATCTCTTACATAAACAAACAGACTAATGACCTCAGGTAAGAACAAGAACAACTACAACAAAAAACAACGAATAGACACAAGAAAAACAAACATACCATCTCTTTATATTTACCCCGATGGAAATATCACCAACACTCGTATGAAACCAGCGTAAATCAGAACACCCAAACACACCTACCAGTTTGAAAAGACTTCCCAGATGGCGTGATCAGCGTCGGTGGTGGTGAGAAACAGGTAAACATTCTCAGGTGTGTCTCACTCATTAAGAACTGTGAAAGTTTGGGAGGCGTTTTATATTGTTTTCGCCATTCATACACAACACCAATATGGCCGACATTGTTTTCAACCTCCAAGTCGATTTTTTTGGAGGATTTTTTTAAAGGCGTTTCTAGTATTGAAATGGTACTACAAATTGGTGAGAATTCGAAAGTTTTTATTAGTATGGAAATTTTAAGTCTTTATTGTAGAGAGAGATTTTCGGAATAATTTTCAAAACAAATTACTCCTACATGTTAGGTTAGGTTTCGGTTAGGCCCGGTTAGATTAGGTTAATACTGATACTATACACGTAATAGTTTGCCATACGCATATCTACAAGCCTATTCCACCCTTACATCATTTCCAATTGAGAAAAAATATTAAAATCATCATCATGGCACAATTACCTTCACGGCATGAGAGACACACCTACGATACTCCTCTGTGAAATATAAAACAGACAAGTCACTCTCGGGCTAAATCTAGTGCCACGAAATGCTTACTGTTATACTCTAATTTCCTAGGCACGAGGTGTTGCATATTTCAACCGGGGATTAAGCTTGCAATAATGCACTAGCGTAGCTAGGGGCAGGCCGCCCAGGCTGCACAGGGGCGACACTTTTGGGTCTGCTCATCACCCATATCTGCAGCTACTGGAGACGTTAATCCATCCTTTTGTATCGGC